>NW_028291657.1:944854-1259805 GCF_059453375.1 Lepisosteus platostomus | reverse complement strand
TCAACAAGATGTCTTTCTATAGCGAGTTTCATTTGAGATAGTCTTTTCTTAGAAGTGCAAGAGTGGTATTCCCTACAATTTATTCCCCAATTTGATCATTCTCAGAAATTAGGAGACGGAAACCACACCTACTGTAATATTAGACCTTGTAACAAGGCAACTAGGTTTCAATGGCTTAAAAGGTGCAGAAAGAGGCTCATGTATAATGACCTCCAGTGTCCCACAGGTTTCCCAAATCATTTCTTAGAGTATGGAAAAAGAGGAAATAAAGTGTCTACAGAAAGCGTATACCCCCTTGAACTTTGTTCAGTTTGTTGCGCCAGTGCCAGAGTTTCATGCAATTAAATGAGGACCTCTTTCTCACACCACATATGTTATACTTTCAATGGGAAAAAAGGAAATATTACAATTGTATACATTTTCACCCACATGTTAATATTTGGTAGAAGCCCTTTTCACAGCAATTTCAGCTGTGAGTCTGTTGGTATAGGGCTCCACCACCTCTGCACCAACAAGATTTGATAATATTTGAGAATTTCAGAAGTCTGTCTGGTTTAGCCTAAGAATCAGCTAAGGTAAGTTTCAGGAAGAGCACTTGTTAATATTTGGTAGAAGCCCTAACAACACCTAAAAAACACCTAACAACGGGTGCAGGACTGAATTAGGCCACTACCCACTATTGATAAACATACATAAAACCATATTAAAGTACTGGCTTTAATATTAGCCAGACACAGCTGGATGAGCTCTACCAGCCATGACAGGAGGCTCTACTGTACACAGAGAGGGGTGGGAGGGGAGAACAAGCTGCCCAGCCCTGTGGAATGCTACAGAACCCTAAACACAGTACACACTAGCTGAATATTTAACCAAGATATCCAGACACAGCTGGATGAGCTCCACCAGTCAGGACAGGCTAATAAGATACACTCCACAGACATTCACAACAGTGACATATCATAAACACTTGAATAACTTATGTAGTCTCTCGAAACAAAATTTCGAGAAAAAACACATTGCCCAATGTTAGAAAGCATCTTGCATTATATTGCTTGAAAAATAATTTTATTTCGAAGGGATTATAGATCGTGAATTCTTCGAGGAAGTCGTGGTCACACAGCATGCCGCCCCTTATATCAGGGAGCACATTGGATCAATGCACCGTCTCTTTCAAGACAACGATCCGAAACACAAAGCAGCAAGGGTGAGGCTTATAGAAGAACGAGTGAACTGGATGAAAACTCCAGCCGAATCTCCAGATTTAAATCCAATAGAGATGGTATGGCATTCGCTGAAAGACAATGTTTGGAAAACTGCTAAACCCAGCACAAAGCAAGAACTGATACTGATACAATCTCTGTTCATACTGACACTGTATGTGTAGGGCTGTTTCACCACTCCTCCTTTTTTGTTGCATACAGCAGTACTTCTTATGGTAGTACTTAAGTACAGTACAGTTGGTACTTACATTAGTACTTCTCGCGTTAAGAAAGTTAGGTTTTAGCATAAACTATTAGTAATAAATAATATTAAACTTAGCACTGTAATAAATTATGCTAATATTAAATTCGATTCTGTTCTGAGAATGTAGGGGGAAGGAAAAATGCCAGTGGTCTTTTCACTGATGAACTTGTGCCTGATGAACACCACTGCGTCACACCACACAGCTGGCAGCGCACCTCACCGTTCCAGGCCACCAATGCGTCACCCAGCTACCGGCGAAACTCACCCTGCCCGGCCATAACTGCATCACACCGAACAGCTACCAGCGCACCTCACCGTGCTAGGCCACCACTGCGTCACACAGATGCCAGCACACCTCACCGTGCCAGGCCACCACTGCGTCACACAACTCCCAGCGCACCTCACCGTGCCCGGCCACCACTGCGTCACACCACACAGTTCCCAGCGCACCTCACTGTGCTAGGCCACCACTGCGTCACACAGCTGCCATCGCACCTCACCGTGCCAGACAACCACTGCGTCACACAGCTGCCAGCGCTCCTCACCGTGCCCGGCCACCACTGCATCACACCACACAGCTGCCAGCGCACCTCACCGTGCCCGGCCACCACTGCGTCACACCACACAGCTGCCAGCGCACCTCACCGTGCTGGGCCACCACTGCGTCACACAGCTCCCAGCGCACCTCACCGTGTCAGGCCACCACTGCATCAAACCACACAGCTCCAAGCGAACTTCACCATGCCAGGCCACCACTGCATCATACAGCTACCAGCGCACCTAACCGTGTCAGGCCACCACTGCGTCATACCACACACCTGCCAGCTCACCTCACTGTGCCAGGCCACCACTGCGTCACACAGCTGCCAGTGCACCTCACTGCGCCAAGCCACTACTGGGTCACACAGCTGAAAGCGCACCTCACTGTGCCCGGCCACAGCAGCGTTACACACCTGCCAGCGCACCTCACCATGCTAGGCCACCACTGCGTCAAACAGCTGCCAGCGCACCTCACCGTGCCAGACCACCACTGCATCACACCACACAGCTGCCAGCGTACTTCACCTTGCCAGACCACCACTGCATCATACAGCTGCCAGCGCACCTTACCGTGCAAGGACAACACTGCGTCACACCACACAGCTTCCAGCACACCTCACCGTACCAGGCCACCACTGCGTCACTTCACACAGCTGCCGACGCACCTCACCGTGCTAGGCCACCACAGAGTCACACCACACAGCTACCAGCGCACCTCACCGTGCTAGGCAACCACTGCGTCACACAGCTGCCAGCGCACCTCACTGTGCCAGGCCTACACTCCATCACACAGCTGCCAGCGCACCTCACAGTGCCGGGCCACCACTGCGATATACCACACACCTGCCATCCAACCTCACTGTGACAGGCCACCACTGCGTCACACAACTCCCAGCACACCTCACCGTGCCCAGCCACAGCTGCGTCACACAGCTACCAGCGCACCTCACTGTGCTAGACCAACACTGCATCACACAGCTGCCAGTGCACCTCAGCATGCCAGGCCACCACTATGCCATACCACAGCTGCCAGCTCACCTCACTGTGCCAGGCCACCACTGCGTCACACAACTCCCAGCGCATCTCACTGTGCCAGGCCACCACTACGTCATACCACACACCTGCCAGCGCACCTCACTGTGCCAGGCCACCAGTGCGTCACACAGATGCCAGCACACCTCACCGTGCCAGGCCACCACTGCGTCACACAACTCCCAGCGCACCTCACCGTGCCCGGCCACCACTGCGTCACACCACACAGTTCCCAGGGCACCTCACCGTGCTAGGCCACCACTGCGTCACACAGCTGCCATCGCACCTCACGTGCCAGACAACCACTGCGTCACACAGCTGCCAGCGCTCCTCACCGTGCCCGGCCACAGCTGCGTCACACCACACAGCTGCCAGTGCACCTCACCGGGCCGGGCCACCACTGCGTCACACCACACAGCTGCCAGCGCACCTCACTGTGTCAGGCAACCACTCCATCACCAAGCTGCCAGCGCACCTCACCGTACCAGGCCACCACTGCGTCACTTCACACAGCTGCCGGCGCACCTCACCGTGCTAGGCCACCACAGAGTCACACCACACAGCTACCAGCGCACCTCACCGTGCTAGGCAACCACTGCGTCACACAGCTGCCAGCGCACCTCACTGTGCCAGGCCTACACTCCATCACACAGCTGCCAGCGCACCTCACAGTGCCAGGCCACCACTGCGATATACCACACACCTGCCATCCAACCTCACTGTGACAGGCCACCACTGCGTCACACAACTCCCAGCGCACCTCACCATGCCAGGCCACCACTGCATCACATAGATACCAGCACACCTCACCGTACCAGGCCACCACTACATCACACAGCTGCCAGCGCACCTCACCGTGCCCAGCCACAGCTGCGTCACACAGTTACCAGTGCACCTTACCTTGCCAGCACTACGTCACACCACACAGCTGCCAGCGCACCTCACAGTGCCAGGCCACCACTGCATAACATATCACACAGCTGCCAGTGCACCTCACCGTACCCGGCCACAACTGCATCACACACCCGCCATCGCACCTCACCGTACCAGACCACCACTGCGTCACACCACACAGCCGCCAGAGCACCTCACCGTGCCAGGCCACCACTGCGTCCCACAGCTGCCAGCACACATCACCGTACCAGACCACCACTGCGTTATACAGTTCCCAGTGCACCTCACCATGCCAGCCCACCACTGCGACACACTACACAGCTGGCAGCGCACCTCAGTGTGCCCAGCCAACACTGAATCACACAGCTGCCAGCGCACTTCACCGTGCCAGGCCACCACTGCGTCACAGAGCTGCAAGCGCTCCTCACCGTGCCAGGCCACCTCTGCTTCACACCACACAGCTGCCAGTGCACCTCACTGTGTCAGGCCACCACTGCGTCACACAACTCCCAGCGCACCTCAAAGTGCCAGGCCACCACTGCGTCATACCACACACCTGCCAGCTCACCTCACTGTGCCAGGCCACCACTGCGTCACACAGCTGCCAGCACACCTCACCGTGCCCGGCCACAACTGCGTCACACAGCTGCCAGCGCACCTCACCGTGCTGGGCCACCACTGCGTCACACAGCTGCCAGTGCACCTCACTGCGCCAAGCCACTACTGCGTCACACAGCTGAAAGCGCACCTCACTGTGCCCGGCCACAGCAGCGTCACACACCTGCCAGCGCACCTCACCATGCTAGGCCACCACTGCGTCAAACAGCTGCCAGCGCACCTCACCGTGCCAGACCACCACTGCATCACACCACACAGCTGCCAGCGTACTTCACCTTGCCAGACCACCACTGCATCATACAGCTGCCAGCGCACCTTACCGTGCAAGGACAACACTGCGTCACACCACACAGCTTCCAGCACACCTCACCGTACCAGGCCACCACTGCGTCACTTCACACAGCTGCCGGCGCACCTCACCATGCTAGGCCACCACAGAGTCACACCACACAGCTACCAGCGCACCTCACCGTGCTAGGCAACCACTGCGTCACACAGCTGCCAGCGCACCTCACTGTGCCAGGCCTACACTCCATCACACAGCTGCCAGCGCACCTCACAGTGCCAGGCCACCACTGCGATATACCACACACCTGCCATCCAACCTCACTGTGACAGGCCACCACTGCGTCACACAACTCCCAGCGCACCTCACCATGCCAGGCCACCACTGCATCACATAGATACCAGCACACCTCACCGTACCAGGCCACCACTACATCACACAGCTGCCAGCGCACCTCACCGTGCCCAGCCACAGCTGCGTCACACAGCTACCAGCGCACCTCACTGTGCTAGACCAACACTGCATCACACAGCTGCCAGTACACCTCAGCATGCCAGGCCACCACTATGTCATACCACAGCTGCCAGCTCACCTCACTGTGCCAGGCCACCACTGCGTCACACAACTCCCAGCGCATCTCACTGTGCCAGGCCACCACTACGTCATACCACACACCTGCCAGCGCACCTCACTGTGCCAGGCCACCAGTGCGTCACACAGATACCAGCACACCTCACCGTGCCAGGCCACCACTGCGTCACACAACTCCCAGCGCAACTCGCCGTACCCGGCCACCACTGCGTCACACCACACAGTTCCCAGCGCACCTCACCGTGCTAGGCCACCACTGCGTCACACAGCTGCCATCGCACCTCACCGTGCCAGACAACCACTGCGTAACACAGCTGCCAGCGCTCCTCACCGTGCCCGGCCACAGCTGCGTCACACCACACAGCTGCCAGCAGACCTCACCGTGCCAGCCCACCACTGAGTCACACAGCTGCCAGCGTACCTCAACGTGCCAGGCCAGCACTATCTCACACCACACAGTTGCCAGTGCACCTCACTGTGATCGTTCTACCACTGAATCACACAGCTGCCAGCGCATCTCACCGTGCCAGGCCACCACTGCGTCACACCACACAATTGATAGTGCACCTCACTGTGCCAAGCCACCAATCCATCACACAACTGCCAGTGCACCACGCAGTGCCAGGCCACCACTGCATCACATATCACACATCTACGAGTGCACCTCACCATACCAGGCCACCACTGGGTCACACCACACAGCTGCCAGCGCACCTCACCATGCCAGCCCACACTGCGTCAAACCACACAGCTGCAAGCGCACCTCACCGTATCAGGCCACCACTGCGTCACACTACACAACTGCCAATGCACCTCACCATGAAAGGCCACCACTGCGTCACACACACAATTGCCAGTGCACCTCACTGTGCCCAGCCACCAATGCATCACACAGCTGCAAGCGCACCTCACTCTGTCAGGCCACCACTGCGTCGCACTACACAACTGCCAGCACACCTCACCGTGCCAGGCCACCACTGCGTTACACTTCACAACTGCCAGCGCACCTCACCATGCCAGCCCACCACTGCGTCACACTACACAACTGCCAATGCACCTCACCATGAAAGGCCACCACTGCGTCACACACACAATTGCCAGTGCACCTCACTGTGCCCAGCCACCAATTCATCACACAGCTGCAAGCGCACCTCACTGTGTCAGGCCACCACTGTGTCGCACTACACAACTGCCAGTGCACCTCACCGTACCAGGCCTCCACTGAGTTACACTACACAACTGCCAGCGCACCTCACCGTACCAGGCCACCAATACGTCACACTACACAACTGCCAACGCACCTCACCGTGCCAGGCCACCACTACGTCACACACACAATTGCCAGTGCACCTCACTGTGCCCAGCCACCACCGCGTCACACAGCTGCCAGCGCACCTCAACGTGCCAGGCCACCACTGCCTCACACCACACAATTGCCAGTGCAACTCACAGTGCCAGGCCACCACTGCATCACATATCACAAATCTGCCAGTGCATCTCACCATACCAGGCCACCACTGCGTCTCACAAGTGCCAGCGCACCTTACCTTGCCAGCACTACGTCACACCACACAGCTGCCAGCGCACCTCACAGTGCCAGGCCACCACTGCATAACATATCACACAGCTGCCAGTGCACCTCACCGTACCCGGCCACAACTGCATCACACACCCGCCATCGCACCTCACCGTACCAGACCACCACTGCGTCACACCACACAGCCGCCAGAGCACCTCACCGTGCCAGGCCACCACTGCGTCCCACAGCTGCCAGCACACATCACCGTACCAGACCACCACTGCGTTATACAGTTCCCAGTGCACCTCACCATGCCAGCCCACCACTGCGACACACTACACAGCTGGCAGCGCACCTCAGTGTGCCCAGCCAACACTGAATCACACAGCTGCCAGCGCACTTCACCGTGCCAGGCCACCACTGCGTCACAGAGCTGCAAGCGCTCCTCACCGTGCCAGGCCACCTCTGCTTCACACCACACAGCTGCCAGTGCACCTCACTGTGTCAGGCCACCACTGCGTCACACAACTCCCAGCGCACCTCAAAGTGCCAGGCCACCACTGCGTCATACCACACACCTGCCAGCTCACCTCACTGTGCCAGGCCACCACTGCGTCACACAGCTGCCAGCACACCTCACCGTGCCCGGCCACAACTGCGTCACACAGCTGCCAGCGCACCTCACCGTGCTGGGCCACCACTGCGTCACACAGCTGCCAGTGCACCTCACTGCGCCAAGCCACTACTGCGTCACACAGCTGAAAGCGCACCTCACTGTGCCCGGCCACAGCAGCGTCACACACCTGCCAGCGCACCTCACCATGCTAGGCCACCACTGCGTCAAACAGCTGCCAGCGCACCTCACCGTGCCAGACCACCACTGCATCACACCACACAGCTGCCAGCGTACTTCACCTTGCCAGACCACCACTGCATCATACAGCTGCCAGCGCACCTTACCGTGCAAGGACAACACTGCGTCACACCACACAGCTTCCAGCACACCTCACCGTACCAGGCCACCACTGCGTCACTTCACACAGCTGCCGGCGCACCTCACCGTGCTAGGCCACCACAGAGTCACACCACACAGCTACCAGCGCACCTCACCGTGCTAGGCAACCACTGCGTCACACAGCTGCCAGCGCACCTCACTGTGCCAGGGCTACACTCCATCACACAGCTGCCAGCGCACTTCACAGTGCCAGGCCACCACTGCGATATACCACACACCTGCCATCCAACCTCACTGTGACAGGCCACCACTGCGTCACACAACTCCCAGCGCACCTCACCATGCCAGGCCACCACTGCATCACATAGATACCAGCACACCTCACCGTACCAGGCCACCACTACATCACACAGCTGCCAGCGCACCTCACCGTGCCCAGCCACAGCTGCGTCACACAGCTACCAGTGCACCTCAGCATGCCAGGCCACCACTATGTCATACCACAGCTGCCAGCTCACCTCACTGTGCCAGGCCACCACTGCGTCACACAACTCCCAGCGCATCTCACTGTGCCAGGCCACCACTACGTCATACCACACACCTGCCAGCGCACCTCACTGTGCCAGGCCACCAGTGCGTCACACAGATACCAGCACACCTCACCGTGCCAGGCCACCACTGCGTCACACAACTCCCAGCGCACCTCGCCGTGCCCGGCCACCACTGCGTCACACCACACAGTTCCCAGCGCACCTCACCGTGCTAGGCCACCACTGCGTCACACAGCTGCCATCGCACCTCACCGTGCCAGACAACCACTGCGTCACACAGCTGCCAGCGCTCCTCACCGTGCCCGGCCACAGCTGCGTCACACCACACAGCTGCCAGCACACCTCACCGTGCCAGCCCACCACTGAGTCACACAGCTGCCAGCGTACCTCAACGTGCCAGGCCAGCACTATCTCACACCACACAGTTGCCAGTGCACCTCACTGTGATCGTTCTACCACTGAATCACACAGCTGCCAGCGCATCTCACCGTGCCAGGCCACCACTGCGTCACACCACACAATTGCCAGTGCACCTCACTGTGCCAAGCCACCAATCCATCACACAACTGCCAGTGCACCACGCAGTGCCAGGCCACCACTGCATCACATATCACACATCTACGAGTGCACCTCACCATACCAGGCCACCACTGGGTCACACCACACAGCTGCCAGCGCACCTCACCATGCCAGCCCACACTGCGTCAAACCACACAGCTGCAAGCGCACCTCACCGTATCAGGCCACCACTGCGTCACACTACACAACTGCCAATGCACCTCACCATGAAAGGCCACCACTGCGTCACACACACAATTGCCAGTGCACCTCACTGTGCCCAGCCACCAATGCATCACACAGCTGCAAGCGCACCTCACTCTGTCAGGCCACCACTGCGTCGCACTACACAACTGCCAGCACACCTCACCGTGCCAGGCCACCACTGCGTTACACTTCACAACTGCCAGCGCACCTCACCTTGCCAGCCCACCACTGCGTCACACTACACAACTGCCAATGCACCTCACCATGAAAGGCCACCACTGCGTCACACACACAATTGCCAGTGCACCTCACTGTGCCCAGCCACCAATTCATCACACAGCTGCAAGCGCACCTCACTGTGTCAGGCCACCACTGTGTCGCACTACACAACTGCCAGTGCACCTCACCGTACCAGGCCACCACTGAGTTACACTACACAACTGCCAGCGCACCTAACCGTGCCAGGCCACCAATGCGTCACACTACACAACTGCCAACGCACCTCACCGTGCCAGGCCACCACTACGTCACACACACAATTGCCAGTGCACCTCACTGTGCCCAGCCACCACCGCGTCACACAGCTGCCAGCGCACCTCATCGTGCCAGGCCACCACTGCCTCACACCACACAATTGCCAGTGCAACTCACAGTGCCATGCCACCACTGCATCACACCACACAGCTGCCAGCACACCTCAACGTGCCAGGCCACCACTGCCTCACACCACACAATTGCCAGTGCAACTCACAGTGCAAGGGCACCACTGCATCACATATCACAAATCTGCCAGTGCATCTCACCATACCTTGCCAGCACTACGTCACACCACACAGCTGCCAGCGCACCTCACCGTGCCGGGCCACCACTGCGTCACACCACACAGCTGCCAGCGCACCTCACCGTGCTGGGCCAACACTGCGTCACACAGCTCCCAGCGCACCTCACCGTGTCAGGCCACCACTGCATCAAACCACACAGCTGCAAGCAAACTTCACCGTGCCAGGCCACCACTGCATCATACAGCTGCCAGCGCACCTAACCGTGTCAGGCCACCACTGCGTCACACAACTCCCAGCGCACCTCAAAGTGCCAGGCCACCACTGCGTCATACCACACACCTGCCAGCTCACCTCACTGTGCCAGGCCACCACTGCGTCACACAGCTGCCAGCACACCTCACCGTGCCCGGCCACAACTGCGTCACACAGCTGCCAGCGCACCTCACCGTGCTGGGCCACCACTGCGTCACACAGCTGCCAGTGCACCTCACTGCGCCAAGCCACTACTGCGTCACACAGCTGAAAGCGCACCTCACTGTGCCCGGCCACAGCAGCGTCACACACCTGCCAGCGCACCTCACCATGCTAGGCCACCACTGCGTCAAACAGCTGCCAGCGCACCTCACCGTGCCAGACCACCACTGCATCACACCACACAGCTGCCAGCGTACTTCACCTTGCCAGACCACCACTGCATCATACAGCTGCCAGCGCACCTTACCGTGCAAGGACAACACTGCGTCACACCACACAGCTTCCAGCACACCTCACCGTACCAGGCCACCACTGCGTCACTTCACACAGCTGCCAGCGCACCTCACTGTGCCAGGCCTACACTCCATCACACAGCTGCCAGCGCACCTCACAGTGCCAGGCCACCACTGCGATATACCACACACCTGCCATCCAACCTCACTGTGACAGGCCACCACTGCGTCACACAACTCCCAGCGCACCTCACCATGCCAGGCCACCACTGCATCACATAGATACCAGCACACCTCACCGTACCAGGCCACCACTACATCACACAGCTGCCAGCGCACCTCACCGTGCCCAGCCACAGCTGCGTCACACAGCTACCAGTGCACCTTACCTTGCCAGCACTACGTCACACCACACAGCTGCCAGCGCACCTCACAGTGCCAGGCCACCACTGCATAACATATCACACAGCTGCCAGTGCACCTCACCGTACCCGGCCACAACTGCATCACACACCCGCCATCGCACCTCACCGTACCAGACCACCACTGCGTCACACCACACAGCCGCCAGAGCACCTCACCGTGCCAGGCCACCACTGCGTCCCACAGCTGCCAGCACACATCACCGTACCAGACCACCACTGCGTTATACAGTTCCCAGTGCACCTCACCATGCCAGCCCACCACTGCGTCACACCACACAGCTGGCAGCGCACCTCACCGTTCCAGGCCACCAATGCGTCACCCAGCTACCGGCGAAACTCACCCTGCCCGGCCATAACTGCATCACACCACACAGCTACCAGCGCACCTCACCGTGCTAGGCCACCACTGCGTCACACAGATGCCAGCACACCTCACCGTGCCAGGCCACCACTGCGTCACACAACTCCCAGCGCACCTCACCGTGCCCGGCCACCACAGCGTCACACCACACAGTTCCCAGCGCACCTCACCGTGCTAGGCCACCACTGCGTCACACAGCTGCCATCGCACCTCACCGTGCCAGACAACCACTGCGTCACACAGCTGCCAGCGCTCCTCACCGTGCCCGGCCACAGCTGCGTCACACCACACAGCTGCCAGCGCACCTCACCGTGCCGGGCCACCACTGCGTCACACCACACAGCTGCCAGCGCACCTCACCGTGCTGGGCCACCACTGCGTCACACAGCTCCCAGCGCACCTCACCGTGTCAGGCCACCACTGCATCAAACCACACAGCTGCAAGCGAACTTCACCGTGCCAGGCCACCACTGCATCATACACCTGCCAGCGCACCTAACCGTGTCAGGCCACCACTGCGTCACACAACTCCCAGCGCACCTCAACGTGCCAGGCCACCACTGCGTCATACCACACACCTGCCAGCGCACCTCACTGTGCCAGGCCACCACTGCGTCACACAGCTGCCAGTGCACCTCACTGCGCCAAGCCACCACTGCGTCACACAGCTGAAAGCGCACCTCACTGTGCCCGGCCACAGCAGCGTCACACACCTGCCGGCGCACCTCACCGTGCCCGGCCACCACTGCGTCACACCACACAGATCCCAGCGCACCTCACCATGCTAGGCCACCACTGCGTCAAACAGCTGCCAGCGCACCTCACCATGCAAGGACAACACTGCGTCACACCACACAGCTTCCAGCACACCTCACCGTACCAGGCCACCACTGCGTCACTCCACACAGCTGCCAGTGCACCTCACCGTGCTAGGCCACCACAGAGTCACACCAGCGCACCTCACCGTGCCACGCAACCACTGCGTCACACAGCTGCCAGCGCACCTCACTGTGCCAGGCCTACACTCCATCACACAGCTGCCAGCACACCTCACAGTGCTGGGCCACCACTGCGATATACCACACACCTGCCATCCAACCTCACTGTGACAGGCCACCACTGCATCACACAGCTGAAAGCGCACCTCACCGTGCCAGGCCACCACTACATCACACAGCTGCCAGCGCACCTCACCGTGCCCAGCCACAGCTGCGTCACACAGCTACCAGCGCACCTCACTGTGCTAGACCAACACTGCATCACACAGCTGCCAGTGCACCTCAGCATGCCAGGCCACCACTATGTCATACAACAGCTGCCAGCTCACCTCACTGTGCCGGGCCACCACTGCGTCACACAACTCCCAGCGCATCTCACTGTGCCAGGCCTCCACTACGTCATACCACACACCTGCCAGCGCACCTCACTGTGCCAGGCCACCAGTGCGTCACACAGATGCCAGCACACCTCACCGTGCCAGGCCACCACTGCGTCACACAACTCCCAGCGCACCTCACCGTGCCCGGCCACCACTGCGTCACACCACACAGTTCCCAGCGCACCTCACCGTGCTAGGCCACCACTGCGTCACACAGCTGCCATCGCACCTCACCGTGCCAGACAACCACTGCGTCACACAGCTGCCAGCGCTCCTCACCGTGCCCGGCCACAGCTGCGTCACACCACACAGCTGCCAGCGCACCTCACCGTGCCGGGCCACCATTGCGTCACACCACACAGCTGCCAGCGCACCTCACCGTGCTGGGCCACCACTGCGTCACACAGCTCCCAGCGCACCTCACCGTGTCAGGCCACCACTGCATCAAACCACACAGCTGCAAGCGAACTTCACCGTGCCAGGCCACCACTGCATCATACAGCTGCCAGCGCACCTCAACGTGCCAGGCCACCACTGCGTCATACCACACACCTGCCAGCTCACCTCACTGTGCCAGGCCACCACTGCGTCACACAGCTGCCAGCACACCTCACCGTGCCCGGCCACAACTGCGTCACACAGCTGCCAGCGCACCTCACCGTGCTGGGCCACCACTGCGTCACACAGCTGCCAGTGCACCTCACTGCGCCAAGCCACCACTGCGTCACACAGCTGAAAGCGCACCTCACTGTGCCCGGCCACAGCAGCGTCACACACCTGCCAGCGCACCTCACCATACCAGGCCACCACTGCGTCAAACAGCTGCCAGCGCACCTCACCGTGCCAGACCACCACTGCATCAAACCACACAGCTGCCAGCGTACTTCACCTTGCCAGACCACCACTGCATCATACAGCTGCCAGCGCACCTTACCGTGCAAGGACAACACTGCGTCACACCACACAGCTTCCAGCACACCTCACCGTACCAGGCCACCACTGCGTCACTTCACACAGCTGCCGGCGCACCTCACCATGCTAGGCCACCACAGAGTCACACAGCTGCCAGCGCACCTCACTGTGCCAGGCCTACACTCCATCACACAGCTGCCAGCGCACCTCACAGTGCCAGGCCACCACTGCGATATACCACACACCTGCCATCCAACCTCACTGTGACAGGCCACCACTGCGTCACACAACTCCCAGCGCACCTCACCATGCCAGGCCACCACTGCATCACATAGATACCAGCACACCTCACCGTACCAGGCCACCACTACATCACACAGCTGCCAGCGCACCTCACCGTGCCCAGCCACAGCTGCGTCACACAGCTACCAGCGCACCTCACTGTGCTAGACCAACACTGCATCACACAGCTGCCAGTACACCTCAGCATGCCAGGCCACCACTATGTCATACCACAGCTGCCAGCTCACCTCACTGTGCCAGGCCACCACTGCGTCACACAACTCCCAGCGCATCTCACTGTGCCAGGCCACCACTACGTCATACCACACACCTGCCAGCGCACCTCACTGTGCCAGGCCACCAGTGCGTCACACAGATACCAGCACACCTCACCGTGCCAGGCCACCACTGCGTCACACAACTCCCAGCGCAACTCGCCGTACCCGGCCACCACTGCGTCACACCACACAGTTCCCAACGCACCTCACCGTGCTAGGCCACCACTGCGTCACACAGCTGCCATCGCACCTCACCGTGCCAGACAACCACTGCGTAACACAGCTGCCAGCGCTCCTCACCGTGCCCGGCCACAGCTGCGTCACACCACACAGCTGCCAGCAGACCTCACCGTGCCAGCCCACCACTGAGTCACACAGCTGCCAGCGTACCTCAACGTGCCAGGCCAGCACTATCTCACACCACACAGTTGCCAGTGCACCTCACTGTGATCGTTCTACCACTGAATCACACAGCTGCCAGCGCATCTCACCGTGCCAGGCCACCACTGCGTCACACCACACAATTGATAGTGCACCTCACTGTGCCAAGCCACCAATCCATCACACAACTGCCAGTGCACCACGCAGTGCCAGGCCACCACTGCATCACATATCACACATCTACGAGTGCACCTCACCATACCAGGCCACCACTGGGTCACACCACACAGCTGCCAGCGCACCTCACCATGCCAGCCCACACTGCGTCAAACCACACAGCTGCAAGCGCACCTCACCGTATCAGGCCACCACTGCGTCACACTACACAACTGCCAATGCACCTCACCATGAAAGGCCACCACTGCGTCACACACACAATTGCCAGTGCACCTCACTGTGCCCAGCCACCAATGCATCACACAGCTGCAAGCGCACCTCACTCTGTCAGGCCACCACTGCGTCGCACTACACAACTGCCAGCACACCTCACCGTGCCAGGCCACCACTGCGTTACACTTCACAACTGCCAGCGCACCTCACCATGCCAGCCCACCACTGCGTCACACTACACAACTGCCAATGCACCTCACCATGAAAGGCCACCACTGCGTCACACACACAATTGCCAGTGCACCTCACTGTGCCCAGCCACCAATTCATCACACAGCTGCAAGCGCACCTCACTGTGTCAGGCCACCACTGTGTCGCACTACACAACTGCCAGTGCACCTCACCGTACCAGGCCACCACTGAGTTACACTACACAACTGCCAGCGCACCTCACCGTACCAGGCCACCAATACGTCACACTACACAACTGCCAACGCACCTCACCGTGCCAGGCCACCACTACGTCACACACACAATTGCCAGTGCACCTCACTGTGCCCAGCCACCACCGCGTCACACAGCTGCCAGCGCACCTCAACGTGCCAGGCCACCACTGCCTCACACCACACAATTGCCAGTGCAACTCACAGTGCCAGGCCACCACTGCATCACATATCACAAATCTGCCAGTGCATCTCACCATACCAGGCCACCACTGCGTCTCACAAGTGCCAGCGCACCTTACCTTGCCAGCACTACGTCACACCACACAGCTGCCAGCGCACCTCACAGTGCCAGGCCACCACTGCATAACATATCACACAGCTGCCAGTGCACCTCACCGTACCCGGCCACAACTGCATCACACACCCGCCATCGCACCTCACCGTACCAGACCACCACTGCGTCACACCACACAGCAGCCAGCACACATCACCGTACCAGACCACCACTGCGTTATACAGTTCCCAGTGCACCTCACCATGCCAGCCCACCACTGCGACACACTACACAGCTGGCAGTGCACCTCAGTGTGCCCAGCCAACACTGAATCACACAGCTGCCAGCGCACCTCACCCTGCCAGGCCACCACTGCGTCACAGAGCTGCAAGCGCTCCTCACCGTGCCAGGCCACCTCTGCTTCACACCACACAGCTGCCAGTGCACCTCACTGTGCCAGGCAACCACTCCATCACCAAGCTGCCAGTGCACCTCACCGTGCCCGGCCACCACTTCGTCACACCACACAGCTGGCAGTGCAGCTCACCGTGCCCGGCCACCATTGAGTCATACAGTTCCCAGCGCAGCTCACCATGCCAGCCCACCACTGCGTCACACTACGCAACTGCCAACGCACCTCACCGTGCAAAGCCACCACAGCGTCATACCACACAGTTGCCAGCACACCACACTGTGCCAGGCCACCACTGCGTCACACAGCTGCCAGCATACCTCACCGTACCAGGCACCACAGCGTCACACACCTGCCAGCGCACCTCACCAAGCAAAGCCACCACTGCGTCATACCACACAGCTGTCAGCACACCACACTGTGCCAGGCACAGAGGTGCAAGCGCACCTCACCGTGCCAGGCCACCACTGTTTCACACCACACAGCTGCCAGCACACCTCACCGTGCCAGGCCACCACTCTATCACACCACACAGCTGCCAGCGCACCTCACCGTGTCAGGCCACCACTCCATCACAAAGCTGCCAGCGCACCTCACCGTACCAGGCCACCACTGCGTCACACTAAACCACTGCCAGCGCACCTCACCGTGCCAGCCCACCACTGCGTCAAACCACACAGCTGCCAGCGCACCTCACCGTGCCAGGCCACCACTGCGTCACACTACACAACTGCCAGCGCACCTCACTGTGCCAGGCCACCACTGCGTCACGCATCTGCCAGTGCACCTCACCGTACCAGGCCACCACTGCGTCACACCACACAGCTGCCAGCGCACCTCACCATGCCAGCCCACCACTGCGTCAAACCACACAGCTGCAAGCGCACCTCACCGTACCAAGCCACCACTGCGTCACACAGCTGCCAGCGCACCTTACCGTGCCAGGCCAGCACGGCGTCACACCACACAGCTGCCAGTGCACCTCACTGTGCCAGGCCACCACTGCATCACACCACACAGCTGCCAGTGCAGCTCACTGTGCCAGGCCACCACTGCATCACACAGCTGCCAGCGCACCATACCGTGCCAGGCCACCACTGCGTCACAACACACAGCTGCCAGCACACTGCACCGTGTTGTGCACACTAGTCAGGCCTATTGACCTTTCACAGTCTTGCCTTGTTGTGTGAAACTTTTGTGGCACATTGTGTGACACATTTTTAGATATTCAGATCCTAATTAATATCATTATTCATGTCTTTAGATACGTGATTCCATACTATATTCCCTATTACAAAACCAATAATTCCGGTCCTAAAATCTGATTGGCTGAAACACATTCGAAGGAGTGCTATATTCTCTAATATACGCACACACCGGAATTTTGACTTCACTGTTTGATAAAGAAATCTTTAAGACTACGTCTTAGCGTAGATAAAAAACCTTGGATTCTCATGTATCTTTTGCTGCTGTCTGTTGCATTCTTGAGGATACTTGTGATATTTTGAGCTCTCGTTGAATGATAAGTGTCGCAGTGTAAATCATTTGCGTTGTTAGAAATTATGAAATGCTCTGTTAAAAGCAAGGAAGTTTTTATGTCTGTTATGGTAAAAGAAAATTCCTCACGAACTAGGGATTGGACAGTTTTTCAGTGCTTGTAGAATTGATGGAAATGTTCAAATAAATGTGCTGAAGAAATAAAAAAAGTAGTTTATTCCTTTATCATATTGGCTAGCTAGTGTCCTCTCTTTGCTAGTTACTCGTGGCTGTGTTTCTGCGTTGCGCAGCAACAAGGGACTATATTCTCAGGCGGAGGAACGTAAAAAGCTTAATTTTCGTGTTAAATAATTTTTTTAAATTAAAATTCATTCTATACAGCAATCGCATATTTGGGGACCATTTTTGAAAATTTTGATGCTTAAAATGTTTAGGGAGAAATGGAAGACTGCTGTGTATTTTTTCTTTAATGTACCGAGACCAGCCATATACAGTTTACATAATATGTTTATGTTCCAAAATTAATATTGTTTATGGCCTTCACATGCGTTATGCTCCTATTCTTTTTATGCTCAGCTACTAAAATTTCCCTACAGTGGTACAATTCCATATAAATACTCAATACTAAGCGGATAAAAAAATTCACAGTAAAGACATTATATGATTAGATCCTTCCACGACCGACCAACGCACCACGAGTGCCCGTCGGTCATTTTGGCCAGCCAATCACGTACCGCGGTAGGGCGTAGATACCAGCGGTACGGGTTTGTACCGCAAACTCTGAATGGCTGCATCTGTATAAACAAACTCTACATGCATCTGACATTTCTACGTTTAATCTACTGGAGTATATATTTTCTGGCAAGATGAATGGTATTATACCTTAAAATGTTTTGAAACAGTTAAAATTGTAAAAAAGTTTTTAAATCCCCCACCAAAAATTCAGACTTCAGGAAGAGCATCTGATTTCTTTCAATAAAGCAGAACAGTGCAAAAGCACACAATACAAAATCTCCATACTTACAAACATGGAGAATGAAGACATGTAGACACATATACCTCTGACCAGCCTACCATCGAAGAGGTGAAAGATGAAACTTTTCCTTTATCGTCAACTCAGTGAATGTCTTTAAACTTTCGAAAACTGTAACAAAGAATAAGTTAAAAAACTTATTTTCATTGGACCCACAGAAAAGTCAAAGTTGTCCATAGAAATGCCCGTCTAAATCAGAAATCTACAGCACAAAGGCAGTGGCCTTTCGGGACATAAAAATGAAATCAGACTTTACTCAGACGAATTGCCCTTGGTCACGGACATCTTGCTATCAGTCACTACAAAGATGTTTTCTCTCGTGCCATGGCTTGCCTGACTTGCTTCTCCAGCTGGATGGCTTCTGGTCGCTGGTCAGGATCGACAGCCAGCATGTCCTGGAGCAGTGTCCTTAGCTCCGTGCTTATGGCTCTATTTACTTTCAGGGGGATGTGGAACTGCAGCCAGGGGTTCTCACGCAGGGCCTCTCCAACAGGCCCTGACAGACATATGCTCCTGTATCGGAAACACACTTTAGTTCAATTCTAAAATATTTCTCATAGGACTGAAGGAACCTTTGCCTGTTAAGAGTTAACAATTAGGTCCTCAAGTACTGTTTTACGGTTTTCTACACTCCTGGCTGGCCAAGGTCTCTTTAAGGTCTCTTAAGTGGAGGTGTAACTCATGTATCCTACATGTGATTTAGCAACATGAAAGGGAATAGCTTCTTATCGGATTATGGTCTTGGTTAACTGCCTAAGGCTGACCTAAGTGCCTATCTTTCTGACTTTGTTTATACCTATATGTTAAGAAGCTTCTTCTGACCAATCAGAAATGTATGCTTTATGTATGAACATTTTGCTCATCAAAGTGAGTGAGAGACAAGGTTAACAGAAATTAGCCACGGCAGTAAATGACAGCATATTTTTTGGTTCTTAAATGGTCTCTACCTGGCACACCTGCAGTGCAAACTGACACACGCTGTTTAGAGAAACATCTACTCTATTACTAATATTAATGAAACATTTCTTATTCTATGGAACAAAAACAAACAGTAAAACTAAAACACAGATCTCTTTGCTTCCTATTTCATGAACCAGATGACTGAATGACCAAGTCTAACTAGTAGCCAGAACCCCAGTTAACCCTCCGTAACACAAAGTTTAACCACACGACAGGAACTCTTTCAAACTGAGTGAAAATCATAAATGGATCCATAACTTTACATCAATTTACTATGTTGTGCCAATACCTGCATTTACATTTAGAACGATTGATGTCATAGAACCAGCATCACACCTGTTCCAGGTGTCTCCAAGGAGACAACAGAACTTCAGTTGTGTTTGCTAAAATACACACTTTGAAACATACTGTAACACTTAGTTAACATGTCTGGTTTAGTTGAAGAATCGGCTAAGGTAAGTTTCAGGGTTTAATGGTGGGATGGCACCTGTGCTTTTTTCCCCCAACCGCTAGAATATGATTCGCACCAAACCCAAAAGAAATACTGCACAGTTCAGGAACTTCATCAACCTAGCAACTGTAAAATAAGCTTACAAACAACTGAATTGAAATGCCAAAAAGTTCAGAGAAAGGCACAAACTATGTTTACTTGGGGTTTACAAAATTAAAGCTAACTAAAACTGTAATGATAAACAATCATGCTGCTAATGGACAGAGAAATATCATGTTTTTTGAATAATGTATTATTTGTTATATAGGAACCCAGTATAAGGGAATCCCTTGCGATCCTGTCTGCAGAGATAAAGGTAAGTATTTTTTTCTATTTAGCTCTGTCACTCCAAGAAATATAATGAACATAAATATATTTGCCAATCTTTTCATAGTAATCCAAACAACTCTGCGTGTATCTGACATTTGTAATATTTATCTACCGCAGTATAACTCTTCTGGCAAGGCGATTGCTATTGTACCTTGAAAGAAAACTGATTGGAAATGTCATGTACTCTATGGTTTCTATTGATGTCAAGTGGCAAATGTTGACTGGTGATGTTATGTGAATCTTAGGAAATGGTCATTTTTCAATCGAGTCTATGTTTCTCAGAATTTGAGACAGAGAGGTCAATCTCTGCAATCCGAGCTGAGGGCATTTCTTGGAATGGAAAGGTAAGAGCAACGTGTTCTTTGATATTCTCTTAAGACTCTTCGCCAGATTTTACGATGAAAAATGTAAATAATAATAACAAACATTATTTTATATAGTGCCTTGAAAGGTGGCTTCTTTACACAATGACAAAACCAACAACAATAAATAATACACAAGATATGCATGATGACAATACACAGTTAGAGGAGACAGTAGATGGTCATTGTCAGTGTATCCTGAAGGTAGTTTTCCAATTTTTTGGAACGGGGTAAAAGAGGCCACCTCTACTAGAATCTTTGTCCTAACCAAAAATGTAAGAAAGTATAATAATAATATTAAAAATAATAATAATAAACTTAATTTATAGAGCACCTTTCATATAAATAGTGCTTTGGTGCTTTATAAACAAAGCATAAAATAAAATATTAAAATTGAGAGATATACTTTCAGTTGTAAAGGAAAATACAGCAATACAGTAAAGCAACATACATGTCAATTAAATAAATACAAATTAGGAAAGTCGTAATAAAATAAGAACAATTAAAGAGAACTAAAAAAAGAAACAGAAATAGAAAGAACAAAGAACCACTTTAACTAAAAGCAACATTTTCAAATGTTTTTTAAAACAATGTACCGAGCTTGACTGCCTAATAAAAAGTGGAAGTGAGTTTCATAATTTAGAAGCATAAAAACAAAAAGCAGCCTCTCCACTCTTTCTGCATTTCACATGTGGTATTTGCAGTAGGCCAGTATGTGCAGATCTCAGGTCACGTATAGGAACATATGAAGACAGACATTCAGTAAGGTACAGACGTGCTAGGTCGCTTAAAGCTTTAAAAACAAGTAAAAAAAACTTTCAAATGTATCCTAGATAATACAGGTGACCAGTGAAGTTTTTTCAAAACAGGAATGATATTCTCTTTCTTGTATTTGTTAGGATCTGTGCTACTTCATTTCGAACAAGTAGTAAGGGATTTATTGTTTTCTTGGGAAGCCCACAAAACAGAGCATTATAATCATATCCACATCAATGTGAGCAATGGAGAAGTCAAATTAACGTGTCTAAATATCATCTAGTTCTATCCCAGGGAAGAGGGCTGTTGCCTACATAGACGACAAGACACAAAACGCTCAACTGTGCAAAACACGCATAAGGACATCAGTCAGGAGGAACAAGGTAAAGTGTTTTTACTTCTTCACCATGGTCATGTAGTTTCACTCCAAGCACTGTCATATGAAATAACTGTGGAAACGACCTCCCCAACATTTTGGGTTGTTGCATTTTGCTTCAATGAATTTTAACCTTTTCTTTTAGACATTAAGAGGAAGGACACATTCACCCTTGGTAGAGATTCAGTTGTTCTATGAGATGTCAAGGTGAGAATTAACCACTTCAGGCATAAGTCAATCCACATGACTGAAAAAGGGGCAATGAACAGGATATTGGGATTTTTCTAGTTATAAAGTACAATAATCATCATTACATGATCTAAGACTACTGAAGTATAAGCTGTGTCCCTGACTGATTAATTAGCAAATTCATCTTTGTAGAGTGCAGCTACTATCTATTCAGTGGCATTTCCTTAAAACAACTGTATTCCCACATTCTGAATATGGAGTGAGATCATGTAGAGAATGTTGGACTTGTAATAACTAATTGAAGGATAATAATAATCAACGAAAGTGCTTACAAGTATCAACAAATGCCTTCAAAGTACTTGACACGTACTTTGCTTTCAAAAGTGAAACATAATTAATGCTTACGTAAGATTTCTCTTGACTTCTCAGGAGCATACTAACTCCAAGGACAAGTAACATCAAAAACCATTATTTAAGTGCTGATGTTGGAGCTGCAATACTACTACCAAGACAAAAAATGATACAGGTAATACTGCTTTCAGAATTCTAAGAATTGCTAAAATAGTATGTTTACAGAGCATTCAGAGTCTCATAGAGAAAATAAGTTGAGAATATGACAAGTTCCTACCATCTCAAACACTGCCAATCTAGAACAAAAAGAAAGTACTTGAACGCCTACAGTAATCGAACACAAACCAGAACATATCAGTGCGTGACAATGAAATGTAGTCACAAAATGATTCTACCCATTCAAGTCCCAAAAAGGACCGAGGAACTTACCGGAGGCGATCCCTGGATTTCAAACACAGCACAATGTAGCCAATGTAGGGGAAAAGATTACAGAGAGCTCTTCTCAGATTGCTCAGAGTCAGCCCCAGGACCCTTTCCTGACTGAAGCAGACAAAGTTGTCAAACAGGTAGGTAGAAATGAGTAAGGAACAGAGAGTATGGTTATTCTTGCATTGTTTTGTTCGTCTGTCAAAGAAAAGAGTGCTTCTGACTTTTGTCAATGTTCATCTTTATTTTAGGAGAAAAACAAACGGTGGTATCACACTTTGCTCAAGTGTATGATGCCATGTGTGTACAGCAGACATCACCAAAGGAACAGGAGACACCTGAGTAGAGAACAAGAATATGAAAAGGCTGATGAAAAAAAGCACCAGGAGAAATCCATTGAATATGCACAATCTCGTCCAGTATTTCAATGAAAAGTTTCAGTGTTGTTTTTAGTGTCGTCGTATTGCATACATTTAAAACAATGTGTCTTGTTTAATGAACAATTTCATTTACTTTAGTAAAAAGTGTTGTTTACTGTAGTCCTAGCACGGATGCAATTGTTAGAAAAAACGTGAATGAAAAACTGAATGTTTCATACAATATGGGTTTGTGTTAACCCACACACCTAAGTGAAATGTTTGATTACGTTTACAAGACATAACACATAGTTCAGTTGAGTGTGAAAGGGAACGACAGAGAAAGTCACAAACAAAACATTTGTGAAGGACTTGATGAATGTTTTTTCTTTAGCAATTACAAAAAATAAAGAATTTTTCAACAAGATGTCTTTCTATAGCGAGTTTCATTTGAGATAGTCTTTTCTTAGAAGTGCAAGAGTGGTATTCCCTACAACTTATTCCCCAATTTGATCATTCTCAGAAATTAGGAGACAGAAACCACACCTACTGTAATATTAGACCTTTTAACAAGGCAACTAGGTTTCAATGGCTTAAAAGGTGCATAAAGAGGCTCATGTATAATGACCTCCAGTGTCCCACAGGTTTCCCAAATCATTTCTTAAAGTATGGAAAAAGAGGAAATAAAGTGTCTACAGAAAGCGTATACCCCCTTGAACTTTGTTCAGTTTGTTGCGCCAGTGCCTGAGTTTTATGCACTTAAATGAGGACCTCTTTCTCACACCACATATGTTATACTTTCAATGGGAAAAAAGGAAATATTAGAATTGTATACATTTTAAAGCCATGTGTTCATATTTGGTAGAAGCCCTAACAACACCTAAAAAACACCTAACAACGGGTGCAGGACCGAATTAGGGCAGTACCCACTATTGATAAACATACATAAAACAATATTAAAGTACTGGCTTTAATATTAGCCAGACACAGCCGGATGAGCTCTACCAGCCAGGACAGGAGGCTCTACTGTACACAGAGAGGGGAGGGAGAGGGGAACAAGCTGCCCAGCCGTGTGGAATGCTACAGAACCCTAAACAGACAAAACATACTACCCGAATATTTGACCAAGATATCCAGACACAGCTGGATGAGCTCCACCAGTCAGGACAGGCTAATAAGATACACTCCACAGACATTCACAACAGCGACATATCATAAACACTTGAATTACTTATCTAGTCTCTCGAAACAAAATTTCGAGAAAAAACACATTGCCCAACGTTAGAAAGCACCTTGCATTACATTGCTTGAAAAACAATTTTATTTCGAAGGAATTATGGATCGGGAATTCTTCGAGGAAGTCGTGGTCACACAGCATGCCGCCCCATATATCAGGGAGCACATTGGATCAAGGCACCGTCTCTTTCAAGACAACGATCCGAAACACAAAGCAGCAAGGGCGAGGCTTACAGAAGAACGAGTGAACTGGGTGAAAACTCCAGCCGAATCTCCAGATTTAAATCCAATAGAGATGGTATGGCATTCGCTGAAAGACTATGTTTGGAAAACTGCTAAGCCCAGCACAAAGCAAGAACTGATACTGATACAATGTCTTTTGATACTGATACTGTATGAGTAGGGCTGTTTCACCACTCCTTTTTTTTTGTTGCATGCAGCAGTACTTCTTATGGTAGTACTTAAGTACAGTACAGTAGGTACTTACATTAGTACTTCTCGCGTTAAAAAAGTTAGGTGTTAGCATAAACTATTAGTAATAAATAATATTAAACTTAGCACTGTAATAAATTATGCTAATATTAAATTCGATTCTGCTCTGAGAATGTAGGGGGAAGAAAAATGCCAGTGGTCTTTTCACTGATGAACTTGTGCCTGATGAACACCACTGCGTCACACCACACAGCTGCGAGTGCACCTCACTATGCCCGGCCACCACTGCATCACACAACTGCCAGCGCACCTCACCGTACCAGGCCACCACTGCGTCACACAGCTGCAAGCACACCTCACCGTGCCAGGCCACCACTGCGTCACACCACACAGCTGGCAGCGCACCTCACCGTTCCAGGCCACCAATGCGTCACCCAGCTACCAGCGAAACTCACCCTGCCCGGCCACAACTGCATCACACCACACAGCTGCAAGTGCACCTCACCGTACCCGGCCACCTCTTCATCATACAGCTGCCAGCGCACCTGACCATGCAAGGCCACCACTGCGTCACACAGATGCCAGCGCACCTCACCGTGCCCGGCCACCACTGCGTCACACCACACAGATCCCAGCGCACCTCACAGTGCTAGACCACCACTGCGTCACACAGCTGCCATCGCACCTCACCATGCCAGATAACCACTGCGTCACACAACACAGCTGCAAGCGTACTTCACCGTGCCAGGCCACCACTGCGTCACACAGCTGCCAGCGCACCTCACCATACCAGGCCACCACTGCGTCACACCACACAGCTGCCAGCGCACCTCAAAGTACCCGGCCACCAATGCGTCACACCACACAGCTGCCAGCGCACCTCACTGTGCCAGGCCAGCACTGAGTCACACCACACAGCCGCCAGTGCACCTCACCGTGCCAAGCCACCACTGCGTCACACAGCTGCCAGCACACCTCACCGTACCAGACCACAGCTGCGTCACACATCTACCAGCGCACCTCACCATGCCCAGCCACCACTGCATCACACAGCTGCCACCACTACGTCAGACCACACACGAAGTAGGTCATCGGGCCAACAGTATACAAACATTACAGCTCAAGTGCTTTTGTATCTGAATGCTTTTAGGTAAGTAATTTAGCAGCTGCGGTATTAATAATGATTTTAATGGCAAATTCAATTGCAGGTAAAATAAAAATGGCGGATAACTTACTTTCTAGCTTCGTGAAGCGGTCGTGCCATATTATACATATATACCATAATAAGAAACATAATATGTACAGTAGAATTTTTCACTTTAAGCTGGCATTATCCAGAACCGGGTCAGGGCCCGGACCCGGACCGTGCAGTGTGGTCCGTCGGCCTTCTAAAGATGTTTAGGAGATCGAGGCGCCCTTGGATTTGATTGGAAACTTGCATAATTTCTTAACTTGACCCCATTATCTTAAAAAAAACGGCCAGGCCCAGACCAATGCATGAAGGCTGAGAGGATCGGGGGACTGTCATTTTTGGTCACAGCGTACAGTAGTAGATCAGTAACCTCTGTTTATCGTGATAACCTTTAATTATTTTCCAGTACTTTTTCAATGATAAAACACATTGTTTCGCCAGTTTTGCTAAAGATACGGTTTTAGTGTTTACGCGTAAATTTGTAAGCCGTAGGTTTAAATCTCGTGGTCTTATTTTCTGCATTTTCATCGTAAGGGAAGGCGCTAGTTTGCGATTTACGCGCTGAACATTGTAAGCAGAGGAGCCTTAAGGCACAGCCTCGCCTTAACACCATTGTTTGCATTGTCATTGTCATCCAGAAAAGCAGTCGTAAGAAAATGAATCTGTGGCGGCTCCGAACATTAAAAAAACTATATCTAGACTGCAAACACATCCCAATCTTACTATCAACACGTTTTAAGAGCCCTCTCCTTTCCACCGGTATACAAGCTAAGAGAGAAATATTGGAAATCCCATCTGAAGTAGCCCTCGTCTCACCTTCGGAGCTGTGAGCGATGGGGATCATAATTAAAAGGGGTACAGTTACTTTGAAAATGTGTATGTGATACTTAAATTTAAATAAAATAAAAAGATAAATTATATAACACATACTGTGCTATCTACGTCCATGTGTTTAAGACGTATGAATCGGTTTTAAAACAGGCACACCCCTTCTCACAAATCCGACTGGAGTCTCAGTCCGTCATCGCGATGAAATAGGAGCTCAGATGTAGGCTAAGTGATTGCAATTTACTTATTTAAAAGAACCACTTCAAATCAAAAGGGAGACATTTTGTAATGGTAGTTATCGTATTATACAGTATACGTAATTGTAGATATACAGTACATAAAGGGTATGAATAGGTGTGAGCTTTTACTGTATATTTAATATTTTATCTGACCCATTTGTAGAAACCGCCTACTCAGATTTAGTTAAGTGGTCTGCCACCATAAAGACAGAAAAATATAATGACACCCTGTTACATTAACTGTAAAATAAACGCCGTAACTGCGGCCATATGAAAATTTGGATAAAGATTATACAACATCCTAAGGAGCTCTATGACATATGAGCGTCGAAATAATGGTTGGTGACCTGACGTAACATTGCTCCCTGAATTACGTGATCTGTATATACCCAAATTCAGATATATCACATAGGGAGATGCAGTCAAACATTGCATTGCTATCGTCGTGGTGAACTATTTCTCCGCTGTTTAAAACTTGTTTGGTAAGTGTCATCAAATATTCTTGTCAATTTGTAGCGAAATCGATATACTGTATCATAATCCTTCAGCTATCTATAATGTAGTGAAATGGCTAATTAATATTGATAAATTCCCTTATTCACAGTGACTTTTGCTCAAACCCCTGTTGCATAATGGGTTAATTTTATATAAAAAACATTTATATCATAGATATAATACAAGCTTTGAAATGAAATAGTACATTTCCAGGTTTCAGTTAAACATTTTTAAAAAAGCTCATGACTTTAAGCATTCTGAACATTGAGAATGTTATTTGGGAAACAAATGTTTATTATAATGTTTATTTTTAGGTTCTGTCTCCTACTGAGTCAGCATGCAGCATTCAACACCATTAGGTTTAATATTAAAAAGTTGTGTATTTCCTGAATTGTTTTTTTTATTCTTTTCTATTAGACCATACTAGACTGTGCAGGATATCATTTATTTTCCAGATACCTGGGAAACAAAGCTCATATCTCATTTGCCAATGGAGCCCAGTCCTAAGCCTGGTGCTCTGTCCCCCTCCCCGAAGGACACAGACTCGAATCAACCCGCGCCCTTAAGGCGACAGGATCTGATCTCCACGTACTGCCCGCCTCCCAAGATACAGCTTCTGAAGGACACCTTCCAAGAGAAACTGATGCAGGAAAAGGAGAAAAAAATGATCACCATGTACAATCGGCGGCAGGAGGCAGCTCTACAGAAGATGAGAAAATGTTTCCAATATGTCAAATACGCTGCGGAGAAGAAGACGGGGAACAGCTATCGCTTCCAAGCCCAACAGGGCCCCGAGAAGAACATTGTGGGGTATGATCGGTCTTACCCCCTGAAGCCTATGGGTAACAGGAAAGTCTCCGGCCCTGGTGAGGTTCAGGCTGTGGACCGCCCGGAAGCACAGAGTGATTCCTTGTTTGCCCCCACCCCGCCTCAGGATGGTCATGAGAGGCCCTGCGAGAGGCCAGGCAGGAGGGGCTCAAGAGTATGCAAACCTAAGGACAGGACTGTCCTCCCCATGGTGGCGACCCCTCCAGGGCAATGCCCTTCTCATGCCAATGGGAAGGAGCACTTTCAGTTGCAAGAGGAGCTACGAAAAGTGGCCGAGGCAGAGGCCGCGCTGAAGGAGGAGCATCGCCGGAGGGAGGCCAGTCTGCAGGATGTGATGCGCCGGAAGGAGGCCATGATGAAGGACGAGATTCGCCAGAAGGAGGCCATGATGCAGGCGAAGCTCTTTAGAGCTCAGGAGGAGCTGAGGATGGTTCAGAGAGAGATGGAAGACTCCAGAGAGGTGGCCGGAAGGGAAAATAGAGGACTCCTGACCCGAAGGAAGACACTCCAGGCGAGGCAGAGCGAGCTTCGCCCCAGAGGACCGTGGGCCAACCACCGCTCTAAGGCCGTGCCTCTTCTGACCTGCAGAATGGAGAAGCAAAAAGCCTTCACTCCAAGGAAAGCCCTTCCTTTCAAAGGAGACAACCTTGATTATGGTTCTCCAATGGAAGACGGCGGATGCGCAGAATCGCACTTTCCCTCTGCGCTTTCCCATCAGGAGAGACGTCAAGTGAGCCCTTGCAGCCGTGGGCTAGAAGACGTCCCCTGTGGAAGGAGAAAGTACCTCAAGAAAGCAAGGCTCCCTGAAAGTGACGTGTCAACGGCACAGGCCGCGCAGGCCCACTTCAGAAATAACACCGCATGTCTGGATGAACAAACTCTGTCAGTGGAAAACAGATATTTGTCCCCTACAAGTCTGATGTGCCCTACCGCTGAGCAATTTCCATATGAGAATAGCCAGAGTGGAAACCCTCAGCTGGTGCCCTGTGAACTGTGTCAGAGGAAGTTTGCTGTAGAGAGGTTGGAGAAACACAGCAAGATCTGCAAGAAGCTTCAGAATTCAAAGAGGAAGGTTTTTGACTCTTTCAAGCACAGGGCCAAGGGAACAGAACTGGAGACATACATCCATAAGAAGAAGGTTAGACCGCCAATCGTGGTAAGGGCTATCCTTAAACTCTTTCCAAGCTCCCCTTGTTTTCTCCTAGAGTCAGACTCAGCTTATAAATCAATGTAAACAATAAATAAGTGTTTTATGAAGTACTCTTCTGAAAAACTGCCGCAAAGGCACATTTGCCAGACAGAATAAATGGGTCTTAGTGACTTCTGAATTCTGTTGTAAAAATCTACATGAGATATCAAGCAAATAGCACTCACGGGAAACAAAACCATAACTAAATTGTACTCTCTACCCAATGACATGAAAGGTAGGCCCAGAAAGCTAAGTTATTACTGTATTGATATTTTCTTCCCTTGTGAATGGTTTGCGACCAGACTGTGTACGCAGTGCTAGTCTGGACTTTTTCTGGAAGCTGTTTCATTGGTTTCATTTCCTGTTCCCAGCTGAGAAAGAACAACTGGAGGCAGAAGCACGAGGATTTCATTCGGAGCATCAAATAGGCCAGGGAGGTGCAGCAGGTGATCACGCAAGGAGGGAAGGTTGTGAACCTGCCCCAGCCCCCCGCGAATCCAAACCCCGACTACGTGCCCTGCCCTCACTGCGGCCGGCGCATTGCCCCCAGGCCGGCACAGAGGCACATCCCCAAGTGTCAGCACATCAGGAGCCGCCCTCCTTCTCCTCCTCACAGATGAAAACTGATGTGAAGAAGAGTAAAAGAGTCATGATCTTGGCTCACGACTCACGTCCTGCTTTTTCTTTTTAGAAATATATTTAGCACAGTTCATCCGTATGATGATAACAAAAATGTTACCTTGTTTTAATAAAATGATTTTTGGTGGACTGGTGTTTGCGTAACTGTGGTTATTTCAGTTTTTTTCCCTTGCGAAAATGTGTGTCGACCATGAAAATAAATTTCAAGCTGTTCTTATCATTCATACACCTTGACCTCCTAAAAATAATTGTTCAACCTGGAACGTACAATTAGCAGGCAATAGAACAGGTCACATTGGGCTTGGAACCATCAAAAAGTAGTATTCACACATTCTCGGCATCAATTTTCCTTAAAAACAACTGAAAAAGCAAGGTAAAGAGTGATTGATTTTTTAATGAAAGTTATTTGATTTAATTTATTTAATTTTCATAATATTTGAAATATGTTGGGATTAATGTGACTCAATATTATCTGCAGCTCTTACACTCCAGGCACCTGATAAAGTGGAACGCAGTGTCTTTGCCTTACATGGCGCTCAGCTCTTCCTCAATCCTTGCAGAAGCAGCAGCCTCCGGGTCCTGCCTCATGCACAGCTTAAAATGCAACACCGAGTAATACAACAAACAACAGGGAAAACCATTCACGATCAGACACATCCGTTGATTGCTGGCTCTCAGTAAAGGGACATTGCTGTGGTCCACGCATGAATCTGTTTTCTAAGTGCCTTATCCAATACAGTGTAGAGGCCAGTTTTCCCAGAAGCCAATTAAAGGGGAACACACAATAACTTGTAAAACCTCCAATTTACATCACAAAATAGACTACATTTCAAGGTTAAAGAATTACCATGTTCTGCGATTCAGAACGAGGCAGCAAAACTTCCTGTAATCTGATGTGGCCCTGTGACATTGTAAAGGAGCAGGCTTGTGAATACATCTCGTTTAATCCAATGGCAATATTGCTCTCAACTTTTTTACGTTTTTGCCAATAAATAATATTACATTAACTCTGAATAAAGAACCTTGGAATGGAACGTTTTTTGCAGTGAAATGTTTGCTGCATAACCTATACCTTTTCTCTCCTACATCACATTGCATTAGTCATTACAGTGATTAGTGAGCAGGAAGGGCTGCATCACATCGCAATTTGTGTGGAACTTGAATGCGAATTTGTTACAACATGGCGTAACTTACAGTACTTTCACAAAGTTCATGATTTTGTGCTCAATTTTGAGTCTGTAAAGTTTTTCTATAATGTCAATGATTTTATTTTGTGACTGAAATTAAATAATTTTGTGTCTGCAAAATTGGGACTGTAGTTCCACCTTAACCTACTAGTGCTGTATGTCTTTGGACTGTGGGAAGAAACTGGAGCACCTGGAAGAAATCCACACAAATGAAGGGAGAACATACAATTCCATCCAGACTGCACCCCAGGAATTGAACCCAGGACCCCAGCTCTATGAACCACAGTGCCACCTCATTGCTATAGTCACTATAATTAATGTCAAAACTCATTTGCAAATGAGCAGCCTGGGATCCAAAAGGATCAAGACAAGGATCCAAACAAAGCACTATCCCAAAGCTTGGCTTTGTACAGTATATCATACAGGGCTTGATGCAGAAGGCAGATAATCTAAGTCCATGCAATAATTGCTAAGGGAAAGTGACTTTGTGTTTTTGGAGGGAAGTCACTCAACATGGAGCTGTGTTAGTGAAATGATTGTTCTGATGTACGGCTGATGTCCAAACACTGAAAACATGATTGTGTATGCAATCGCACTCCTGAGCTCCATTGGGTATGGTTAAAATAACTTTTTATAGTTCATCACATTCAAAGTGTGTGTACTTGATGAAAGTGTAACACGCATTTGGAGGAGTTATTCACGATTTTCTTTCATTCAACTATTTCAAGACCCATTATTTTCAGATGTTGTAGTATACAGATGCAGCCATTCAAAATGGGTGAGGTATTTCGCGGCATACCCCGGTGGGCGTGTCACAGTATCACGCGGTATCACGCATTTCACGTGTGTCACGTGACTAACTATCCGGCGTCGCCTTGTAAAACCGCCAGGGGGAGCTTAACCTCTCATGTACAGCATTTGAGCCTTTAATTTTGAACTGTGTATTACAGCATGTTAATCATCAGTCATTAAAATGTTGGTATATATTATGAAAGCAAGATTGCTCAGTTGGACAGAAGTACACAACCTACCTTTATCAGAAATATTTATGCATCAAAGCCTTTACTGAAGATATTACTAATAGTATTAATAATGGATGACTTTGGACAAGCTGTATACTCAAAGTATAATTTCTTTAGCACATTTGTACAAGCACTTGGAATCTGTCCAAGCCATACTTTGTCAGGCATTTTGTTTTACTTCAACGGGGCATAAAAACTTCCTTGCTTTTAACAGGGCGTTTCATAATTTCTAGCTACGAAAATGATTTAAAATGCGACACCTATCATTCAACTAGAGCTTAAAATATCACAAGGAAAAATACACACCGGTATTCCATTTCTCCCTAAACATTGTAAGCTTCGAAGTCTTTAACTAACGTGATACCGGAGTCAACAAGCATACTTTTAGAATTTGATTAAAAGGGAATATAATATGGAATCGCGTATCTACAGAATTTAAAGACCAGACAATCGCAAACTCGTTTTCAATAAAATTATTTTATTCATTCAGCAGTTTGTGAGAGGGACATCCAGCAGGGAGAGACACACACACCGGTTTTCATTGACAACATTGTTTTTTTTTCAATTCCTCTTGTCTAACAGGAATGTTTTGTTTGTGGACAGACTGTTAGACAAGAGGAAAAGACTGCCTCCTCCTACGAAGCATTTCGTTGATCCGATCACGAATTCTTTTCCAGTCGTACGCAGCAAGGGTTGAGAATCTCCGATTCACCATCGTACTAATGGTTTCCCGGAGATTGGGTTAAAAAAAAACAAAAAACATACTAACAACTGTGCCATCCTACTCCTTAGTTAATACATTTTATTATTCATAAACAGTTAACATTGTTAGCAAAATATTTTGAATTATATTTAACCCTATTTTTTCTTTAGTTTTGTATTTAACTTATTATATGATAGTCAGACTTAATGTATATTTGAACAATGAAAATATATTTTTACAAGATTTTACATTAAGCACTTAAAATTAATATGGTTAATAATAGTAAACTGTAACATGCTGTAACAAGATCGGTTACAAGAAGAAAATGCTTTCAGAGAAAATGTTTCAACCAAACTTATTCCCACACACCCCGCCCCCACTACCATTAGAATATACACAAACATTTTAGCGTTTCATTCTGAGCAGAAGACTCTCACACCTGAAGAGTGCTGGCTGTGACGAATTAAACCGGTTTTACAGGTTTCAATCACAGACCATGTGACATGGGACTCAGTAAACTACAGTAACACCGTATTTGATAACGCTTTAAAAACGCTATAAAATAATGTGACTTGGCACAGAACAAGTTTACAACACAGTACAAAGATAAATGCTGACCATGACTTTAGAAGCATAAATTGCCTTACACTCAATTTAAACACAAGCTGTCTTTAGCCCTCTAAGCTGGTTCATACAGAAATGTAGAGATCTAGGCTCAGAACACACAGCTTCATTAGCGAATACATATGCAGGACAACTGGAGAAGACGTTTTACAGAGGATGGATTTTTAGAAACATCCCATCAGACATCCCATCATATTCACAACGTGAAATCTAGAAAATAATATTACGTAACCAAAATCCGCAATATGGAAACAGAACCTGTGTAATTGTTGATAGATGATGTACTCGTAACATTTTTTCAAGACGAACTACAACATTTAAAAAATGACTTGTATGTACTTGATATCTCTAATCAATCCACGGGTCCCAGCACAAAACGAAAGTAAAACGCATACCGTTTCTCGCTTCTTATTGCTCAAAAGTAATTTGACCGTATGAAATGCATAATATAAACCTAGAAACATATACGTGAGCAGTACTTAAGCACTGTAGTATCGGTGTTAAGACATACCTCTCAAATACTGTAAATCAAGTTAAAAATATCTCAAGACCGATTCTGGTCGTAATGAAACCATGCAAGGGAGTTTTTATGTCCGTTGCAGTTCTTTTGCAACATGAATATAATTATATCGTTATTAATTTCTTGAGATACGCGATTCCATATTATATTCCCTTTTAATCAAATTCTAAAAGTATGCTTGTTGACTCCGGTATCACGTTAGTTAAAGACTTCGAAGCTTACAATGTTTAGGGAGAAATGGAATACCGGTGTGTATTTTTTTCTTTAAAGTACCGAGACCAGCCATATACTGTATGTTTATGTTAAGATTTCCCTTCAGTGGTAAAATTAGATATGAATATTCAATACTTAAACGGGCACAGTTAAGACATTAAATATACATGTACATATTGTATACAGTACAGTTTGCATACGGTAATATGTTTATGTTACGCGATTAAAAAATAAATAAATAAAACTGGAAGGTCCAGCACCACCATTATGTTTATATGGTTGTTTTTGTTGGTTGGTTGTTATTATGGTTATTAATAATTCGATCTATAGTTGTAATCTGAGCCTAAATAAAAAGAAAAAGCAAGTGATTAGGTTTATGAGCAATCTAATTACTTATTCGTTTAAAACGCTATATAAAATAAAGTTTATTATTAATTTGCTGGACAGAGCGGTGAACATTATTATGCATAAGACAAAGATAACGATCCTGATCAGTTTAGAAATCTGTGTACGCTGTAAGGTTTTTACTTCTTAAACTTTTAAAATACACGTTTTGAATGGAAAGAATCCTCTTCCTGGTATAGCACGCCAGCACGTCTTTTTTCTCCAATCAGAGGGGTGTCAGATGGTGTCAGCCAATCACCATTCTGCGTTGGGTAGCAACGGGTGACTGTTCTCAGGCGGAAGATGTAAACAGCTTAATGTTCGTGTTAAATATTTTTTTTTAATTAAAATTCATTCTATACAGCAATCGCATATTTGGGTACCGTTTCATAAAACTTTCATGCTTAAAATGTTTAGGGAGAAATGGAAGACTGGTGTGTATTTTTTCTTTAAACTACCAAGACCAGCCATACACAGTACAGTTTACATACATACAGTAATGTTTTAAATTAATATCGTTTATGACCTTCAGATGCGTTATGCTCCTCTTCTTTTTATGCTCAGCTACTAAAATTTCCCTTTAGTGGTAAAATCCATATAAATATTCAAAACTAAGCGGATTAAAATGTGCACAGTAAAGACATTAAATGATTCAATCTTTGCACTACCAACCAATGCACCACGAGTGCCCCTGTCGGTCATTTTGGCCAGCCAATCACTTGCCCTGCGGTATGCTCCGGTGCCCCGCGGTGGCTTGTGGGTAGGTTACCGTACCGCGGGTTTTTACCGCGCATTTTGAATGGCTGCATCTGTACATGAATAATGAAAGGCCTTCATATTACACAATGAAGGAATGACTTCGCAGGTGAGAAGAATAAAAGATTAATTCAGCTCAGTTTGGGGAGTTTCACAATGGCCCTCCTTAAAGAAATGTGGGTTTGATTAAAGGAGTGAAGAAAAAGCACTGAATAATATTTGGTTTTATAAACGTAATCATCTCAAAATATGGTTGAAGAAATTGAAGAAGGTTAAACATAATCCAAAACGTATAAGGTCAATTTAAGTACAACCAGAATTCTAGTGTTTATGCAATGCATCTGTGGGTTGATATGAAATACGGCCGTACTTAAACTAAACGAGGTTATCGAGAGCATATTCCGAGTACGGCTGTGGCCAGTTGTACTGTGAACTGCGAGGACCGTATCTTATCCTGAACTGGCTGTGCGAATACCGTCCTCTGCTGGCAGAAGGAATAGATTACAACGGCACTGTATTGGCGATTAGTCCTATTGCTAGAATATTGAAACAACAAGGAGTCCGCGGAGTCAAGCAATGCTGAATAAACAAGTACCTGAAATTCAATAGGATTTTGTGTATTGATTACAAATAGGTGTGGAATTCTCATGTACAGTGGTATTCATGGATTCCTTACACAAGCAGGCGTTGTTATGATACTTTCGTAATCTGAATATAAATCTGTTATCTACTTAAAACTGTAATCATTGAATAGATTAATGTCTTTGAAATGCTTCTTTAACTGGGCAGTTCCATGTTTGGAAATGTTTTTATTTTGATTGCTGATTGCTAGATACTGTATGTTTAATAGGCATGCTGTTAATATTTTCTACAAGAGCCAAATAAGACAGTTATGCTGTAGTAAGTTCTATATAAGTTATATAACATAAGTTATATTTTGTTCTGAGGTCAATTTGAATCTCATACTAAATTACTGGTGTCCTTTTATCTGAGAAACACTACCTGATTGATCACCTGATGCCTAGAAATTAGCATGCACAGTAGCCCAGCGTTTAGCATTGCTAGCTCACAGTGCTGAGGCCCTGGGTACACTTCTGGACCTGGGGTGCTATCTGTATGGAGCTTGTATGTTCTCCCCATGTTTGCATGAGTTTGCTTTGGGTGCTCCGGCTTCCTCCCACACTTCAAAGAACTACTGGTAGGTTAATTGGCTTCTGGGATAATTGGTGAGTGTCTGTGTCTTCCCTGCATTGGAGTACCATCCAGTCCCAGGTATCTCCTGCTTATTACTTTCTGAGGCTCTGGCTCCCCCGTGACCCCCCGACCCCCTGACCCCCTGACCCTGAATTGGATGAAGCGGTTAGAAAATGGGTGGTTTCTGTTATGCTCTGGTCATGCTCTGCCATAGCAACAACTTGTAAAAAATGCAGATGCTAGGATTTAACTCAAAGAAGGAGCTCAGATCACTGTGTTGGCATCACTGTACAGGTGTCCGGTGTGTTTTAGAACATATGTTAAAATCTTATTTACTAACTTCTAGACTTTTTACCCCCCATATCAGTCTGCAGGTGCACAGTGGTCTGTGGACACCCTCCTTGCTCTGTCGTAAAACAGGAAATAAAAAGCAACTGGTTTTGACTTTAATGCACTGAGACTGTGGAACTCACAGAACTCTCTTGTCAGAAAGGCAGCTTCTAACAGCTTTTAAGTGAAGACTAAGAACACTTTTCTATTTTATTAAAATAGATTATATATGTTTTGTTTAAATATATGTTATAAATGTTAAAACGACAGCTCGTATAAGCTTGTATTTTTACCTTTCGATCATTTTTAGAATTGCTTTGAGTTGCTTTTACCATGATAAACAGTACAAAATATGAGGTGTTGAACTTGTCAAAAGTTTTAAAGCGCTTTATGACGTAAAGTGTGATGACAGTCCTTGGCGGTCTATGTAACAATTCTTCTTGAAGTAGGTCATCGGGCCAACAGTATATAAACATTACAGCTCAAGTGCTTTTGTATCTGAACGCTTTTAGGTAAGTAATTTAGCAGCTGCGGTATTAATCGTGATTTTAATGGCAAATTCAATTGCAGGTAAAATAAAAATGGCGGATAACTTTCTTTCTAGCTTCGTGAAGCGGTCGCGCCACATTATACATATATACCATAATAAGAAACATAATATGTACAGTAGAATTTTTCACTTTAAGCTGGCATTATCCAGAACCGGGTCAGGGCCCGGACCCGGACCGTGCAGTGTGGTCCGTCGGCCTTCTAAAGATGTTTAGGAGATCGGGGCGCCCTTGGATTTGATTAGAAACTTGCATAATTTCTTAACTTGACCCCATTATCTTAAAAAAAACGGCCAGGCCAAGACCAAAGCATGAAGGCTGCGAGGATCGGGGGACTCTCATTTTTGGTCACAGCGTACAGTAGTAGATCAGTAACCTCTGTTTATCGTGATAACCTTTAATTATTTTCCAGTACTTTTTTAAATGATAAAACACATTGTCTCGCCAGTTTTGCTAAAGATACGGTTTTAGTGTTTACGCATAAATTTGTAAGCCGTAGGTTTAAATCTCGTGTTCTTATTTTCTGCATTTTCATTGTAAGGGAAGGCGCTCGTTTGCGATTTACGCGCTGAACATTGTAAGCAGAGGAGCCTTAAGGCACAGCCTCGCCTTAACACCATCGTTTGCATTGTCATTGTCATCCAGAAAAGTAGTCGTAAGAAAATGAATCTGTGGCGGCTCCGAAGATTAAAAAAACTATGTCTAGACTGCAAATACATCCCAATCTTACTATCAACAGGTTTTAAGAGCCCTCTCCTTTCCACCGGTATACAAGCTAAAAGAGAAATACTGGAAATCCCATCTGAAGTAGCCCTCGTCTCACCTTCGGAGCTGTGAGCGATGGGGATCATAATTAAAAGGGGTACAGTTACTTTGAAAATGTGTATGTGATACTTAAATTTAAATAAAATAAAAAGATAAATTATTTTTAAAAAGATAAATTATTACACAGACTGCTATCTATGTCCATGTGTTTAAGACGTATGAATCGGTTTTAAAACAGGCACACCCCTTTACTTCTCACAAATCCAACTGGAGTCTCAGTCCGTCGTCGCGATGAATTAGGAGCTCAGATGTAGGCTAATTGATTGCAATTTACTTATTTAAAAGAACCACTTCAAATCAAAAGGGAGACATTTTGTAATGGTAGTTATCGTATTATACAGTATACGTAATTGAAGATATACAATACATAAAGGGTATGAAAAGGTGTGAGCTTTTCTGTATATTTAATATTTTATCTGATCCATTTGTAGAAACCGCCTACTCAGATTTAGTTAAGTGGTCTGCCACCATAAAGACAGAAAAATATAATGACACCCTGTTACATTAACTGTAAAATAAACGCCGTAACTGCGGCCATATGAAAATTTGGATAAAGATTATACAAACATCCTAAGGAGCTCTATGACATATGAGCGTTGTAATAATGGTTGGTGACCTGACGTTACAGTGCTCCCTGAATTACCTGATCTGTATATACCCAAATACAGGTATATCACATAGGGAGATGCAGTCAAACATTGCATTGCTATCGTCGTGGTGAACTATTTCTCCGCTGTTTAAAACTTGTTTGGTAAGTGTCATCAAATATTCTTGTCAATTTGTAGCGAAATCGATATACTGTATCATAATCCTTCAGCTATCTATAATGTAGTGAAATGGCTAATTAATATTGATAAATTCCCTTATTCACAGTGACTTTTGCTCAAACCCCTGTTGCATAATGGGTTAATTTTATATAAAAAACATTTATATCATAGATATAATACAAGCTTTGAAATGAAATAGTACATTTCCAGGTTTCAGTTAAACATTTTTAAAAAAGCTCATGACTTTAAGCATTCTGAACATTGAGAATGTTATTTGGGAAACAAATGTTTATTATAATGTTTATGTTTAGGATCTGTCTCCTACTGAGTCAGCATGCAGCATTCAACACCATTAGGTTTAATATTAAAAAGTTGTGTATTTCCTGAATTGTTTTTTTTATTCTTTTCTATTAGACCATACTAGACTGTGCAGGATATCATTTATTTGCCATTTTTGCCTTTTCCAGATACCTGGGAAACAAAGCTCATATCTCATTTGCCAATGGAGCCCAGTCCTAAGCCTGGTGCTCTGTCCCCCTCCCTGACGGACACAGACTCGAATCGACCCGCGCCCTTAAGGCGACAGGATCTGATCTCCACATACTGCCCGCCTCCCAAGATACAGCTTCTGAAGGACACCTTCCAAGAGAAACTGATGCAGGAAAAGGAGAAAAAAATGATCGCCATATACAATCGACGGCAGGAGGCGGCTCTACAGAAGATGAGAAAATCTTTCCAATATGTCAAATACGCTGCGGAGAAGAAGACGGGGAACAGCTATCGCTTCCAAACCCAACAGGGCCCCGAGAAGAACATTGTGGGGTATGATCGGTCTTACCCCCTGAAGCCTATGGGTAACAGGAAAGTCTCCGGCCCTGGTGAGGTTCCGGCTGTGGACCGCCCGGAAGCACAGAGTGATTCCTTGTTTGCCCCCACCCCGCCTCAGGATGGTCATGAGAGGCCCTGCGAGAGGCCGGGCAGGAGGGGCTCAAGAGTACGCAAACCTAAGGACAGGACTGTCCTCCCCATGGTGGCGACCCCTCCAGGGCAATGCCCTTCTCATGCCAATGGGAAGGAGCACTTTCAGTTGCAAGAGGAGGTACGAAAAGTGGCTGAGGCAGAGGCCGCGCTGAAGGAGGAGCATCGCCAGAGGGAGGCCAGCCTGCAGGATGAGATGCGCCAGAAGGAGGCCATGATGAAGGACGAGATTCGCCAGAAGGAGTCCATGATGCAGGCGAAGCTCTTCAGAGCTCAGGAAGAGCTGAGGATGGTTCAGAGAGAGATGGAAGACTCCAGAGAGGTGGCCGGAAGGGAAAATAGAGGACTCCTGACCCGAAGGAAGACACTCCAGGCGAGGCAGAGCGAGCTTCGCCCCAGAGGACTGTGGGCCAAACACCGCTCTAAGGCCGTGCCTCTTCTGACCTGCAGAATGGAGAAGCAAAAAGCCTTCACTCCAAGGAAAGCCCTTCCTTTCAGAGCAGACAACCTTGATTATGCTTCTCCAATGGAAGATGGCGGATGCGCAGAATCGCACTTTCCCTCTGCGCTTTCCCATCAGGAGAGACGTCAAGTGAGCCCTTGCAGCCGTGGGCTAAGACGTCCCCTGTGGAAGGAGAAAGTATCTCAAGAAAGCAAGGCTCCCTGAAAGCGACGTGTCAGCGGCACAGGCCGCGCAGGCCCACTTCAGAAATAACACCGCATGTCTGGATGAACAAACTCTGTCAGTGGAAAACAGATATTTGTCCCCTACAAGTCTGATGTGCCCTACCGCTGAGCAATTTCCATATGAGAATAGCCAGAGTGGAAAACCTCAGCTGGTGCCCTGTGAACTGTGTCACAGGAAGTTTGCTGTAGAGAGGCTGGAGAAACAGCAAGATCTGCAAGAAGCTTCAGAATTCAAAGAGGAAGGTTTTTGACTCTTTCAAGCACAGGGCCAAGGGAACAGAACTGGAGACATACATCCATAAGAAGAAGGTTAAACCGCCAATCGTGGTAAGGGCTATCCTTAAACTCTTTCCAAGCTTCCCTTGTTTTCTCCTAGAGTCAGACTCAGCTTATAAATCAATGTAAACAATAAATAAGTGTTTAATGAAGTACTCTTCTGAAAAACTGCCGCAATGGCACATTTGTAAGACAGAATAAATGGATCTTAGTGACTTCTGAATTCTGTTGTAAGAATCTACATGAGATATCAAACAAATAGCACTCACAGGAAACAAAACCATAACTAAATTATACTCTCTACCCAATGACCTGAAAGGTAGCCCCAGAAAGCTACGTTACTACTGTATTGATATTTTCTTGCCTTGTGAATGGTTTGTGACCAGACTGTGTACGCAGTGCTAGTCTGGACTTTTTCTGGAAGCTGTTTTATTGGTTTCATTTCCTGTTCCCAGCTGAGAAAGAACAACTGGAGGCAGAAGCACGAGGATTTCATTCGGAGCATCAAACAGGCCAGGGAGGTGCAGCAGGTGATCACGCAAGGAGGGAAGGTTGTGAACCTGCCCCAGCCCCCCGCGAATCCAAACCCCGACTACGTGCCCTGCCCTCACTGCGGCCGGCGCTTTGCCCCCAGGCCGGCACAGAGGCACATCCCCAAGTGTCAGCACATCAGGAGCAGCCCTCCTCCTCCTCCTCGCAGATGAAAACTGATATGAAGAAGAGTAAAAGAGTCATGATCTTGGCTCACGACTCACGTCCTGCTTTTTCTTTTTAGAAATATATTTAGCACAGTTCATCTGTATGATGATAAAAAAAATGTTACCTTGTTTTAATAAAATGATTTTTTTTTTGGTGGACTGGTGTTTGCGTAACTGTGGTTATTTCAGTTTTTTTCCCTTGCGAAAATGTGTGTCGACCGTGAAAATAAATTTCAAGCTGTTCTTATCATTCATACACCTTGACCTCCTAAAAATAATTGTTCAACCTGGAACGTACAATTAGCAGGCAATAGAACAGGTCACATTGGCCTTGGAACCATCAAAAAGTAGTATTCACACATTCTCGGCATCAATTTTCCTTAAAAACAACTGAAAAAGCAAGGTAAAGAGTGATTGATTTTTTTAATGAAAGTTATTTGATTTAATTTATTTAATTTTCATAATATTTGAAATATGTTGGGATTAATGTGACTCAATATTATCTGCAGCTCTTACACTCCAGGCACCTGATAAAGTGGAACGCAGTGTCTTTGCCTTACATGGCGCTCAGCTCTTCCTCAATCCCAGCAGAAGCAGCAGCCTCCGGGTCCTGCCTTATGCACAGCTTAAAATGCAACACCGAGTAATACAACAAACAACAGGGAAAACCATTCACGATCAGACACATCCGTTGATTGCTGGCTCTCAGTAAAGGGACATTGCTGTGGTCCACGCATGAATCTGTTTTCTAAGTGCCTTATCCAATACAGTGTTGAGGCCAGTTTTCCCAGAAGCCAATTAAAGGGGAACACACAATAACTTGTAAAACCTCCAATTTACATCACAAAATAGACTACATTTCAAGGTTAAAAAATTACCATGTTCTACTATTCAGAACGAGGCAGCAAAACTTCCTGTAATCTGATGTGGCCCTGTGACATTGTAAAGGAGCAGGCTTGTGAATACATCTCATTTAATCCAATGGAAATATTGCTCTCAACTTTTTTACGTTTTTGCCAATAAATAATATTACATTGTTAACTCTGCATAAAGAACCTTGGAATGGAACGTTTTTTGCAGTGAAATGTTTGCTGCATAACCTATACCTTTTCTCTCCTACATCACATTGCATTAGTCATTACAGTGATTAGTGAGCAGGAAGGGCTGCATCACATCGCAATTTGTGTGGAACTTGAATGCGAATTTGTTACAACATGGCGTAACTTACAGTACTTTCACAAAATTCATGATTTTGTGCTCAATTTTGAGTTTGTAAAGTTTTTCTATAATGTCAATGATTTTATTTTGTGACTGAAATTAAATACTTTTGTGTCTGCAAAATTGGGACTGTAGTTCCACCTTAACCTACTAGTACTGTATGTCTTTGGACTGTGGGAAGAAACTGAAGCACCTGGAAGAAATCCACACAAATGAAGGGAGAACATACAATTCCATCCAGACTGCACCCCAGGAATTGAACCCAGGACCCCAGCTCTGTGAACCACAGTGCCACCTCATTGCTATAGTCACTATAATTAATGTCAAAACACATTTGCAAATGAGCAGCCTGGGATCCAAAAGGATAAAGACAAGGATCCAAACAAAGCACTTTCCCAAAGCTTGGCTTTGTACAGTATATCATACAGGGCCTGATGCAGAAGGCAGTTAATCTAAGTCCATGCAATAATTGCTAAGGGAAAGTGACTTTGTGTTTTTGGAGGGAAGTCACTCAACATGGAGCTGTGTTAGTGAAATGATTGTTCTGATGTACGGCTGATGTCCAAACACTGAAAACATGATTGTGTATGCAATCGCACTCCCGAGCTCCATTGGGTATGGTTAAAATAACTTTTTATAGTTCATCACATTCAAAGTGTGTGTACTTGATGAAAGTGTAACACGCATTTGGAGGAGTTTTTCAGGATTTTCTTTCATTCAACTATTTCAAGACTATTATTTTCAGATGTTGTAGTATATGTGAATAATGAAAGGCCTTCATATTTCACAATGAAGGAATGACTTTGCAGGTGTGAAGAATAAAAGATTAATTCAGCTCACTTTGGGGAGTTTCACAATGGCCCTCCTTATAGAAATGTGGGTTTGATTAAAGGAGTGAAGAAAAAGCACTGAATAATATTTGCTTCTGTAAACGTAATCATCTCAAAATATGGTTGAAGAAATGAAAGAAATTGAAGAAGGTTAAACATAATCCAAAACGTATAAGGTCAATTTAAGTACAACCAGAATTCTAGTGTTTATGCAATGCATCTGTGGGTTGATATGAAATATGGCCGTACTGCATTTCGAACAAGTTGTAAGGGATTTAGCCAGGAGAGGTATTCTCATTCACTCAGTAAGGTCTTTATTCATTTTGCAATATGGGAAAAAGCCATCACCTGTCTGCGCAGAGAAGTGAAAGCTGATTCAAAAGCAAGCAGGGAGACCCCTTGTTTTATATCTTTTTTAAGCTGATGCAACACTTCAAGGACAGGCAAAGCAGTCATTTTCCATTCCTTATAGGTTTTTGCTTTAAGCAAAGAAGAGCAGTTATCCAAATGGTTTCTCACACTCCCTTCTTCAAGCAGCCGAGATAAACAGTATTAAAACATCCTGTGCCCTTGACAAGTTGGGTGCTATCACACTTTGTTCTAAGTATCCAGCTGCTTCTGCAGCACAGCTCTGTCCGTAAACAACATAGAATAAAACACTTTTTCTCAGTAACTTTTCATTACATTCCCTCCTTTTTATCCTTAAATGTGTTCATACCACAGAGTCCTCATAGGGGTCACCCTAGTCAGACAACAGCACAACAGCAAAAACACTACAACAGGCATGAATAGCTTTAAGAAAAACAGTCCCCATGACCCAAAAAATGATTTTAACCATGAAAAGAAGGGGAACTCATTGCCAATGCCCTGTTCTTGATTTACCCTGTTCTTAAGTTCTTTCAGCCGGTGTATTGCGAGGGTGAGGTGACCATGGTCATCATCACTAGCAGGGATATACAGATGCAGCCATTCAAAACAAGCGGGCGATACCGCATTATTTTGCGGTGTGCTTATCGCGGTGTAACACAAGTTACCATATTAATACCGTGTATTCTCGCATAGTACCGCATAATACCACATGTTCTAATGAATGACCTTGGACAAGCTGTAAACTCAAAGTATTGCCCTGGTCCACATTCTTTTTTTCATTGACCGTCTTTGTAAAAGTAACACCACAGCATTTCGTTGATCCAATCACGCATTTGTTTCCAATCATGCAAAGTACAGTCATTTTTGAGAATCTCCAATTTGCATGCTCATAAGAGATATTGATTTAGGAACATAAACATATTACTGTATGCAAACTGTACTGTATACAGTATGTATATGTATATTTAATGTCTTTACTGTGCCCGTTTAAGTATTAAATATTTATATGGAATTTTACCACTGAAGGGAAATCTTAGTAGCTGAGCATAAAAAGAATAGGAGCATAACGCGTGTGAAGGCCATAAACGATATTAATTTTGGAACATAAACATAAAGTATTACAGTATGTAAACTGTATATGGCTGGTCTAGGTACAAAAATACACACCAGTATTCCATTTCTCCCTAAACAATATTAAGCATCGAAGTCTTTAACTAACGTGAAATAACGTGTGTATAAAAAGTGGTAGTTTTAAGCTTTTCTGCAAATACGCTCAATACAGGAGCAAACAAGCATACTTTTAGAATTTGATTAATAGGGAATATAATATGGAATCGCATATCTAAAGAAATTAATAATGATATAATTCTATTCATGTGCTGAACTTGTAAGTGAGAGGTTGGCTGTTCAAATCCAGCCTGTGCCATGACTTTTCTTTTAACAAGCATTTCTTTGAAAAAATAAAATAGCAATATTATGGACAATTAATTGACTTTTTATATTTCTAAATATCACAACACGTTCGAATCTAAGTCATTTTTTAATAACAATGAATAGTCACCACGCATGCTTACACAGCTCCCGGGGTAAAGTATCACAAAGTCTTAGAGAACTTAACATTTTTATTATCAACAAATTGTAAATACGCTGTTTACATTGGGGTTACTAATATTTCACTTGAGTGTATGGGGGATTGTCAGCAGACCCCCCCCCCTCTTAGACTGCGCAAACAATTTTTTTAATTTTTAGAAAGAAATGGCAGCTGTATGCTTTACAATATAAACATTTACTGTCAAACTTTAAATCAACAATTGATTTAAAGATGATCTGTCAAAGTGCAATAGAAAACAATATTGTTTTTGTTTTTGTTGTTTTTATCCCATAAGGCGCTTTGAGAAGCCACCTTTAAAGGCGCTATATAAAGGCACTGATTCCTATGGAATGTGTATTCTTTCTTCTTTTTTTCAGCATGGAATAAACCTATTACGTGATTTTAAGGTTTGTGTGAGAAGCCAGGGTTACAGCTTGTTCTCCCCACCGCCTCTCTCTGTGTACAGTAGAGCCTCCTGTCCTGACTGGTGGAGCTCATACAGGTGTGTCTGGAGGGGATCCAGGGTATCAGCGTCAACCCCACGGCTGGGCAGCTTGTTCCCCCCTCCCGCACCTCTCTCTGTACAGTTGAGGCTCCTGTCCTGACTGGTGGAGCTCATACTACTGTGTCTGGAGAGGATCCATGGTATCAGGGTCAACCCCATGGCTATGCAGCTTGTTTCCCCCCCTGCACCTCTCTGTGTACAGTAGAGCCTCCTGTCTTGACTGGTGGAGCTCATTCAGCTGTATCTGGAGAGGATCAAGCGGGGTATCAGCTTCAAACCCACGGCTGGGCAGCTTGTTCCCCCCTCCTGCCCTCCTCTGTGTACAGTAGAGCATTCTCTCATGACTGGTGGAGCTCATACAGCTGTGTCTCGAGAGGATCCAGGGTATCAGCTTCAACCCCATGGCTGGGTAGCTTGTTCCCCCCTCCCGCCCCTCTCTGTGTACAGTAGAGCCTCCTGTCCTGACTGGTGGAGCTCATACAGCTGTATCTGGAGAGGGAGGGAGAGAGGGGTGCGGAACCAGGGAACTATTTACATGGAAAACGGGCGATCTCCCCAGCCCGTATGCCCCTTTCACTGTGTGGCAGCTGCAATAGTCAGCGGCCTACCTAAACCCCGCCCTGACCACTCCTGTCCTGCCCCTCACCGCGCACCCCAGCCGGGTGTTCTTCAGCCGCCCCCCAGGGCGAATGCGCTACAATGCTAAAAATAAGATACACTCTGCAGACATTCACAACAGCGACTGTCAGAAGATAGGACACAGCAACTCAGACACCCATTGAATGGAAAGGGACACTTTAATGTTCTGTGCGGGTGGTACAGCACCCCACCGCGCCAGCAAAGAGAGAGATACACACCAGTTTTCATTGTCAAAAAGTAATTGTTTTTTACTTTTGTACACCAACGCATTAGCAAGTTAAAGCTATCCCATTGAGGAGCTGGGCGCAATAATTGTTTTGTTCCTTGATTTTCTGATCTGCAAGGCCATTTGAATTCTGTCTGGCATTGCCAGATTGTGAAAAAATAAAAGTATTTAAATCATAAGATACAATCTACAGACATTCACAACATATACATATCTTAAAACATTTACATATCTTGTTAAATTATTACTTTAAATATATACTTTAAGTTACTGAAACAGCCAATTAATAAAATCGTTGCAATTTTGTTCTTGTTTGGAGGTGGGGATATTCTGACAACAATTGATTTAAAGACAATCGGTCAAAGTGAAATGAAATACAATATTACGCTGGGTAAACGTTCCGAGGTCAAATTCTTCAGTGATGGGGGTACCTTTAAAGGTCTAAGCCGGAAACCATCATTATGTCTCATTTTTGATTCTCTCTTCCAAACGAGAACAAAATTGCGACAATTTTATTAGCGGGCTGTTTCAGTAACTCAAAGTATTTATTTAAAGTAATAATTTAACAATAAATCCCGCACCCAGCAGAAGAATCCTACTCTGTTGGGCTGCTGAGTAAGGCCCTTAACCCCAACTGCTCCAGGGGCGCTGTACAATGGCTGACCCTGTACTCTGACCACAGGCTCTCTCCCTATCTCTTTCATCTGTGTGTCTGTGTATCTCATGGAGAGCAAGCTGGGGTATGCAAAAAGATAATTACTAATGCAAGAAATTGTAAAGGGTTAATAAAATAATGTTGTTGTATATCTAAGCAAGTGTTCCTGCATCCCTCTTCTGCACTATAGGCATGGCTTTTATTCTGTTTGCTCCATTTCTAAAACTTTTTGCTCATGTGCATTTTTGTATTTTTTTACACCTCTAGCACTTTAACATCCTGAATTTTCATTTGCCTTAATTTGTAGAATGAATTTGAGTTTTAGCCTTAAAAATCTTAAGTTTTCACTATCTTTTGTTTCTTGTCCTACAACTGTTATTATTGATCACCACGACTTCATTCAGCCTTTCCTGAACGTCTATGACAGGCAGAGAGAGTGCTGTTTCTGGTGCGATCTTTTGCAGCTGACATTTCACTGTTTTAAACGAACAAGAAATTAGATTGCTCATAAATTACTTATTCTATATAAATACAGCGTAATTGCCCTCCGAAAATCCTCTTTTTCTTGTTCGTTTTAGAGACCTTGATCGAAACTGATTTTAGATGTCAGAAAGGATTTATTTTCTCTGTATTTCCTACATTGCTTTGTCGAGATTTTAACTTTATATTTAGGCTCAGATTTCAACTATAAATCGTACACTAATTAATAGCAGTAAATACTGATGTTTTGCTCCCTCTTAGCACAAAAATATATATGTTTTGTAGCTGGGATGAACTTTATTTCGTACGCGTAGCTACTGCGATTTGGACACGAAGCGGTTAAAGATGGCGGCAAATCAGGCACCCAGAGAGGGGGGGGCGTCTTCTCGCCTCCATAACTAAAATGCCAAATAGGAGTGGCTTAAGCGACATACACAGTCGTGTAACTGACAGTTTGAGGTAGCCTATCGTGTAAATTTCGCTTTGTTGCTGATAGGTTAAGCTTTCGAAACTCTGCCCCAAAGTCATGTGACTGATTTTTCGCCCTGTTTCGTTGGTTAAACGCAATGATCACAAGCACCACCATGGTAACTGGGATGTGTAGATTTTAATTCCGTTTGAATTATAACTGTACGTACTGTCTTCATATTTGGCCAGGGCTTTAAAGAGAAGGCGCGCCAAAAAATTTCGGTGCCGTCGTCTCCGCTTTAAAGGTACAACCGTGCTGGAAGAATTTGACCTCGGAAGTTTGCCCAGCGCACTTCAAGTACTGCACCTTCTCACACGTGTAGCCAGCTGCGTTGAGCCGTGGTTATATGATGTCATCTTTTATTTTATTTTATTTTGTGAACTTCCCCCAGATGAGTTCCGTTTTTCTGTATGGAGTTGGCTTTGCGACAGCCCTTGGGGTTTGTGAAGGTGCCCCTGGGGTCACAGGCGGCTCGTTTCTCTGGGGAGCCCTCAGACGCGCTGTGGCCGCCAGTCGGGTGAGACGCCTTCACTGTCTCTCTTCAGCGAGCTCCTGCCACTGGATTTGAATCCGTTTCTTTTCTGTTTGAAATGCTGACTAGTGTGGTGTGATATACTGGTGAGCTGTGCTGCCCGTGATGGTTTCTTGCTGAAGGAGAGAGTCGGGGTGTCTGGTCTGAGGGGCTGTGGCGAGATGATCACGTGCCGGAGTGGAGTGGCGTGGGGGGGCGACACGTGCTCCTGCAGGTGAGCGTGCCAGCGGCATTTTTTATAATTTATTTTCATTACAGATTCGAGTGGCGACATTATATATATATTATTTCTGTAGTAGTACAGTTGTGTGCCAGATGAATCGCGGTAATGCACGAAGGTGATGTTTAATGCCTCACACGGTGTTGACCCACATGTTGTGTTTTGCTGAGCAGGAGAGAGAGAGACATTCAGCGTTTGACGCCAACGGGTTTTCTGTTCTAGAGGCTCTGTCATCCGTTGTGTTATAATTGTTTTCTTTCTTATTTAGTATTTCAGGTGTGTCGATTTTATGAACCAAATGTTAACGTACAAAACGGGAAAAGGTGCATTGTAGAGTAAGATAACGGATATCGGCTTGTATCGTGGAGAGGACGTATAATGTGCTGAAAGATGGGAAGAGAAAGGGGCGATTTCTGCGCGCATTCTAATCATTGTGATTGATTTGATATTGATCTGATATGTGTGGTCATGTGAATGTACATAGATGGTGGGTATGGTGTTAATAATATATGATATTATATAATTACTTGTATATATCATATATCATTCTTTCTATTTTTATATATGGTAATCCTTCTAGATATTATGATTCTGTTTCCCGAAAGCATCGTAGCGCTAAGAACATCGTAAACTCGCTCTTAAGCTCGATCGTTAATTGACGAGTGTTTCCCAAAACCCATCGTAACTGAAGTAGCACGTTAAATCCTTCGTCATCTACGTGCTCCCCGACCCGCTCGTTCATCACTAAGTGCTTCTTAAACTGGCCTCCTCCTGCCCACCCTGAGCGCCAGAGATCGCCAGACAGAGCACAGTCACTTCACGGCAGGGGCATCCTCTGGGAATACAGGACACTAAGAGTTTATATGAAGGAGTTTGATATTTTGTTGTACTGTGTCGGAGGAAATTCGAAAAAAGAACATTTATTTATACAGTGATGAATTTATGAGTCATCCTGGGTATATTTCATATTCATTTTTATACTTGACTAGATGATATTATTTTCAGTATGAAGTGCAGCAATGCATTATTTAAGTGAAATCATTGGGCCTAACATGTATTTATAATGTAGCGCCACGCAGGGCGCTTTAGTCCTGCGCACGCAAGGCGGGCTGAGAACAGCACCTGGGTTCTACCGGACTGTATAGCGGGACGGAGGCTGGGATACAGTCTCTTCCCTTCAGGTGTGTGTGTGTGTTAGTGAAGGTGCAGCGCTGTAACCCCTGTCCCTGTGTGTGTACCTTTCCCGATTCGAGTTAATAAATGTGTTGTTCAGCCCCAGTCCTGAGTCCCACGCCTGCTCCATTCCGTACCCAAACCCGCGGTCGATACCGCGTAGTTCCAACACCGTTTGATGTTCTGTCGTGATTGTTGACGGTAAAGCTTAGATCTACTTGTTTTTAAATTTGATTATAGGTCCTGTATTTGTTGAGTGACACATGCCAAGCTTAGTAGTTAATGTTTCCATTGAGTTCCAGTACACCCAATAACTCTAAATAACAGTTTTTTCTCATGAAATATTGATTCTTAACTATGGCAGCGCGGCAAAAAATATTGCTTTAAATCAAGGACGTCGTGCGGGACGCATACACTGTCCACGCAGTTAATCTTGGTTTTCTTTTACGGCATGTCAGTCATTTCTTTTCTTTGCTCTTAGAAACAATAAGGTCCCTTTTTGTGCCTATCTATATGCTTTTGCTTAAACTATGATGTCAAGTTTACTTCATATTCCTTTTCACAACTTTATTTCATCCCACTGAAGGACCAAAACCGACACCATATAATGAAAGAATTGTCAATCGATTGTTTACATACGTACATACGTACATCGTAAAGTTGCTTGAAAGTCTCTAAGATTAGTTGTTTTCGGGAAACTCACCCCTGTTCTTTATCCTTCTGCTCTCACTGTGTTTATTACCGCCATCTACTGTCTCCTCTAACTGTGTATTGTCAGCATGCATATCTTGTGTATTATTTATTGTTGTTGGTTTTGTCATTCTATTAAGACGCCACCTTTCAGGCGCTATATAAATTAATGTTTATTATTATTATTATTTATTTTTTTAAAGTTGTACATTCTGACGCCATGAGATTTTTAGATTTTGAGATTCTCATATTTTGGGCTTCTACAGCAAACAGTAACAATGCGCTTGAATGGTTCTGCAAAAGTTTAGCTGTATCTTTAAAGCCATCCTCATCTTTATCAGGTACAAAGAAAAGAAGGTAGGCTGGCTTCTGTTTGGAATGTTTTAGTTAGTTTTAATTTTTTAAACCCCAAGTAAACATATTTTGTGCCTTTCTCTGAACTTTTTTGCATTTCAGTTCAGTTGTTTTTAAGCTTATTTTACAGTTGCTAGGTTCTTGAATTGTGCAGTATTTTGGGTTTTGTGCAAATCATATTCTAACGGTTGGGGGGAAAAAGCACAGGTGCCATCCCACCATTAAACCCTGAAACTTACCTTAGCCGATTCTTCAACTAAACCAGACATGTTAACTAAGTGTTACAGTATGTTCTTCGAATGTGTGTCAGCCAATCAGATTTCAGGACTGGAATTATTGGTTTTGTAATAGGGAATATAGTATGGAATCACGTATCTAAAGAAATGAATAATGATATTAATTTAAGGATCTGAATATCTAAAAATATGTATCTATATAGCAGGTAGTATTACTGTATTCCACTTTCTTTGTAAATACGGAATAACAGATTCACAACGCGAAGCTGTGTCACTCTTCTGGGTAAAAAAAACGTTTTGAACACCCTGTTTTTAGTAAGCTGCTGAGTAAAGAACAGGAATGTTCCTGCTGTCAGTCTTTACCGAAGATATCCCTAATAGTATTAATAATGAATGACCTTGGACAAGCTGTAAACTCAAAGTCTTACCGTGGTCCACATTCTTTGTAATCGTCTTTGTAAACAAAAAAACTTTATTTTGTGTGACGATATAAAGTTTTCACGAAACCTCCTCGAGTTGTGAGAACACGTGCTTTGTGTATACAGCACATTGTGAATGTTTTCACAGCCTTCATTTTGTCGTTTTTATGGCATTTTTTGACCACGCACGAATATTCTTATGTCCATATCTTCGCAAGGGAATCAGTGCGAATTGTAATACTAATTAAATGACCGCGGGAACTTTCCACCCCCTCTACATTCTCCGAGTAGAATAGGCTAACCTTCTAATGAAAGACAGTCCACCCTCCCCCACGGAAAGGAAAAGTGCCCGCAGGCAGGCAGTATGGTCAGTAACAGTGAACAGTTTTAACTGCACTGCATCCCAGAGAATACCAGGGCGCATTTTTTCTACTCCCTGGCGGAAACGGGCTTCCATAAGAATCAGTATAGCTTCTGGGAAATCCATTTTTCCTGCATTAAAGTTGAACTCGTTCAGAGCGCCGTACATTGCAAACTCCAAGCGTTTCATTATGAGCTGAAGACCCTCACAGCTGAAGAAGGATTCACAGCCGAAACAATATTATTAGAGTTCATAAAGCCTGTATTACGTACTATGCCTATGTCTGCAATACACCTTTGCTAGTTAATGCTACAGTACTTCACTTTCTCGGGCGTGATTTTTTTAGGTAAAATCCAGGCTAGCAGGCTTGTTTTGTGATCTTCCTAAGATTGTTGAGCGCGGTGTCAAAATGTTTCCATATGAAAGGCAGTGACGTCACCATCCTGAGGTGTGTGTAGTAGATCTGTGTTGTGGTTGAGCGTGAATTGTGGTGAGCCTCTGATTGGGGGAAAAAAAGACCATGTTCAAAAAATACTAAAAAGAGAATTAAAGTTTCACATAACAAGACATGAGGTGTGCTGGCAGCTGTGGGATGCAGTGGTGGCCTGGCACGTTGAGGTGCGCTTTCAGCTGTGTGTGGTCTGACGCAGTGGTGGCCTGGCACGGTGAGGTGCGCTGGCAGCTGTGTGGTGTGACGCAGTGGTGGCCTGGCACGGTGAGGTGCGCTGGCAGCTGTGTGACGCAGTGGTGGCCTTGCACGCTCAGGTGTTCTGGCAGGTGTGTGATGCAGTGGTGGCCTTGCATGGTGAGGTGCGCTGGCAGCTGTGTGGTGTGACGCAGTGGTGGCCTGACACGGTGAGGTGTGCTGGCAGCTGTGTGACGCAGTGGTGGCCTGGCACGGTGAGGTGCGCTGGCAGCTGTGTGACGCAGTGGTGGCCTGGCACGGTGAGGTACGCTGGCAGCTGTGTGGTGTGACGCATTGGTGGCCGGGTACTTTGAGGTGCGCTGGCAATTCTGTGATGAAGTGGTGGCCTGGCACGGTGAGGTGCACTGGCATCTGTGTGGTGTGACACAGTGGTGGCCTGGCACGGTGAGGTGCGCTGGTGGCTGTGTGGTGTGACGCAGTGGTGGCCTGGCACGGTGAGGTGCGCTGGTGGCTGTGTGGTGTGACTCAGTGGTGGCCTGGCATGGTGAGGTGCGCTGGCAGCTGTGTGGTGTGACGCAGTGGTGGCCTGGCACGGTGAGGTGCACTGGCGGCTGTGTGGTTTGACGTAGTGGTGGCCTGTTATGGTGAGGTGCGCTGGCAGCTGTGTGACGCAGTGGTGGCTGGGCACGGTGAGGTGCACTGGCGGCTGTGTGGTGTGACGCAGTGGTGGCCTGGCACGGTGAGGTGCGCTGGCAGCTGTATGACGCAGCTGTGGCCGGGTACTTTGAGGTGCGCTGGCAGCTGTGTGACGCAGTGGTGGCCTGGCACGGTGAGGTGCGCTGGCAGCTGTGTGGTGTGACGCAGTGGTGGCCTGGCACGGTGAGGTGCGCTGGCAGCTGTATGACGCAGCTGTGGCAGGGTACGGTGAGGTGCACTGGCGGCTGTGTGGTTTGACGTAGTGGTGGCCTGTTATGGTGAGGTGCGCTGGCAGCTGTGTGACGCAGTGGTGGCTGGGCACGGTGAGGTGCACTGGCGGCTGTGTGACGTAGTGGTGGCCTGGCACGGTGAGGTGCGTTAGCAGATGTGTGACGCAGTGGTGGCCTGGCACGGTGAGGTGCGCTGGTGGCTGTGTGGCCTGACTCAGTGCTGGCCTGGCACGGTGAGGTGCGCTGGTGGCTGTGTGGAGTGACTCAGTGGTGGCCTGGCACGGTGAGGTGCGCTGGTGGCAGTGTGGTGTGACGCAGTGGTGGCCGGGCACGGTGAGGTGCACTGGTGGCAGTGTGGTGTGACGCAGTGGTGGCCTGACACGGTGAGGTGCGCTGGTGGCTGTGTGGCGTGACTCAGTGCTGGCCTGGCACGGTGAGGTGCGCTGGTGGCTGTGTGGTGTGACTCAGTGGCTGCCTGGCACGCTGACGTGCACTGGCAGCTGTGTGGTGTGACGCAGTGGTGGCCCGGCACGGTGAGGTGTGCTGGCAGCTGTGTGACGCAGTGGTGGCCTGGCACGGTGAGGTGCACTGGCAGCTGTGTGGTGTGACACAGTGGTGTCCTGGCACGGTGAGTTGTGCTTTCAGCTGTGTGATGCAGTGGCTGCTAGGCACAGTGAGGTGCACTGGCACCTGTGTGGTTTGACGCAGTGGTGGCCTGGCACTGTGAGGTGTGCTGGCAGCTGTGTGACGCAGTGGTGGCCTGGCACGGTGAGGTGCTCTGGCAGCTGTGTGACGCAGTGGTGGCCTTGCACGGTCAGGTGTGCTGGCAGTTGTATGATGAAGTGGTGGCCGGGCACGGTGAGGTGTGCTGGCAGCTGTGTGACGCAGTGGTGGCCTGGTATGGTGAGGTGCGCTGGCAGCTGTGTGACGCAGTGGTGGCCTGGCACGGTGAGATGCGCTGGCAGCTGTGTGAGGCAGTTGTGGCAGAATACGGTGAGGTGTGCTGGCAGCTGTGTGACGCAGTTGTGGCAGAATACGGTGAGGTGTGCTGGCAGCTGTGTGGTGTGACTCAGTGGTGGCCTGGCACGGTGAGGTGCACTGGCGGCTGTGTGGTTTGACGTAGTGGTGGCCTGTTATGGTGAGGTGCGCTGGCAGCTGTGTGACGCAGTGGTGGCTGGGCACGGTGAGGTGCACTGGCGGCTGTGTGGTTTGACGTAGTGGTGGCCTGCAACGGTGAGGTGCGTTGGCAGATGTGTGACGCAGTGGTGGCCTGGCACGGTGAGGTGCACTGGTGGCTGTGTGGCGTGACTCAGTGCTGGCCTGGCACGGTGAGGTGCGCTGGTGGCTGTGTGGCGTGACTCAGTTGTGGCCTGGCACGGTGAGGTGCGCTGGTGGCAGTGTGGTGTGACACAGTGGTGGCCTGACACGGTGAGGTGCGCTGGTGGCTGTGTGGCGTGACTCAGTGCTGGCCTGGCACGGTGAGGTGCGCTGGTGGCTGTGTGGTGTGACTCAGTGGCGGCCTGGCACGCTGAGGTGCACTGGCAGCTGTGTGGTGTGACGCAGTGGTGGCCCGGCACGGTGAGGTGTGCTGGCAGATGTGTGGTGTGACTCTGTGGGTGCCTGGCATGGTGAGGTGTGCTGGCAGCTGTGTGGTGTGACGCAGTGGAGGCCTGGCATGGTGAGGTGCACTGGCAGCTGTGTGGTGTGACACAGTGGTGTCCTGGCACGGTGAGTTGTGCTTTCAGCTGTGTGATGCAGTGGCTGCTAGGCACAGTGAGGTGCACTGGCACCTGTGTGGTTTGACGCAGTGGTGGCCTGGCACGGTGAGGTGCGCTGGCAGCTGTGTGACGCAGTGGTGGCCTTGCATGGTCAGGTGTGCTGGCAGTTGTATGATGAAGTGGTGGCCGGGCACGGTGAGGTGTGCTGGCAGCTGTGTGATGCAGTGGTGGCCTGGTATGGTGAGGTGCGCTGGCAGCTTTGTGACGCAGTGGTGGCTGGGTACGGTAAGGTGCGTTGGCTGATGTGTGACGCAGTGGTCGCCTGGCATGGTGAGGTGCGCTGGCAGCTGTGTGACGCAGTGGTGGCCTGGCACGGTGAGGTGCGCTGGCAGCTGTGTGTTGTGACGCCGTGGTGGCCTGGCACGGTGAGGTGTGCTTGCAGCTGTGTGACGCAGTGGTGGCCTGGTACGGTGAGGTGCGCTGGCAGTTGTGTGATGCAGTGGTGGCCGGGCACAGTGAGGTGCACTCGCAGCTGTGTGGTGTGACGCAGTGGTGTTCATCAGGCACAAGTTCATCAGTGAAAAGACCACTGGCATTTTTCCTTCCCCCTACATTCTCAGAGCAGAATCGAATTTAATATTAGCATAATTTATTACAGTGCTAAGTTTAATATTATTTATTACTAATAGTTTATGCTAACACCTAACTTTTTTTACGTGAGAAGTACTAATGTAAGTACCTACTGTACTGTACTTAAGTACTACCATAAGAAGTACTGCTGTATGCAACAAAAAAAAAGGAGTGGTGAAACAGCCCTACTCATACAGTATCAGTATCAACAGACATTGTATCAGTATCAGTTCTTGCTTTGTGCTGGGTTTAGGAGTTTTCCAAACATAGTCTTTCAGCTAATGCCATACCATCTCTATTGGATTTAAATCTGGAGATTCGGCTGGAGTTTTCACCCAGTTCACTCGTTCTGCTATAAGCCTCGCCCTTGCTGCTGTGTGTTTCGGATCGTTGTCTTGAAAGAGACTGTGCCTTGATCCAATGTGCTCCCTGATATATGGGGCGGCATGCTGTGTGACCCTGACTTCCTCGAAGAATTCCCGATCCATAATTCCTTCGAAATAAAATTGTTTTTCAAGCAATGTAATGCAAGATGCTTTCTAACGTTGGGCAATGTGTTTTTTCTCGATATTTTGTTTCGAGAGACTAGATAAGTAATTCAAGTGTTTATGATATGTCGCTGTTGTGAATGTCTGTGGAGTGTATCTTATTAGCCTGTCCTGACTGTCCTGTCCTGTCCTGACTGGTGGCTAATTTCTGTTAACCTTGTCTCTCACTCACTTTGATGAGCAAAATGTTCATACATAAAGCATACATTTCTGATTGGTCAGAAAAAGCTTCTTAACATATAAGGTATAAAGAAAGTCAGAAAGTTAGGCACTTAGGTCAGCCTTAGGCAGTTAACCAAGACCATAATCCGATAAGAAGCTATTCCCTTTCATGTTGCTATATCACATGTAGGATACATGAGTTACACCTCCACTTAAGAGACCTTAAAGAGACCTTGGCCAGCCAGGAGTGTAGAAAACCGTAAAACAGTTCTTGAGGACCTAATTGTTAACTCTTAACAGGCTAAGGTTCCTTCAGTCCTATGAGAAATATTTTAGAATTGAACTAAAGTGTGTTTCCGATACAGGAGCATATGTCTGTCAGGGCCTGTTGGAGAGGCCCTGCATGAGAACCCCTGGCTGCAGTTCCACATCCCCCTGAAAGTAAAGAGAGCCATAAGCACGGAGCTAAGGACACTGCTCCAGGACATGCTGGCTGTCGATCCTGACCAGCGACCAGAAGCCATCCAGCAGAAGAAGCAAGTCAGGCAAGCCATGGCACGAGAGAAAACATCTTTGTAGTGACTGATAGCAAGAAGTCTGTGACCAAGGGCAATTCGTCTGAGTAAAGTCTGATTTCATTTTTTTGTCCCGAAAGGCCACTGCCTTTGTGCTGTAGATTTCTGATTTAGACGGGCATTTCTATGGACAACTTTGACTTTTCTGTGGGTCCAATGAAAATAAGTTTTTTAACTTAGTTCTTTGTTACAGTTTTCGAAAGTTTAAAGACATTCACTGAGTTGACGATAAAGGAAAAGTTTCATCTTTCACCTCTTGGAAGGTAGGCCGGTCAGAGGTACAATATATGTCTTCATGTCTTCATCCTCCATGTTTGTAACTACAGGTTTCACAGTGTTGAGCTAAGACACAAAAACACCTACAAATGGCAGTTCCAAATGTATAAACCTGGGCTGAAAAAGTGTGTACAGTATATACTCTGTGTAGGTCTGATAAAAGTATTCGAGTCAAAGTGTCATATGGATACAAATTCTCATGATTTTGTATTGTGTGTTTTTTCTCTGTTCTGCTTTATTGAAAGAAATCAGATGCTCTTCCTGAAACTTACCTTAGCTGATTCTTCAGCTAAACCAGACAGACTTCTGAAATTCTCAAATATTATCAAATCTTGTTGGTGCAGAGGTGGTGGAGCCCATTACCAACAGACTCACAGCTGAAATTGCTGTGAAAAGGGCTTCTACCAAATATTAACATGTGGGTGAAAATGTATACAATTGTAATATTTCCTTTTTTCCCATTGAAAGTATAACATATGTGGTGTGAGAAAGAGGTCCTCATTTAATTACATGAAACTCTGGCACTGGCGCAACAAACTGAACAAAGTTCAAGGGGGTATACGCTTTCTGTAGACACTTTATTTCCTCTTTTTCCATACTCTAAGAAATGATTTGGGAAACCTGTGGGACACTGGAGGTCATTATACATGAGCCTCTTTCTGCACCTTTTAAGCCATTGAAACCTAGTTGCCTTGTTACAAGGTCTAATATTACAGTAGGTGTGGTTTCCGTCTCCTTATTTCTGAGAATGATCAAATTGGGGAATAAGTTGTAGGGAATACCACTCTTGCACTTCTAAGAAAAGACTATCTCAAATGAAACTCGCTATAGAAAGACATCTTGTTGAAAAATTCTTTATTTTTTGTCATTTCTAAAGAAAAAACATTCATCAAGTCCTTCACAAATGTTTTGTTTGTGACTTTCTCTGTTGTTCCCTTTCACACTCAACTGAACTATGTGTTATGTCTTGTAAACGTAATCAAACATTTCACTTAGGTGTGTGGGTTAACACAAACCCATATTGTATGAAACATTCAGTTTTTCATTCCCGTTTTTTCTAACAATTGCATCCATGCTAGGACTACAGTAAACAACACTTTTTACTAAAGTAAATGAAATTGTTCATTAAACAAGACACATTGTTTTAAATGTATGCAATACGACGACACTAAAAACAACACTGAAACTTTTCATTGAAATACTGGACGAGATTGTGCATATTCAATGGATTTCTCCTGGTGCCTTTTTTCATCAGTCTTTTCATATTCTTGTTCTCTACTCAGGTGTCTCCTGTTCCTTTGGTGATGTCTGCTGTACACACATGGTATCATACACTTGAGCAAAGTGTGATACCACCGTTTGTTCTTCTCCTAAAATAAAGATGAACATTGACAAAAGTCAGAAGCACTCTTTTCTTTGACAGACGAACAAAACAATGCAAGAATAACCATACTCTCTGTTCCTTACTCATTTCTACCTACCTGTTTGACCACTTTGGCTGCTTCAGTCAGGACAGGGTGCTGGGGCTGACTCTGAGCAATCTGAGAAGAGCTCTCTGTGATCTTCTCCCCTACAGTGGCTACATTGTACTCTGTTTGAAATCCAGGTATCGCCTCCGGTAAGTTCCTCGGTCTTTTTTGGGACTTGAAAGGGTAGAATCATTTTGTGACTACATTTCATTGTCATGCACTGATATGTTCTGGTTTGTGTTCGATTACTGCAGGCATTCAAGTACTTTCTTTTTGTTCTAGATTGGCAGTGTTTGAGATGGTAGGAACTTGTCATATTCTCAACTCTGAATGCTCTGCAAACATACTATTTTAGCAATTCTTAGAAATCTGAAAGCAGTGTTACCTGTATCATTTTTTGTCTTGGTAGTAGTGTTGCAGCTCCAACATCAGCACTTAAATAATGGTTTGTGATGTTACTTGTCCTTGGAGTTAGTATACTCCTGAGAAGTCAAGAGAAATCTTACGTAAGCATTAATTATGTTTCACTTTTGAAAGCAAAGTACGTGTCAAGTACTTTGAAGGCATTTGTTGATACTTTTAAGCACTTTCGTTGATTATTATTATCCTTCAATTAGTTATTACAAGTCCAACATTCTCTACATGATCTCACTCCATATTCAGAATGTGGGAATACAGTTGTTTTAAGGAAATGCCACTGAATAGATAGTAGCTGCACTCTACAAAGATGAATTTGCTAATTAATCAGTCAGGGACACAGCTTATACTTCAGTAGTCTTAGATCATGTAATGATGATTATTGTACTTTATAACTAGCAAAATCCCCATATCCTGTTCATCGCCCCTTTTTCAGTCATGTGGATTGACTTATGCCTGAAGTGGTTAATTCTCACCTTGACATCTCATAGAACAACTGTATCTCTACCAAGGGTGAATGTGTCCTTCCTCTTAATGTCTAAAAGAAAAGGTTAAAATTCATTGAAGCAAAATGCAACAACCCAAAATGTTGGGGAGGTCGTTTCCACAGTTATTTCATATGACATTGCTTGGAGTGAAACTATATGACCATGGTGAAGAAGTAAAAACACTTCACCTTGTTCCTCCTGACTGATGTCCTTATGCGTGTTTTGCACAGTTGAGCGTTTTGTGTCTTGTCGTCTGTGTAGGCAACAGCCCTCTTCCCTGGGATAGAACTAGATGATATTTAGACACGTTAATTTGACTTCTCCATTGCTCACATTGACATGGATATGATTATAATGCTCTGTTTTGTGGGCTTCCCAAGAAAACAATAAATCCCTTACTACTTGTTCGAAATGCAGTAGCACAGATCCTAACAAATACAAGAAAGAGAATATCATTCCTGTTTTGAAAAAACTTCACTGGTCACCTGTATTATCTAGGATAAATTTGAAAGTTCTTTTACTTGTTTTTAAAGCTTTAAGCGACCTAGCACGTCTGTACCTTACTGAATGTCTTTCTTCATATGTTCCTATACGTGACCTGAGATCTGCACATACTGGCCTACTGCAAATACCACATGTGAAATGCAGAAAGAGTGGAGAGGCTGCTTTTTGTTTTTATGCTTCTAAATTATGAAACTCACTTCCACTTTTTATTAGGCAGTCAATCTTGGTACGTTGTTTTAAAAAGCATTTGAAAATGTTGCTTTTAGTTAAAGTGGTTCTTTGTTCTTTCTATTTCTGTTTCTTTTTTTAGTTCTCTTTAATTCTTCTTATTTTATTACGACTTTCCTAATTTGTATTTATTTAATTGACATGTATGTTGCTTTACTGTATTGCTGTATTTTCCTTTACAACTGAAAGTATATCTCTCAATTTTAATATTTTATTTTACGCTTGGTTTATAAAGCACCAAAGCACTATTTGTATGAAAGGTGCTCTATAAATAAAGTTTATTATTATTCTTTTTATTATTATTATTATACTTTGTTACATTTTTGGTTAGGACAAAGATTCTAGTAGAGGTGGCCTCTTTTACCCCGTTCCAAAAAATTGGAAAACTACCTTCAGAATACACTGACCATGACCATCTACTGTCTCCTCTAACTGTGTATTGTCATCATGCATATCTTGTGTATTATTTATTGTAGTTGGTTTTGTCATTCTGTAAAGAAGCCACCTTTCAAGGCACTATATAAAATAATGTTTGTTATTATTATTTACATTTTTCATCGTCAAATCTGGCGAAGAGTCTTAAGAGAATATCAAAGAACACGTTGCTCTTACAGATGCAGCCATTCAAAATGGGTGAGGTATTTCACGGCATACCGCGACACGCCCACCGGGGTATCACGCGGTATCACGTGTGTCACGTGACTAGCTATCCGGCGTCGCCTTGTAAAACCGCCAGGGGGAGCTTAACCTCTCATGTACAGCATTCGAGCCTTTAATTTTGAACTGTGTATTACAGCATGTTAATCATCTGTCATTCAAATGTTGGTATATTTTATGAAAGCAAGATTGCTCAGTTGGACAAAAGTACACAACCTACCTTTATCAGAAATATTTATGCATCAAAGCCTTTACTGAAGATATTATAAATAGTATTAATAATGGATGACTTTGGACAAGCTGTATACTCAAAGTATAATTTCTTTAGCACATTTGTACAAGCACTTGGAATCTGTCCAAGCCATACTTTGTCAGGCATTTTGTTTTACTTCAACGGGCATAAAAACTTCCTTGCTTTTAACAGGGCGTTTCATAATTTCTAACTACGAAAATGATTTAAAATGCGACACCTATCATGAAAAGAAAAAAATACACACCAGTATTCCATTTCTCCCTAAACATTGTAAGCTTTGAAGTCTTTAACTAACGTGATACCGGAGTCAACAAGCATACTTTTAGAATTTGATTAAAAGGGAATATAATATGGAATCGCGTATCTCAAGAATTTAATAACGGTATGATTATATCCGTGTACTGCGGCAGTGCTGTTTCGCCTGCCTGCTTATGCGAGCTGTCTTGTAGCCTACTGGTCTATGTGTGTGACTACCAACTGGCAGGTTGTTTGTTCGAATCCAGCTAGTGCTGGACCTTTCAGTTTTATTTATTTATTTTTTAATCGCGTAACATAAACATATTACCGTATGCAAACTGTACTGTATACAATATGTATATGTATATTTAATGTCTTAACTGTGCCCGTTTAAGTATTGAATATTCATATCTAATTTTACCACTGAAGGGAAATCTTAACATAAACATACAGTATATGGCTGGTCTCGGTACTTTAAAGAAAAAAACACACAGCAGTATTCCATTTCTCCCTAAACATTGTAAGCTTCGAATGAAACCACTAAATAAAGACATAAATATAGAAATCTTAAGATTTGTTTTATTTAATGTTGGTAGCAGGATGAACTGTCAGAGTGTATATTTTGTCGCAAAGTTGCTACAAGATGTTAACAGTGAAAAAGGTATTTAGAAATGAGTTATTTCAAGATGAAAAAGAAAACATACACGAAACATGGTTTCATTACGACCAGATTCGGTCTTGAGATATTTTTAACTTGATTTACAGTATTTGAGAGGTATGTCTTAACACCGATACTACAGTGCTTAAGTACTGCTCACGTATTGTTTCTAGGTTTATATTATGCATTTCATACGGTCAAATTACTTTTGAGCAACTAATAAGAAGCGCGAAACGGTATGCGTTTTACTTTCGTTTTGTGCTGAAACCCGTGGATTGATTAGAGATATCAAGTACATACAAGTCATTTTTTAAATGTTGTAGTTCGTCTTGAAAAAATGTTACGAGTACATCATCTATCAACAATTACACAGGTTCTGTTTCCATATTGCGGATTTTGGTTAGGTACAGTATTATCAAATCCAGTGGCGCTGTGTGTTACTTTACTGAGTCCCAATCTGTGATTGAAACCTGTAAAACCGGTTTAATTCGTCACAGCCAGCACTCTTCAGGTGTGAGGGTCTTCTGCTCAGAATGAAACGCTAAAATGTTTGTGTATATTCTAATGGTAGTGGGGGCAGGGTGTGTGGGAACAGGTTTGTTCTTCACACCTGAAACATTTTCTCTGAAAGGATTTTCTTCGCAGTTAACCGATCTTGTAACAGCATGTTACAGTTTACTATTATTAACCATATTAATTTTAAGTGCTTAATGTAAAATCTTGTAAAAATATATTTTCATTGTTCAAATATACATTAATATACATTAAGTCTGACTATCATATAATAAGTTAAATACAAAACTAAAGAAAAAATAGGGTTAAATATAATTCAAAATATTTTGCTAACAATGTTAACTGTTTATGAATAAAATGTATTAACTAAGGAGTAGGATGGCACAGTTGTTAGTATGTTTTTTGTTTTGTTTCTTTTTCATAAATACAACAGTAGTACCTGATGTCTCAGTGGCTTTCAAAATTAAATTATGCATGCAAACCTGTGAAAGATAACTAAGATTTTAATACTAATTAAATGACCGCGGGCACTTCCCACCGCCTCTACATTCTCAGAGTAGAACAGACTAACCTTCTAATGAAAGACGGTCCACCCCCCACGGACAGGAAAAGTGCCCACAGGCACTTAAACTTAATATGGTCAGGAACGGTAAACAGTAACATGGTAAGAAGGAGCACGTACAAACGTTTTCGAAATAACCACATGTAAGACTCTGATCCTAAAAATGGGATTTCTATATGTCTTTATTTAGTGTTTACATTAGTGACAAAGGCTAAACTTTTAGCTTCAGTAACGTGTACATATCTCCCCTTTTTATAAAACGACTTGGTTGAAAACTGTTCCAGAGCCACTGTTGTTTCATCAGTGAAAAGTACATCATGAAATGCCTCTCCCTGTTCAATCCACTGGAAAAAAGAAAAGGAGCATAAAGCTTCTGATGGTCATAAACGATATTCATTTAGGAGCAGCATCAGAGGTATGTTTTTAACTGCACTGCATTGGAGAGAATACCATAGTGTGTTTTTTTTTTTACTCCCTGGCGGAAACTGGCTTCCAGAAGAATCAGTATGGCACAGAGATTAAATAAAACTTCACAGACATTAACGAAGAGCATAACGCGTGTACTGTATGCACTGCAAGTACAACCCAACTCTCTGCAGGAGTGCTGGCTGTCACGAATTGAACCGGTTTCACGGGTATTTTCAAAGTAGGAGGCGAGATTTCCAGCGAAAGACCCCCCCTCAAAAACCCAGTAAATACAGTACTTACTAGTTAAAGGCTAGGCTCCCGACTACGGCGAAAGGAACCCTTCTTTCATTAGAAGACAATGAACATATTTTAGCCCTGAATGAATTAATAGCAAACATGGTTTACATAAAAGACATTTTTCCAAGAAAGTTTAGCCTTTGTCACTAATGAAACCACTAAATAAAGACATAAATAGAAAAATCTTAAGATTTTTAAAATACATGACTTTGCTAAAATTTATTTGAAAATAAAAACAATTACAACCGCCAGGGGAGAGAGAGAACAGGGGAGGGATGTTGGTTTTGCATAAGGGGCGGGGCTATGGAAAGTAGGTATGTTCGGGAATGTGTAGTTACATGTTCTGGCTGTTTGTGAATTATCGTTGTTGAGTATGGAGTGTTGAGGTATTGATTTTGTGTAATGCTTTATGTTGAAAATTGAGGTGGATTTTGTTTATGATAAACAGGATAAACTGGGATGGGAGGAAGGTTTGGTTTTGCATAAGGGGCGGGATTATGATAATTGGAGGATTTTGCGAGTGTAAAATGGTTTGATTATTTGATTTTGTATTGTGGTTGTTATCTATGTTTTTGGTTGGTATTATGTTTATATGGTTGTTTTTGTTGGTTGGTTGTTATTATGGTTATTAATAATACGATCTATAGTTGAAATCGGAGCCTAAACAAAAAGAAAAAGCAAGTGATTAGGTTTATGAGCAATCTAATTACTTATTCGTTTAAAAAGCTATATAAAATAAAGTTTATTATTAATTTGCTGGACAGAGCGGTGAACATTATTATGCATAAGACAAAGATAACGATCCTGATCAGTTTAGAAATCTGTGTACGCTGTAAGGTTTTTACTTCTTAAACTTTTAAAATACACGTTTAGAATTGAAAGAAATCCTCTTCCTGGTATAGCAAACCAGCACGTCTTTTTTCTCCAATCAGAGGGGTGTCAGATGGTGTCAGCCAATCACCATTCTGCGTTGGGTAGCAACGGGTGACTGTTCTCAGGCGGAACATGTAAACAGCTTAATGTTCGTGTTAAATATTTTTTTTTTATTAAAATTCATTCTATACAGCAATCGCATATTTGGGTACCGTTTCATAAAACTTTCATGCTTAAAATGTTTAGGGAGAAATGGAAGACTGGTGTGTATTTTTTCTTTAAACTACCAAGACCAGCCATACACAGTACAGTTTACATACATACAGCAATGTTTTAAATTAATATCGTTTATGACCTTCAGATGCGTTATGCTCCTCTTCTTTTTATGCTCAGCTACTAAAATTTCCCTTTAGTGGTAAAATCCATATAAATATTCAAAACTAAGCGGATTAAAATGTGCACAGTAAAGACATTAAATGATTAAATCTTTGCACTACCAACCAATGCACCACGAGTGCCCCTGTCGGTCATTTTGGCCAGCCAATCACTTGCCCTGCGGTATGCTCCGGTGCCCCGCGGTGGCTTGTGGGTAGGTTACCGTACCGCGGGTTTTTACCGCGCATTTTGAATGGCTGCATCTGTATCATATATCATTCTTTCTTTTTTTATATATGGTAATCCTTCTAGATATTATGATTCTGTTTCCCGAAAGCATCGTAGCGCTAAGAACATCGTAAACTCGCTCTTAAGCTCGATCGTTAATTGACGAGTGTTTCCCCAAACCCATCGTAACTGAAGTAGCACGTTAAATCCTTCGTCATCTACGTGCTCCCCGACCCGCTCGTTCATCACTAAGTGCTTCTTAAACTGGCCTCCTCCTGCCCACCCTGAGCGCCAGAGATCGCCAGACAGAGCACAGTCACTTCACGGCAGGGGCATCCTCTGGGAATACTGGACACTAAGAGTTTATATGAAGGACTTTGATATTGTGTTGTACTGTGTCAGAGGAAATTCGAAAAAAGAACATTTATTTATACAGTGATGAATTTATGAGTCATCCTGGGTATATTTCATATTCATGTCAAATGTTTTATTAATACTCCCTCTTTTAGTACTTTTGTTAGAATAGACTTAATTCAAAAGAAAGGTTAAGTTTTATACTTGACTAGATGATATTATTTTCAGTATGAAATGCAGCAATGCATTATTTAAGTGAAATCATTGGGCCTAACATGTATTTATAATGTAGCGCCACGCAGGGCGCTTTAGTCATGCGCACGCAAGGCGGGCTGAGAACAGCACCTGGGTTCTACCGGACTGTATAGCGGGACGGAGGCTGGGATACAGTCTCTTCCCTTCAGGTGTGTGTGTGTGTTAGTGAAGGTGCAGCGCTGTAACCCCTGTCCCTGTGTGTGTACCTTTCCCGATTCGAGTTAATAAATGTGTTGTTCAGCCCCAGTCCTGAGTCCCACGCCTGCTCCATTCCGTACCCAAACCCGCGGTCGATACCGCGTAGTTCCAACACCGTTTGATGTTCTGTCGTGATTGTTGACGGTAAAGCTTAGATCTACTTGTTTTTAAATTTGATTATAGGTCCTGTATTTGTTGAGTGACACATGCCAAGCTTAGTAGTTAATGTTTCCATTGAGTTCCAGTACACCCAATAACTCTAAATAACAGTTTTTTCTCATGAAATATTGTGATTCTTAACTATGGTAGCGCGCCAAAAAATATTGCTTTAAATCAAGGTCGTCGTGCGGGACGCATACACTGTCCACGCAGTTAATCTTGGTTTTCTTTTAAGGCATGTCAGTCATTTCTTTTCTTTGCTCTTAGAAACAATAAGGTCCCTTTTTGTGCCTATCTATACGCTTTTGCTTAAATTATGATGTCAAGATTACTTCATATTCCCTTTCACAACTTTATTTCATCCCACTGAAGGACCAAAACCAACACCATATAATGAAAGAATTGTCAATCGATTGTTTTTCAATCGACTTGTGATGCTTTTTGCTAAGCGACTTCAGGGGCGGGGTTAACAAAGAAGTACTTTATACTGGCTCGTGAAATGACCAATTAAGAGGGGTTTGGGAAACGCACGAAAAAGTAGCTCGTACGTTACATACGTACATCGTAAAGTTGCTCGATAGTCTCTAAGATTAGTTGTTTTCGGGAAACTCACCCCTGTTCTTTATCCTTCTGCTCTCATTGTGTTTAGTACCACCATCTACTCTCCTCTAACTGTGTATTGTCAGCATGCATATCTTGTGTATTATTTATTGTTGTTGGTTTTGTCATTCTATTAATACGCCACCTTTCAAGGCGCTATATAAATTAATGTTTATTATTATTATTATTATTAATTTTTTAAAGTTGTACATTCTGACGCCATGAGATTTTTAGATTTTGAGATTCTCATATGTTTGGCTTCTACAACAAACAGTAACAACGCGCTTGAATGGTTCTGCAAAAGTTTAGCTGTATCTTTAAAGCCATCCTCATCTTTATCAGGTACAAAGAAAAGAAGGTAGGCCAGCTTCTGTTTGGAATATTTTAGTTAGTTTTAATTTTTTAAACCCCAAGTAAACATATTTTGTGCCTTTCTCTGAACTTTTTTGCATTTCAGTTCAGTTGTTTTTAAGCTTATTTTACAGTTGCTAGGTTCCTGAGCTGTGCAGTATTTCTTTTGGGTTTTGTGCAAATCATATTCTAACGGTTGGGGGGAAAAAGCACAGGTGCCATCCCACCATTAAACCCTGAAACTTACCTTAGCCGATTCTTCAACTAAACCAGACATGTTAACTAAGTGTTACAGTATGTTCTTCGAATGTGTGTCAGCCAATCAGATTTCAGGACTGGAATTATTGGTTTTTTAATAGGGAATATAGTATGGAATCACATATCTAAAGAAATGAATAATGATATTAATTTAAGGATCTGAAAATCTAAAAATATGTATCTATATAGCAGGTAGTATTACTGTATTCCACTTTCTTTGTAAATACGGAATAACAGATTCACAACGCGAAGCTGTGTCACTCTTCTGGGTAAAAAAAACGTTTTGAACACCCTTTTTTTAGTAAGCTGCTGAGTAAAGAACAGGAATGTTCCTGCTGTCAGTCTTTACCGAAGATATCCCTAATAGTATTAATAATGAATGACCTTGGACAAGCTGTAAACTCAAAGTATTACCCTGGTCCACATTCTTTGTAATCGTCTTTGTAAACAAAAAAACTTTATTTTGTGTGACGATATAAAGTTTTCACGAAACCTTCTAGAGTTGTGAGAACAATGTACTTTGTGTATACAGCACATTGTGAATGTTTTCACAGCCTTCATTTTGTCGTTTTTATGGCATTTTTTGACCACGCACGAATATTCTTATGTCCATATCTTCGCAAGGGAATCAGTGCGAATTGTAATACTAATTAAATGACCGCGGGCACTTTCCACCCCCTCTACATTCTCCGAGTAGAATAGGCTAACCTTCTAATGAAAGACAGTCCACCCTCCCCCACGGACAGGAAAAGTGCCCGCAGGCAGGCAGTATGGTCAGTAACAGTGAACAGTTTTAACTGCACTGCATCCCAGAGAATACCAGGGCGCATTTTTTCTACTCCCTGGCGGAAACGGGCTTGCATAAGAATCAGTATAGCTTCTGGGAAATCCATTTTTCCTGCATTAAAGTTGAACTCGTTCAGAGCGCCGTACATTGCAAACTCCAAGCATTTCATTATGAGCTGAAGACCCTCACAGCTGAAGAAGGATTCACAGCCGAAACAATATTATTAGAGTTCATAAAGCCTGAATTACGTACTGTGCCTATGTCTGCAAAACACCTTTGCTAGTTAATGCTACAGTACTTCACTTTCTCGGGCGTGATTTTTTTAGGTAAAATCCAGGCTAGCAGGCTTGTTTTGTGATCTTCCTAAGATTGTTGAGCGCGGTGTCAAAATGTTTCCATATGAAAGGCAGTGACGTCACCAGTGGTGGCCTGGCACGGTGAGGTGCGCTGGCAGCTGTGTGTTGTGACGCAGTGGTGGCCTGGCACGGTGAGGTGCGCTGGCAGCTGTGTGGTGTTACGCAGTGGTGGCTGGCATGGTGAGGTGCGCTGGCAGCTGTGTGACGCAGTGGTGGCCTGGTACGGTGAGGTATGCTGGCAGCTGTGTGATGCAGTGGTGGTTTGGCACGGTGAGGTGCGCTTTCAGCTGTCTGTGGTCTGACACAGTGGTGGCCTGGCATGGTGAGGTGCGCTAGCAGCTGTGTGGTGTGACGCAGTGGTTGCCTGGCACGGTGAGGTGTGCTGGCAGCTGTGTGACGCAGTGGTGACCTTGCACGGTCAGGTGTACTGGCAGTTGTATGATGAAGTGGTGGCCGGGCACGGTGAGGTGCACTGCAATCTGTGTGCTGTGACACAGTGGTGGCCTGGCATGGTGAGGTGCGCTGGCAGCTGTGTGGTGTGACGCATTGGTGGCCGGGTACTTTGAGGTGCGCTGGCAGCTGTGTGGTGTGACGCAGTGGTGGCCTGGTATGGTGAGGTGCGCTGGCAGCTGTGTGACGCAGTGGTGGCCTGGCACGGTGAAGTACGCTTGCAGCTGTGTTGTGTGACGCAGTGGTTGTCTGGCACGGTGAGGTGCGATGGCAGCTGTGTGACGCAGTGGTGGCCTAGCACTGTGAGGTGCGCTGGGATCTGTGTGGTGTGACGCAGTGGTGGCCGGGCACGGTGAGGTGCGCTGGCAAGTGTGTGACGCAGTGGTTTTCTGGTACGGTGAGGTGTGCTGGCATCTGTGTGACGCAGTGGTGGCCTTGCATGGTCAGGTGCGCTGGCAGCTGTATGATGAAGAGGTGGCCGGGTACGGTGAGGTGCACTGGCAGCTGTGTGGTGTGATACAGTTGTGGCCGGGCAGGGTGAGTTTCGCCGGTAGCTGGGTGACGCATTGGTGGCCTGGAACGGTGAGGTGCGCTGCCAGCTGTGTGGTGTGACGCAGTGGTGTTCATCAGGCACAAGTTCATCAGTGAAAAGACCACTGGCATTTTTCCTTCCCCCTACATTCTCAGAGCAGAATCGAATTTAATATTAGCATAATTTATTACAGTGCTAAGTTTAATATTATTTATTACTAATAGTTTATGCTAACACCTAACTTTTTTAACGCGAGAAGTACTAATGTAAGTACCTACTTTACTGTACTTAAGTACTACCATAAGAAGTACTGCTGTATGCAACAAAAAAAAAGTGAAAAAAAAGTGGTGAAACAGCCCTACTCATACAGTATCAGTATCAACAGACAGTGTATCAGTATCAGTTCTTGCTTTGTGCTGGGTTTAGCAGTTTTCCAAACATAGTCTTTCAGCGAATGCCATACCATCTCTATTGGATTTAAATCTGGAGATTCGGCTGGAGTTTTCACCCAGTTCACTCGTTCTGCTATAAGCCTCGCCCTTGCTGCTGTGTGTTTCGGATCGTTGTCTTGAAAGAGACTGTGCCTTGATCCAATGTGCTCCCTGATATATGGGGCGGCATGCTGTGTGACCACGACTTCCTCGAAGAATTCCCGATCCATAATTCCTTCGACATGAAATTGTTTTTCAAGCAATGTAATGCAAGGTGCTTTCTAACGTTGGGCAATGTGTTTTTTCTCGAAATTTTGTTTCGAGAGACTAGATAAGTAATTCAAGTGTTTATGATATGTCACTGTTGTGAATGTCTGTGGAGTGTATCTTATTAGCCTGTCCTGACTGGTGGAGCTCATCCAGCTGTGTCTGGATATCTTGGTCAAATATTCGGGTAGTATGTTTTGTCTGTTTAGGGTTCTGTAGCATTCCACACGGCTGGGCAGCTTGTTCCCCCCTCCCTCCCCTCTCTGTGTACAGTAGAGCCTCCTGTCCTGGCTGGTAGAGCTCATCCAGCTGTGTCTGGCTAATATTAAAGCCAGTACTTTAATATTGTTTTCTGTATGTTTATCAATAGTGGGTACTGCCCTAATTCGGTCCTGCACCCGTTGTTAGGTGTTTTTTAGGTGTTGTTAGGGCTTCTACCAAATATGAACACATGGCTTTAAAATGTATACAATTCTAATATTTCCTTTTTTCCCATTGAAAGTATAACATGTGTGGTGTGAGAAAGAGGTCCTCATTTAATTGCATGAAACTCTGGCACTGGCGCAACAAACTGAACAAAGTTCAAGGGGGTATACGCTTTCTGTAGACACTTTATTTCCTCTTTTTCCATACTCTAAGAAATGATTTGGGAAAACTGTGGAACACTGGAGGTCATTATACATGAGCCTCCTTCTGCACCTTTTAAGCCATTGAAACCTAGTTGCCTTGTTACAAGGTCTAATATTACAGTAGGTGTGGTTTCCGTCTCCTAATTTCTGAGAATGATCAAATTGGGGAATAAGTTGTAGGGAATACCACTCTTGCACTTCTAAGAAAAGACATCTTGTTGAAAAATTCTTTATTTTTTTGTAATTTCTAAAGAAAAAACATTCATCAAGTCCTTCACAAATGTTTTGTTTGTGACTTTCTCTGTTGTTCCCTTTCACACTCAACTGAACTATGTGTAATGTCTTGTAAACGTAATCAAACATTTCACTTAGGTGTGTAGGTTAACACAAACCCATATTGTATGAAACATTCAGTTTTTCATTCACGTTTTTTTCTAACAATTGCATCCATGCTAGGACTACAGTAAAAAACACTTTTTACTAAAGTAAATGAAATAGTTCATTAAACAAGACACATTGTTTTAAATGTATGCAATACGACGACACTAAAAACAACACTGAAACTTTTCATTGAAATACTGTACGAGATTGTGCATATTCAATGGATTTCTCCTGGTGCTTTTTTTCATCAGTCTTTTCATATTCTTGTTCTCTACTCAGGTGTCTCCTGTTCCTTTGGTGATGTCTGCTGTACACACATGGTATCATACACTTGAGCAAAGTGTGATACCACCGTTTGTTCTTCTCCTAAAATAAAGATGAACATTGACAAAAGTCAGAAGCACTCTTTTCTTTGACAGACGAACAAAACAATGCAAGAATAACCATACTCTCTGTTCCTTACTCATTTCTACCTGCCTGTTTGACCACTTTGTCTGCTTCAGTCAGGACAGGGTGCTGGGGCTGACTCTGAGCAATCTGAGAAGAGCTCTCTGTGATCTTCTCCCCTACAGTGGCTACATTGTACTCTGTTTGAAATCCAGGTATCGCCTCCGGTAAGTTCCTCGGTCCTTTTTGGGACTTGAAAGGGTAGAATCATTTTGTGACTACATTTCATTGTCATGCACTGATATGTTCTGGTTTGTGTTCCATTACTGTAGGCGTTCAAATACTTTCTTTTTGTTCTAGATTGGCAGTGTTTGAGATGGTAGGAACTTGTCATATTCTCAACTTATTTTCTCTATGAGACTCTGAATGCTCTGTAAACATACTATTTTAGCAATTCTTAGAAATCTGAAAGCAGTGTTACCTGTATCATTTTTTGTCTTGGTAGTAGTATTGCAGCTCCAACATCAGCACTTAAATAATGGTTTGTGATGTTACTTGTCCTTGGAGTTAGTATACTCCTGAGAAGTCAAGAGAAATCTTACGTAAGCATTAATTATGTTTCACTTTTGAAAGCAAAGTACGTGTCAAGTACTTATAAGGCATTTGTTGATACTTTTAAGCACTTTCGTTGATTATTATTATCCTTCAATTAGTTATTACAAGTCCAACATTCTCTACATGATCTCACTCCATATTCAGAATGTGGGAATACAGTTGTTTTAAGGAAATGCCACTGAATAGATAGTAGCTGCATTCTACAAAGATGAATTTGCTAATTAATCAGTCAGGGACACAGCTTATACTTCAGTAGTCTTAGATCATTAAATGATGATTATTGTACTTTATAACTAGCAAAATCCCCATATCCTGTTCATTGCCCCTTTTTCAGTCATGTGGATTGACTTATGCCTGAAGTGGTTAATTCTCACCTTGACATCTCATAGAACAACTGAATCTCTACCAAGGGTGAATGTGTCCTTCCTCTTAATGTCTAAAAGAAAAGGTTAAAATTCATTGAAGCAAAATGCAACAACCCAAAATGTTGGGGAGGTCGTTTCCACAGTTATTTCATATGACAGTGCTTGGAGTGAAACTACATGACCATGGTGAAGAAGTAAAAACACTTTACCCTGTTCCTCCTGACTGATGTCCTTATGCGTGTTTTGCACAGTTGAGCGTTTTGTGTCTTGTCGTCTGTGTAGGCAACAGCCCTCTTCCCTGGGATAGAACTAGATGATATTTAGACACGTTAATTTGACTTCTCCATTGCTCACATTGATGTGGATATGATTTTATTGCTCTGTTTTGTGAGCTTCCCAAGAAAACAATAAATCCCTTACTACTTGTTCGAAATGCAGTAGCACAGATCCTAACAAATACAAGAAAGAGAGAGAATATCATTCCTGATTTGAAAAAACTTCACTGGTCACCTGTATTATCTAGGATAAATTTGATAGTTCTTTTACTTGTTTTTAAAGCTTTAAGCGACCTAGCACGTACCTTACTGAATGTCTGTCTTCATATGTTCCTATACGTGACCTGAGATCTGCACATACTGGCCTACTGCAAATACCACATGTGAAATGCAGAAAGAGTGGAGAGGCTGCTTTTTGTTTTTATGCTTCTAAATTATGAAACTCACTTCCACTTTTTATTAGGCAGTCAAGCTCGGTACATTGTTTTAAAAAACATTTGAAAATGTTGCTTTTAGTTAAAGTGGTTCTTTGTTCTTTCTATTTCTGTTTCTTTTTTTAGTTCTCTTTAATTGTTCTTATTTTATTACGATTTAATTGACATGTATGTTGCTTTACTGTATTGCTGTATTTTCCTTTACAACTGAAAGTATATCTCTCAATTTTAATATTTTATTTTTACGCTTGGTTTTTAAAGCACCAAAGCACTATTTGTATGAAAGGTGCTCTATAAATAAAGTTTATTATTATTATTTTTTATATTATTATTATACTTTGTTACATTTTTGGTTAGGACAAAGATTCTAGTAGAGGTGGCCTCTTTTACCCCGTTCCAAAAAATTGGAAAACTACCTTCAGAGTACACTGACAATGACCATCTACTGTCTCCTCTAACTGTGTATTGTCATCATGCATATCTTGTGTATTATTTATTGTAGTTGGTTTTGTCATTTACATTTTTCATCGTAAAATCTGGCGAAGAGTCTTAAGAGAATATCAAAGAACTCTTACCAAAGTTGCTCTTACCTTTCCATTCCTAGAAATGCCCTCAGCTCGGATTGCAGAGATTGACCTCTCTGTCTCAAATTCTGAGAAACATAGACTCGATTGAAAAATGACCATTTCCTAAGATTCACATAACATCACCAGTCAACATTTGCCACTTGACATTGAAGAATGATGTGAAGACGGGGGTTTGAATTTAATCCTTTCTGTAGGGGGTTTAGACTTCTAAGTCACAAGCTGGGGTTTATGGCAGGAAAGGGGGTTAACTGATAAGGACTGCAGATGCAAGCTAGGAACCCCCCTGGGTGTAATGTTAAACTGACCATTTGCCCAGAACATCGTAAACTAGCCAAATACCATGAACCCCCCTCTTTACCATCAGACCAAGTGACGTCAGAAACGGAGAAGAAAACACTATATAACCCAAAAGTTTGTAACAGTACGGCGAACAATACTTCGGTTTTGTTGTTTCTTGCGGGAAACAAGACTTCGGCTTTATTGTTCCTTGCATGCAATAAACTCATTTGTTTTACTTCATCTCGGGATCAAGAACCTTATCTCTTCTGTTACACCAGTCCCCTAGAAGTCTGATGTGCCCTACCGCTGATCAATTTCCATATGGGAATAGCCAGAGTGGAAACCGTCAGCTGGTGCCCTGTGAACTGTGTCACAGGAAGTTTGCTGTAGAGAGGCTGGAGAAACACAGCAAGATCTGCAAGAAGCTTCAGAATTCAAAGAGGAAGGTTTTTGACTCTTTCAAGCACAGGGCCAAGGGAACAGAACTGGAGACATACATCCATAAGAAGAAGGTTAGACCGCCAGTCGTGGTAAGGGCTATCCTTAAACTCTTTCCAAGCTTCCCTTGTTTTCTCCTAGAGTCAGACTCAGCTTATAAATCAATGTAAACAATAAATAAGTGTTTTATGAAGTACTCTTCTGAAAAACTGCCGCAAAGGCACATTTGCCAGACAGAATAAATTGGTCTTAGTGACTTCTGAATTCTGTTGTAAAAATCTACATGAGATATCAAGCAAATAGCACTCACGGGAAACAAAACCATAACTAAATTGTACTCTCTACCCAATGACATGAAAGGTAGGCCCAGAAAGCTACGTTATTACTGTATTGATATTTTCTTGCCTTGTGAATGGTTTGCGACCAGACTGTGTACGCAGTGCTAGTCTGGACTTTTTCTGGAAGCTGTTTCATTGGTTTCATTTCCTGTTCCCAGCTGAGAAAGAACAACTGGAGGCAGAAGCACGAGGATTTCATTCGCAGCATCAAATAGGCCAGGGAGGTGCAGCAGGTGATCACGCAAGGAGGGAAGGTTGTGAACCTGCCCCAGCCCCCCGCGAATCCAAACCCCGACTACGTGCCCTGCCCTCACTGCGGCCGGCGCTTTGCCCCCAGGCCGGCACAGAGGCACATCCCCAAGTGTCAGCACATCAGGAGCCGCCCTCCTCCTCCTCCTCACAGATGAAAACTGATGTGAAGAAGAGTAAAAGAGTCATGATCTTGGCTCACGACTCACGTCCTGCTTTTTCTTTTTAGAAATATATTTAGCACAGTTCATCCGTATGATGATAAAAAAAAATGTTACCTTGTTTTAATAAAATGATTTTTTTTTGGTGGACTGGTGTTTGCGTAACTGTGGTTATTTCAGTTTTTTTCCCTTGCGAAAATGTGTGTCGACCGTGAAAATAAATTTCAAGCTGTTCTTATCATTCATACACCTTGACCTCCTAAAAATAATTGTTCAACCTGGAACGTACAATTAGCAGGCAATAGAACAGGTCACATTGGCCTTGGAACCATCAAAAAGTAGTATTCACACATTCTCTGCATCAATTTTCCTTTAAAACAACTGAAAAAGCAAGGTAAAGTGTGATTGATTTTTTTAATTAAAGTTATTTGATTTAATTTATTTAATTTTCATAATATTTGAAATATGTTGGGATTAATGTGACTCAATATTATCTGCAGCTCTTACACTCCAGGCACCTGATAAAGTGGAACGCAGTATCTTTGCCTTACATGGCGCTCAGCTCTTCCACAATCCCAGCAGAAGCAGCAGCCTCCGGGTCCTGCCTCATGCACAGCTTAAAATGCAACACCGAGTAATACAACAAACAACAGGGAAAACCATTCACGATCAGACACATCCGTTGATTGCTGGCTCTCAGTAAAGGGACATTGCTGTGGTCCACGCATGAATCTGTTTTCTAAGTGCCTTATCCAATACAGTGTTGAGGCCAGTTTTCCCAGAAGCCATCTAAAGGGGAACACACAATAACTTGTAAAACCTCCAATTTACATCACAAAATAGACTACATTTCAAGGTTAAAGAATTACCATGTTCTGCGATTCAGAACGAGGCAGCAAAACTTCCTGTAATCTGATGTGGCCCTGTGACATTGTAAAGGAGCAGGCTTGTGAATACATCTCGTTTAATCCAATGGAAATATTGCTCTCAACTTTTTTACGTTTTTGCCAATAAATAATATTACATTGTTAACTCTGCATAAAGAACCTTGGAATGGAACGTTTTTTGCAGTGAAATGTTTGCTGCATAACCTATACCTTTTCTCTCCTACATCACATTGCATTAGTCATTACAGTGATTAGTGAGCAGGAAGGGCTGCATCACATCGCAATTTGTGTGGAACTTGAATGCGAATTTGTTACAACATGGCGTAACTTACAGTACTTTCACAAAATTCATGATTTTGTGCTCAATTTTGAGTTTGTAAAGTTTTTCTATAATGTCAATGATTTTATTTTTTTGACTGAAATTAAATACTTTTGTGTCTGCAAAATTGGGACTGTAGTTCCACCTGAACCTACTAGTACTGTATGTCTTTGGACTGTGGGAAGAAACTGGAGCACCTGGAAGAAATCCACACAAATGAAGGGAGAACATACAATTCCATCCAGACTGCACCCCAGGAATTGAACCCAGGACCCCAGCTCTGTGAACCACAGTGCCACCTCATTGCTATAGTCACTATAATTAATGTCAAAACTCATTTGCAAATGAGCAGCCTGGGATCCAAAAGGATCAAGACAAGGATCCAAACAAAGCACTATCCCAAAGCTTGGCTTTGTACAGTATATCATACAGGGCTTGATGCAGAAGGCAGATAATCTAAGTCCATGCAATAATTGCTAAGGGAAAGTGACTTTGTGTTTTTGGAGGGAAGTCACTCAACATGGAGCTGTGTTAGTGAAATGATTGTTCTGATGTACGGCTGATGTCCAAACACTGAAAACATGATTGTGTATGCAATCGCACACCCGAGCTCCATTGGGTATGGTTAAAATAACTTTTTATAGTTCATCACATTCAAAGTGCGTGTACCTGATGAAAGTGTAACACGCATTTGGAGGAGTTATTCAGGATTTTCTTTCATTCAACTATTTCAAGACCCATTATTTTCAGATGTTGTAGTATACGTGAATAATGAAAGGCCTTCATATTACACAATGAAGGAATGACTTCGCAGGTGTGAAGAATAAAAGATTGATTCAGCTCACTTTGGGGAGTTTCACAATGGCCCTCCTTAAAGAAATGTGGGTTTGATTAAAGGAGTGAAGAAAAAGCACTGAATAATATTTGCTTCTGTAAACGTAATCATCTCAAAATATGGTTGAAGAAATTGAAGAAGGTTAAACATAATCCAAAACGTATACGGTCAATTTAAGTACAACCAGAATTCTAGTGTTTATGCAATGCATCTGTGGGTTGATATGATATGAGTCAAGCAATGCTGAATGAACAAGTACCTGAAATTCAATAGGATTTTGTGTATTGATTACAAATAGGTGTGAAATTCTCATGTACAGTGGTATTCATGGATTCCTTACACAAGCAGCCGTTGTTATGATACTTTCGTAATCTGAATATAAATCTGTTATCTACTTGAAACTGTAATTACTGAATAGATTAATGTCTTTGAAATGCTTCATTAACTGGGCAGTTTCCATGTTTGGAAATGTTTTTATTTTGATTGCTGATTGCTAGATACTGTATGTTTAATAGGCATGCTGTTAATATTTTCTACAAATAAGACAGTTATGCTGTAGTAAGTTCTATATAAGTTATATAACATAAGTTATATTTTGTTCTGAGGTCAATTTGAATCTCATACTAAATTACTGGTGTCCTTTTATCTGAGAAACATTACCTGATTGATCACCTGATGCCTAGAAATTAGCATGCACAGTAGCCCAGCGTTTAGCATTGCTAGCTCACAGTGCTGAGGCCCTGGGTACACTTCTGGACCTGGGGTGCTATCTGTATGGAGCTTGTATGTTCTCCCCATGTTTGCATGAGTTTGCTTTGGGTGCTCCGGCTTCCTCCCACAGTTCAAAGAACTACTGGTAGGTTAATTGGCTTCTGGGATAATTGGTGAGTGTCTGTGTCTTCCCTGCATTGGACTACCATCCAGTCCCAGGTATCTCCTGCTTATTACTTTCTGAGGCTCTGGCTCCCCCGTGCCCCACGACCCCCTGACCCCCTGACCCTGAATTGGATGAAGCGGTTAGAAAATGGGTGGTTTCTGTTATGCTCTGGTCATGCTCTGCCATAGCAACAACTTGTAAAAAATGCAGATGCTAGGATTTAACTCAAAGAAGGAGCTCAGATCACTGTGTTGGCATCGCTGTACAGGTGTCCGGTGTGTTTTAGAACATGTGCTAAAATCTTATTTACTAACTTCTAGACTTTTTACCCCCCATATCAGTCTGCAGGTGCACAGTGGTCTGTGGACACCCTCCTTGCTCTGTCGTAAAACAGGAAATAAAAAGCAACTGGTTTTGACTTTAATGCACTGAGACTGTGGAACTCACAGAACTCTCTTGTCAGAAAGGCAGCTTCTAACAGCTTTTAAGTGAAGACTAAGAACACTTTTCTATTTTATTAAAATAGATTATATATGTTTTGTTTAAATATATGTTATAAGTGTTAAAACGACAGCTCGTATAAGCTTGTATTTTTACCTTTCGATCATTTTTAGAATTGCTTTGAGTTGCTTTTACCATGATAAACAGTACAAAATATGAGGTGTTGAACTTGTCAAAAGTTTTAAAGCGCTTTATGACGTAAAGTGTGATGACAGTCCTTGGCGGTCTATGTAACAATTCTTCTTGAAGTAGGTCATCGGGCCAACAGTATATAAACATTACAGCTCAAGTGCTTTTGTATCTGAACGCTTTTAGGTAAGTAATTTAGCAGCTGCGGTATTAATCGTAATTTTAATGGCAAATTCAATTGCAGGTAAAATAAAAATGGCGGATAACTTTCTTTCTAGCTTTGTGAAGCGGTCGCGCCACATTATACATATATACCATAATAAGAAACATAATTTGTACAGTAGAATTTTTCACTTTAAGCTGGCATTATCCAGAACCGGGTCAGGGCCCGGACCCGGACCGTGCAGTGTGGTCCGTCGGCCTTCTAAAGATGTTTAGGAGATCGGGGCGCCCTTGGATTTGATTAGAAACTTGCATAATTTCTTAACTTGACCCCATTATCCTAAAAAAAAACGGCCAGGCCCAGACCAAAGCATGAAGGCTGCGAGGATCGGGGGACTCTCATTTTTGGTCACAGCGTACAGTAGTAGATCAGTAACCTCTGTTTATCGTGATAACCTTTAATTATTTTCCAGTACTTTTTTAAATGATAAAACACATTGTCTCGCCAGTTTTGCTAAAGATACGGTTTTAGTGTTTACGCATAAATTTGTAAGCCGTAGGTTTAAATCTCGTGTTCTTATTTGCCGCATTTTCATCGTAAGAGAGGCGCTCGTTTGCGATTTACGCGCTGAACATTGTAAGCAGAGGAGCCTTAAGGCCTTCCTTAACACCATCGTTTGCATTGTTATTGTCATCCAGAAAAGCAGTCGTAAGAAAATGAATCTGTGCCGGCTCCGAACATTAAAAAAACTATATCTAGACTGCAAATACATCCCAATCTTACTATCAACACGTTTTAAGAGCGCTCTCCTTTCCACCGGTATACAAGCTAAGAGAGAAATGTTGGAAATCCCATCTGAAGTAGCCCTCGTCTCAGCTTCGGAGCTGTGAGCGATGGGGATCATAATTAAAAGGGGTACAGTTACTTAAATTTAAATAAAATAAAAAGATAAATTATATAACACAGACTGCTATCAATGTCCATGTGTTTAAGACGTATGAATCGGTTTTAAAACAGGCACACCCCTTTACTTCTCACAAATCCAACTGGAGTCTCAGTCCGTCGTCGCGATGAATTAGGAGCTCAGATGTAGGCTAAGTGATTGCAATTTACTTATTTAAAAGAACCACTTCAAATCAAAAGGGAGACATTTTGTAATGGTAGTTATCGTATTATACAGTATACGTAATTGTAGATATACAGTACATAAAGGGTATGAATAGGTGTGAGCTTTTACTGTATATTTAATATTTTATCTGACCCATTTGTAGAAACCGCCTACTCAGATTTAGTTAAGTGGTCTGCCACCATAAAGACAGAAAAATATAATGACATCCTGTTACATTAACTGTAAAATAAACGCCGTAACTGCGGCCATATGAAAATTTGGATAAAGATTATACAAACATCCTAAGGAGCTCTATGACATATGAGCGTCGTAATAATGGTTGGTGACCTGACGTAACAGTGCTCCCTGAATTACGTGATCTGTATTTACCCAAATACAGATATATCACATAGGGAGATGCAGTCAAACATTGCATTGCTATCGTCGTGGTGAACTATTTCTCCGCTGTTTGAGACTTGTTTGGTAAGTGTCATCAAATATTCTTGTCAATTTGTAGCGAAATCGATATACTGTATCATAATCCTTCAGCTATCTATAATGTAGTGAAACGGTTAATTAATATTGATAAATTCCCTTATTCACAGTGACTTTTGCTCAAACCCCTGTTGCATAATGGGTTAATTTTATATAAAAAACATTTATATCATAGATATAATACAAGCTTTGAAATGAAATAGTACATTTCCAGGTTTCAGTTAAACAATTTTAAAAAAGCTCATGACTTTAAGCATTCTGAACATTGAGAATGTTATTTGGGAAACTAATGTTTATGTTTAGGATCTGTCTCCTACTGAGTCAGCATGCAGCATTCAACACCATGAGGTTTAATATTAAAAAGTTGTGTATTTCCTGAATTGTTTTTTTTATTCTTTTCTATTAGACCATACTAGACTGTGCAGGATATCATTTATTTGCCATTTTTGCCTTTTCCAGATACCTGGGAAACAAAGCTCATATCTCATTTGCCAATGGAGCCCAGTCCTAAGCCTGGTGCTCTGTCCCCCTCCCCGAAGGACACAGACTCGAATCGACCCGCGCCCTTAAGGCGACAGGATCTGATCTCCACATACTGCCCGCCTCCCAAGATACAGCTTCTGAAGGACACCTTCCAAGAGAAACTGATGCAGGAAAATGAGAAAATATACATGATCGCCATATACAATCGACGGCAGGAGGCGGCTCTACAGAAGATAAGAAAATCTTTCCAATAAGTCAAATACGCTGCGGAGAAGAAGACGGGGAACAGCTATCGCTTCCAAACCCAACAGGGCCCCGAGAAGAACATTGTGGGGTATGATCGGTCTTACCCCCTGAAGCCTATGGGTAACAGGAATGTCTCCGGCCCTGGTGAGGTTCCGGCTGTGGACCGCCCGGAAGCACAGAGTGATTCCTTGTTTGCCCCCACCCCGCCTCAGGATGGTCATGAGAGGCCCTGCGAGAGGCCGGGCAGGAGGGACTCAAGAGTACGCAAACCTAAGGACAGGACTGTCCTCCCCATGGTGGCGACCCCTCCAGGGCAATGGCCTTCTCATGCCAATGGGAAGGAGCACTTTCAGTTGCAAGAGGAGGTACGAAAAGTGGCCGAGGCAGAGGCCGCGCTGAAGGAGGAGCATCGCCGGAGGGAGGCCAGTCTGCAGGATGTGATGCGCCGGAAGGAGGCCATGATGAAGGACGAGATTCGCCAGAAGGAGGCCATGATGCAGGCAAAGCTCTTTAGAGCTCAGGAGGAGCTGAGGATGGTTCAGAGAGAGATGGAAGACTCCAGAGAGGTGGCCGGAAGGGAAAATAGAGGACTCCTGACCCGAAGGAAGACACTCCAGGCGAGGCAGAGCGAGCTTCGCCCCAGAGGACCGTGGGCCAACCACCGCTCTAAGGCCGTGCCTCTTCTGACCTGCAGAATGGAGAAGCAAAAAGCCTTCACTCCAAGGAAAGCCCTTCCTTTCAAAGGAGACAACCTTGATTATGGTTCTCCAATGGAAGACGGCGGATGCGCAGAATCGCACTTTCCCTCTGCGCTTTCCCATCAGGAGAGACGTCAAGTGAGCCCTTGCAGCCGTGGGCTAGAAGACGTCCCCTGTGGAAGGAGAAAGTACCTCAAGAAAGCAAGGCTCCCTGAAAGTGACGTGTCAGCGGCACAGGCCGCGCAGGCCCACTTCAGAAATAACACCGCATGTCTGGATGAACAAACTCTGTCAGTGGAAAACAGATATTTGTCCCCTACAAGTCTGATGTGCCCTACCGCTGAGCAATTTCCATATGAGAATAGCCAGAGTGGAAACCCTCAGCTGGTGCCCTGTGAACTGTGTCACAGGAAGTTTGCTGTAGAGAGGTTGGAGAAACACAGCAAGATCTGCAAGAAGCTTCAGAATTCAAAGAGGAAGGTTTTTGACTCTTTCAAGCACAGGGCCAAGGGAACAGAACTGGAGACATACATCCATAAGAAGAAGGTTAGACCGCCAATCGTGGTAAGGGCTATCCTTAAACTCTTTCCAAGCTTCCCTTGTTTTCTCCTAGAGTCAGACTCAGCTTATAAATCAATGTAAACAATAAATAAGTGTTTTATGAAGTACTCTTCTGAAAAACTGCCGCAAAGGCACATTTGCCAGACAGAATAAATGGGTCTTAGTGACTTCTGAATTCTGTTGTAAAAATCTACATGAGATATCAAGCAAATAGCACTCACGGGAAACAAAACCATAACTAAATTGTACTCTCTACCCAATGACATGAAAGGTAGGCCCAGAAAGCTACGTTATTACTGTATTGATATTTTCTTGCCTTGTGAATGGTTTGCGACCAGACTGTGTACGCAGTGCTAGTCTGGACTTTTTCTGGAAGCTGTTTCATTGGTTTCATTTCCTGTTCCCAGCTGAGAAAGAACAACTGGAGGCAGAAGCACGAGGATTTCATTCGGAGCATCAAATAGGCCAGGGAGGTGCAGCAGGTGATCACGCAAGGAGGGAAGGTTGTGAACCTGCCCCAGCCCCCCGCGAATCCAAACCCCGACTACGTGCCCTGCACTCACTGCGGCCGGCGCTTTGCCCCCAGGCCGGCACAGAGGCACATCCCCAAGTGTCAGCATATCAGGAGCCGCCCTCCTCCTCCTCCTTACAGATGAAAACTGATGTGAAGAAGAGTAAAAGAGTCATGATCTTGGCTCACGACTCACGTCCTGCTTTTTCTTTTTAGAAATATATTTAGCACAGTTCATCCATATGATGATAAAAAAATGTTACCTTGTTTTAATAAAATGATTTTTTTTTGGTGGACTGGTGTTTGCGTAACTGTGGTTATTTCAGTTTTTTTCCCTTGCGAAAATGTGTGTCGACCGTGAAAATAAATTTCAAGCTGTTCTTATCATTCATACACCTTGACCTCCTAAAAATAATTGTTCAACCTGGAACGTACAATTAGCAGGCAATAGAACAGGTCACATTGGCCTTGGAACCATCAAAAAGTAGTATTCACACATTCTCTGCATCAATTTTCCTTTAAAACAACTGAAAAAGCAAGGTAAAGTGTGATTGATTTTTTTAATGAAAGTTATTTGATTTAATTTATTTAATTTTCATAATATTTGAAATATGTTGGGATTAATGTGACTCAATATTATCTGCAGCTCTTACACTCCAGGCACCTGATAAAGTGGAACGCAGTGTCTTTGCCTTACATGGCGCTCAGCTCTTCCTCAATCCCAGCAGAAGCAGCAGCCTCCGGGTCCTGCCTCATGCACAGCTTAAAATGCAACACCGAGTAATACAACAAACAACAGGGAAAACCATTCACGATCAGACACATCCGTTGATTGCTGGCTCTCAGTAAAGGGACATTGCTGTGGTCCACGCATGAATCTGTTTTCTAAGTGCCTTATCCAATACAGTGTTGAGGCCAGTTTTCCCAGAAGCCATCTAAAGGGGAACACACAATAACTTGTAAAACCTCCAATTTACATCACAAAATAGACTACATTTCAAGGTTAAAGAATTACCATGTTCTGCGATTCAGAACGAGGCAGCAAAACTTCCTGTAATCTGATGTGGCCCTGTGACATTGTAAAGGAGCAGGCTTGTGAATACATCTCGTTTAATCCAATGGAAATATTGCTCTCAACTTTTTTACGTTTTTGCCAATAAATAATATTACATTGTTAACTCTGCATAAAGAACCTTGGAATGGAACGTTTTTTGCAGTGAAATGTTTGCTGCATAACCTATACCTTTTCTCTCCTACATCACATTGCATTAGTCATTACAGTGATTAGTGAGCAGGAAGGGCTGCATCACATCGCAATTTGTGTGGAACTTGAATGCGAATTTGTTACAACATGGCGTAACTTACAGTACTTTCACAAAATTCATGATTTTGTGCTCAATTTTGAGTTTGTAAAGTTTTTCTATAATGTCAATGATTTTATTTTGTGACTGAAATTAAATACTTTTGTGTCTGCAAAATTGGGACTGTAGTTCCACCTGAACCTACTAGTACTGTATGTCTTTGGACTGTGGGAAGAAACTGGAGCACCTGGAAGAAATCCACACAAATGAAGGGAGAACATACAATTCCATCCAGACTGCACCCCAGGAATTGAACCCAGGACCCCAGCTCTGTGAACCACAGTGCCACCTCATTGCTATAGTCACTATAATTAATGTCAAAACTCATTTGCAAATGAGCAGCCTGGGATCCAAGTCCATGCAATAATTGCTAAGGGAAAGTGACTTTGTGTTTTTGGAGTGAAGTCACTCAACATGGAGCTGTGTTAGTGAAATGATTGTTCTGATGTACGGCTGATGTCCAAACACTGAAAACATGATTGTGTATGCAATCGCACTCCCGAGCTCCATTGGGTATGGTTAAAATAACTTTTTATAGTTCATCACATTCAAAGTGTGTGTACCTGATGAAAGTGTAACACGCATTTGAAGGAGTTAATCAGGATTTTCTTTCATTCAACTATTTCAAGACCCATTATTTTCAGATGTTGTAGTATACGTGAATAATGAAAGGCCTTTATATTACACAATGAAGGAATGACTTCGCAGGTGTGAAGAATAAAAGATTAATTCAGCTCACTTTGGGGAGTTTCACAATGGCCCTCCTTAAAGAAATGTGGGTTTGATTAAAGGAGTGAAGAAAAAGCACTGAATAATATTTGCTTCTGTAAACGTAATCATCTCAAAATATGGTTGAAGAAATTGAAGAAGGTTAAACATAATCCAAAACGTATAAGGTCAATTTAAGTACAACCAGAATTCTAGTGTTTATGCAATGCATCTGTGGGTTGATATGAAATACGGCCGTTCTTAAACTAAACGAGGTTATCGAGAGCATATTCCGAGTACGGCTGTGGCCAGTTGTACTGTGAACTGCGAGGACCGTATCTTATCCTGAACTGGCTGTGCGAATACCGTCCTCTGCTGGCAGAAGGAATAGATTACAACGGCACTGTATTGGCGATTAGTCCTATTGCTAGAATATTGAAACAACAAGGAGTCCGCGGAGTCAAGCAATGCTGAATAAACAAGTACCTGAAATTCAATAGGATTTTGTGTATTGATTACAAATAGGTGTGAAATTCTCATGTACAGTGGTATTCATGGATTCCTTACACAAGCAGCCGTTGTTATGATACTTTCGTAATCTGAATATAAATCTGTTATCTACTTGAAACTGTAATTACTGAATAGATTAATGTCTTTGAAATGCTTCATTAACTGGGCAGTTTCCATGTTTGGAAATGTTTTTATTTTGATTGCTGATTGCTAGATACTGTATGTTTAATAGGCATGCTGCTAATATTTTCTACAAATAAGACAGTTATGCTGTAGTAAGTTCTATATAAGTTATATAACATAAGTTATATTTTGTTCTGAGGTCAATTTGAATCTCATACTAAATTACTGGTGTCCTTTTATCTGAGAAACACTACCTGATTGATCACCTGATGCCTAGAAATTAGCATGCACAGTAGCCCAGCGTTTAGCATTGCTAGCTCACAGTGCTGAGGCCCTGGGTACACTTCTGGACCTGGGGTGCTATCTGTATGGAGCTTGTATGTTCTCCCCATGTTTGCATGAGTTTGCTTTGGGTGCTCCGGCTTCCTCCCACAGTTCAAAGAACTACTGGTAGGTTAATTGGCTTCTGGGATAATTGGTGAGTGTCTGTGTCTTCCCTGCATTGGACTACCATCCAGTCCCAGGTATCTCCTGCTTATTACTTTCTGAGGCTCTGGCTCCCCCGTGCCCCGCGACCCCCTGACCCCCTGACCCTGAATTGGATGAAGCGGTTAGAAAATGGGTGGTTTCTGTTATGCTCTGGTCATGCTCTGCCATAGCAACAACTTGTAAAAAATGCAGATGCTAGGATTTAACTCAAAGAAGGAGCTCAGATCACTGTGTTGGCATCACTGTACAGGTGTCCGGTTTGTTTTAGAACATGTGCTAAAATCTTATTTACTAACTTCTAGACTTTTTACCCCCCATATCAGTCTGCAGGTGCACAGTGGTCTGTGGACACCCTCCTTGCTCTGTCGTAAAATAGGAAATAAAAAGCAACTGGTTTTGACTTTAATGCACTGAGACTGTGGAACTCACAGAACTCTCTTGTCAGAAAGGCAGCTTCTAACAGCTTTTCAGTGAAGACTAAGAACACTTTTCTATTTTATTAAAATAGATTATATATGTTTTGTTTAAATATATGTTATAAATGTTAAAACGACAGCTCGTATAAGCTTGTATTTTTACCTTTCGATCATTTTTAGAATTGCTTTGAGTTGCTTTTACCATGATAAACAGTACAAAATATGAGGTGTTGAACTTGTCAAAAGTTTTAAAGCGCTTTATGACGTAAAGTGTGATGACAGTCCTTGGCGGTCTATGTAACAATTCTTCTTGAAGTAGGTCATCGGGCCAACAGTATAGTGTAACGCTTACGGCCGACAAGCACTGTGTGTAAGAGCCGGCGTACCAGAGCGGGGTGACGTCACCGCCCTTCCCTGTGATAGCAGGACCACAGCTACTGGGCTGTAGAGAGATCTCTCTTTGGCTCACGGGGCTAGGTCGCTGCAGAGAGACGCGGAAGTCCCGGGTTCGAGCCTCCAGTTGGGATGGGGCCGACCAGATGCGGCAAAGGCGCCCGCCTGAGCCCCCGTTGCGTTACATTGGTGTCAGAAGCGGGATGGGATGAGTGTAACGCTTACGGCCAACAAGCAGTGTGTAAGAGCCGGCGTACCAGAGCGGGTGACGTCACCGCCCTTCCCTGTGATAGCAGGACCACAGCTACTGGGCTGAGGAGAGATCTCTCTTTGGCTCACGGGGCTAGGTCGCTGCAGAGAGATGCGGAAGTCCCGGGTTCGAGCCTCCAGTCGGGATGGGGCCGAACAGATGCGGCAAGGGCGCCCGCCTGAGCCCCCGTTGCGTTACAATATAAACATTACAGCTCAAGTGCTTTTGTATCTGAACGCTTTTAGGTAAGTAATTTAGCAGCTGCGGTATTAATCGTGATTTTAATGGCAAATTCAATTGCAGGTAAAATAAAAATGGCGGATAACTTTCTTTCTAGCTTCGTGAAGCGGTCGCGCCACATTATACATATATACAATAATAAGAAACATAATATGTACAGTAGAATTTTTCACTTTAAGCTGGCATTATCCAGAACCGGGTCAGGGCCCGGACCCGGACCGTGCAGTGTGGTCCGTCGGCCTTCTAAAGATGTTTAGGAGATCGGGGCGCCCTTGGATTTGATTAGAAACTTGCATAATTTCTTAACTTGACCCCATTATCCTAAAAAAAAAACGTCCAGGCCCAGACCAAAGCATGAAGGCTGCGAGGATCGGGGGACTCTCATTTTTGGTCACAGCGTACAGTAGTAGATCAGTAACCTCTGTTTATCGTGATAACCTTTAATTATTTTCCAGTACTTTTTTAAATGATAAAACACATTGTCTCGCCAGTTTTGCTAAAGATACGGTTTTAGTGTTTACGCATAAATTTGTAAGCCGTAGGTTTAAATCTCGTGTTCTTATTTGCCGCATTTTCATCGTAAGAGAGGCGCTCGTTTGCGATTTACGCGCTGAATATTGTAAGCAGAGGAGCCTTAAGGCACAGCCTCGCCTTAACACCATCGTTTGCATTGTTATTGTCATCCAGAAAAGCAGTCGTAAGAAAATGAATCTGTGCCGGCTCCGAACATTAAAAAAAACTATATCTAGACTGCAAATACATCCCAATCTTACTATCAACACGTTTTAAGAGCGCTCTCCTTTCCACCGGTATACAAGCTAAGAGAGAAATGTTGGAAATCCCATCTGAAGTAGCCCTCGTCTCAGCTTCGGAGCTGTGAGCGATGGGGATCATAATTAAAAGGGGTACAGTTACTTTGAAAATGTGTATGTGATACTTAAATTTAAATAAAATAAAAAGATAAATTATATAACACAGACTGCTATCAATGTCCATGTGTTTAAGACGTATGAATCGGTTTTAAAACAGGCACACCCCTTTACTTCTCACAAATCCAACTGGAGTCTCAGTCCGTCGTCGCGATGAATTAGGAGCTCAGATGTAGGCTAAGTGATTGCAATTTACTTATTTAAAAGAACCACTTCAAATCAAAAGGGAGACATTTTGTAATGGTAGTTATCGTATTATACAGTATACGTAATTGTAGATATACAGTACATAAAGGGTATGAATAGGTGTGAGCTTTTACTGTATATTTAATATTTTATCTGACCCATTTGTAGAAACCGCCTACTCAGATTTAGTTAAGTGGTCTGCCACCATAAAGACAGAAAAATATAATGACATCCTGTTACATTAACTGTAAAATAAACGCCGTAACTGCGGCCATATGAAAATTTGGATAAAGATTATACAAACATCCTAAGGAGCTCTATGACATATGAGCGTCGTAATAATGGTTGGTGACCTGACGTAACAGTGCTCCCTGTATTACGTGATCTGTATTTACCCAAATACAGATATATCACATAGGGAGATGCAGTCAAACATTGCATTGCTATCGTCGTGGTGAACTATTTCTCCGCTGTTTGAGACTTGTTTGGTAAGTGTCATCAAATATTCTTGTCAATTTGTAGCGAAATCGATATACTGTATCATAATCCTTCAGCTATCTATAATGTAGTGAAACGGTTAATTAATATTGATAAATTCCCTTATTCACAGTGACTTTTGCTCAAACCCCTGTTGCATAATGGGTTAATTTTATATAAAAAACATTTATATCATAGATATAATACAAGCTTTGAAATGAAATAGTACATTTCCAGGTTTCAGTTAAACATTTTTAAAAAAGCTCATGACTTTAAGCATTCTGAACATTGAGAATGTTATTTGGGAAACAAATGTTTATTATAATGTTTATGTTTAGGATCTGTCTCCTACTGAGTCAGCATGCAGCATTCAACACCATTAGGTTTAATATTAAAAAGTTGTGTATTTCCTGAATTGTTTTTTTTATTCTTTTCTATTAGACCATACTAGACTGTGCAGGATATCATTTATTTGCCATTTTTGCCTTTTCCAGATACCTGGGAAACAAAGCTCATATCTCATTTGCCAATGGAGCCCAGTCCTAAGCCTGGTGCTCTGTCCCCCTCCCCGAAGGACACAGACTCGAATCGACCTGCGCCCTTAAGGCGACAGGATCTGATCTCCACGTACTGCCCGCCTCCCAAGATACAGCTTCTGAAGGACACCTTCCAAGAGAAACTGATGCAGGAAAATGAGAAAAAAATGATCGCCATATACAATCGACGGCAGGAGGCGGCTCTACAGAAGATGAGAAAATCTTTCCAATATGTCAAATACGCTGCGGAGAAGAAGACGGGGAACAGCTGTCGCTTCCAAACCCAACAGGGCCCCGAGAAGAACATTGTGGGGTATGATCGGTCTTACCCCCTGAAGCCTATGGGTAACAGGAAAGTCTCCGGCCCTGGTGAGGTTCCGGCTGTGGACCGCCCGGAAGCACAGAGTGATTCCTTGTTTGCCCCCACCCCGCCTCAGGATGGTCATGAGAGGCCCTGCGAGAGGCCGGGCAGGAGGGACTCAAGAGTACGCAAACCTAAGGACAGGACTGTCCTCCCCATGGTGGCGACCCCTCCAGGGCAATGCCCTTCTCATGCCAATGGGAAGGAGCACTTTCAGTTGCAAGAGGAGCTACGAAAAGTGGCCGAGGCAGAGGCCGCGGTGAAGGAGGAGCATCGCCGGAGGGAGGCCAGTCTGCAGGATGTGATGCGCCGGAAGGAGGCCATGATGAAGGACGAGATTCGCCAGAAGGAGGCCATGATGCAGGCGAAGCTCTTTAGACCTCAGGAGGAGCTGAGGATGGTTCAGAGAGAGATGGAAGACTCCAGAGAGGTGGCCGGAAGGGAAAATAGAGGACTCCTGACCCGAAGGAAGACACTCCAGGCGAGGCAGAGCGAGCTTCGCCCCAGAGGACCGTGGGCCAACCACTGCTCTAAGGCCGTGCCTCTTCTGACCTGCAGAATGGAGAAGCAAAAAGCCTTCACTCCAAGGAAAGCCCTTCCTTTCAAAGGAGACAACCTTGATTATGGTTCTCCAATGGAAGACGGCGGATGCGCAGAATCGCACTTTCCCTCTGCGCTTTCCCATCAGGAGAGATGTCAAGTGAGCCCTTGCAGCCGTGGGCTAGAAGACGTCCCCTGTGGAAGGAGAAAGTACCTCAAGAAAGCAAGGCTCCCTGAAAGTGACGTGTCAGCGGCACAGGCCGCGCAGGCCCACTTCAGAAATAACACCGCATGTCTGGATGAACAAACTCTGTCAGTGGAAAACAGATATTTGTCCCCTACAAGTCTGATGTGCCCTATCGCTGAGCAATTTCCATATGAGAATAGCCAGAGTGGAAACCCTCAGCTGGTGCCCTGTGAACTGTGTCACAGGAAGTTTGCTGTAGAGAGGTTGGAGAAACACAGCAAGATCTGCAAGAAGCTTCAGAATTCAAAGAGGAAGGTTTTTGACTCTTTCAAGCACAGGGCCAAGGGAACAGAACTGGAGACATACATCCATAAGAAGAAGGTTAGACCGCCAATCGTGGTAAGGGCTATCCTTAAACTCTTTCCAAGCTTCCCTTGTTTTCTCCTAGAGTCAGACTCAGCTTATAAATCAATGTAAACAATAAATAAGTGTTTTATGAAGTACTCTTCTGAAAAACTGCCGCAAAGGCACATTTGCCAGACAGAATAAATGGGTCTTAGTGACTTCTGAATTCTGTTGTAAAAATCTACATGAGATATCAAGCAAATAGCACTCACGGGAAACAAAACCATAACTAAATTGTACTCTCTACCCAATGACCTGAAAGGTAGCCCCAGAAAGCTAAGTTATTACTGTATTGATATTTTCTTGCCTTGTGAATGGTTTGCGACCAGACTGTTTACGCAGTGCTAGTCTGGACTTTTTCTGGAAGCTGTTTCATTGGTTTCATTTCCTGTTCCCAGCTGAGAAAGAACAACTGGAGGCAGAAGCACGAGGATTTCATTCGGAGCATCAAATAGGCCAGGGAGGTGCAGCAGGTGATCACGCAAGGAGGGAAGGTTGTGAACCTGCCCCAGCCCCCCGCGAATCCAAACCCCGACTACGTGCCCTGCCCTCACTGCGGCCGGTGCTTTGCCCCCAGGCCGGCACAGAGGCACATCCCCAAGTGTCAGCACATCAGGAGCCGCCCCCCTCCTCCTCCTCACAGATGAAAACTGATGTGAAGAATAGTAAAAGAGTCATGATCTTGGCTCACGACTCACGTCCTGCTTTTTCTTTTTAGAAATATATTTAGCACAGTTCATCCGTATGATGATAAAAAAAATGTTACCTTGTTTTAATAAAATGATTTTTTTTTGGTGGACTGGTGTTTGCGTAACTGTGGTTATTTCAGTTTTTTTCCCTTGCGAAAATGTGTGTCGACCGTGAAAATAAATTTCAAGCTGTTCTTATCATTCATACACCTTGACCTCCTAAAAATAATTGTTCAACCTGGAACGTACAATTAGCAGGCAATAGAACAGGTCACATTGGCCTTGGAACCATCAAAAAGTAGTATTCACACATTCTCTGCATCAATTTTCCTTTAAAACAACTGAAAAAGCAAGGTAAAGTGTGATTGATTTTTTTAATGAAAGTTATTTGATTTAATTTATTTAATTTTCATAATATTTGAAATATGTTGGGATTAATGTGACTCAATATTATCTGCAGCTCTTACACTCCAGGCACCTGATAAAGTGGAACGCAGTGTCTTTGCCTTACATGGCGCTCAGCTCTTCCTCAATCCCAGCAGAAGCAGCAGCCTCCGGGTCCTGCCTCATGCACAGCTTAAAATGCAACACCGAGTAATACAACAAACAACAGGGAAAACCATTCACGATCAGACACATCCGTTGATTGCTGGCTCTCAGTAAAGGGACATTGCTGTGGTCCACGCATGAATCTGTTTTCTAAGTGCCTTATCCAATACAGTGTTGAGGCCAGTTTTCCCAGAAGCCATCTAAAGGGGAACACACAATAACTTGTAAAACCTCCAATTTACATCACAAAATAGACTACATTTCAAGGTTAAAGAATTACCATGTTCTGCGATTCAGAACGAGGCAGCAAAACTTCCTGTAATCTGATGTGGCCCTGTGACATTGTAAAGGAGCAGGCTTGTGAATACATCTCGTTTAATCCAATGGAAATATTGCTCTCAACTTTTTTACGTTTTTGCCAATAAATAATATTACATTGTTAACTTTGCATAAAGAACCTTGGAATGGAACGTTTTTTGCAGTGAAATGTTTGCTGCATAACCTATACCTTTTCTCTCCTACATCACATTGCATTAGTCATTACAGTGATTAGTGAGCAGGAAGGGCTGCATCACATCGCAATTTGTGTGGAACTTGAATGCGAATTTGTTACAACATGGCGTAACTTACAGTACTTTCACAAAATTCATGATTTTGTGCTCAATTTTGAGTTTGTAAAGTTTTTCTATAATGTCAATGATTTTATTTTGTGACTGAAATTAAATACTTTTGTGTCTGCAAAATTGGGACTGTAGTTCCACCTTAACCTACTAGTACTGTATGTCTTTGGACTGTGGGAAGAAACTGGAGCACCTGGAAGAAATCCACACAAATGAAGGGAGAACATACAATTCCATCCAGACTGCACCCCAGGAATTGAACCCAGGACCCCAGCTCTGTGAACCACAGTGCCACCTCATTGCTATAGTCACTATAATTAATGTCAAAACTCATTTGCAAATGAGCAGCCTGGGATCCAAAAGGATCAAGACAAGGATCCAAACAAAGCACTATCCCAAAGTTTGGCTTTGTACAGTATATCATACAGGGCTTGATGCAGAAGGCAGATAATCTAAGTCCATGCAATAATTGCTAAGGGAAAGTGACTTTGTGTTTTTGGAGGGAAGTCACTCAACATGGAGCTGTGTTAGTGAAATGATTGTTCTGATGTACGGCTGATGTCCAAACACTGAAAACATGATTGTGTATGCAATCGCACTCCCGAGCTCCATTGGGTATGGTTAAAATAACTTTTTATAGTTCATCACATTCAAAGTGTGTGTACCTGATGAAAGTGTAACACGCATTTGGAGGAGTTATTCAGGATTTTCTTTCATTCAACTATTTCAAGACCCATTATTTTCAGATGTTGTAGTATACGTGAATAATGAAAGGCCTTTATATTACACAATGAAGGAATGACTTCGCAGGTGTGAAGAATAAAAGATTAATTCAGCTCACTTTGGGGAGTTTCACAATGGCCCTCCTTAAAGAAATGTGGGTTTGATTAAAGGAGTGAAGAAAAAGCACTGAATAATATTTGCTTCTGTAAACATAATCATCTCAAAATATGGTTGAAGAAATTGAAGAAGGTTAAACATAATCCAAAACGTATAAGGTCAATTTAAGTACAACCAGAATTCTAGTGTTTATGCAATGCATCTGTGGGTTGATATGAAATACGGCCGTTCTTAAACTAAACGAGGTTATCGAGAGCATATTCCGAGTACGGCTGTGGCCAGTTGTACTGTGAACTGCGAGGACCGTATCTTATCCTGAACTGGCTGTGCGAATACCGTCCTCTGCTGGCAGAAGGAATAGATTACAACGGCACTGTATTGGCGATTAGTCCTATTGCTAGAATATTGAAACAACAAGGAATCCGCGGAGTCAAGCAATGCTGAATAAACAAGTACCTGAAATTCAATAGGATTTTGTGTATTGATTACAAATAGGTGTGAAATTCTCATGTACAGTGGTATTCATGGATTCCTTACACAAGCAGCCGTTGTTATGATACTTTCGTAATCTGAATATAAATCTGTTATCTACTTGAAACTGTAATTACTGAATAGATTAATGTCTTTGAAATGCTTCATTAACTGGGCAGTTTCCATGTTTGGAAATGTTTTTATTTTGATTGCTGATTGCTAGATACTGTATGTTTAATAGGCATGCTGTTAATATTTTCTACAAATAAGACACTTATGCTGTAGTAAGTTCTATATAAGTTATATAACATAAGTTATATTTTGTTCTGAGGTCAATTTGAATCTCATACTAAATTACTGGTGTCCTTTTATCTGAGAAACACTACCTGATTGATCACCTGATGCCTAGAAATTAGCATGCACAGTAGCCCAGCGTTTAGCATTGCTAGCTCACAGTGCTGAGGCCCTGGGTACACTTCTGGACCGGGGGTGCTATCTGTATGGAGCTTGTATGTTCTCCCCATGTTTGCATGAGTTTGCTTTGGGTGCTCCGGCTTCCTCCCACAGTTCAAAGAACTACTGGTAGGTTAATTGGCTTCTGGGATAATTGGTGAGTGTCTGTGTCTTCCCTGCATTGGACTACCATCCAGTCCCAGGTATCTCCTGGTTATTACTTTCTGAGGGTCTGGCTCCCCCGTGCCCCGCGACCCCCTGACCCCCTGACCCTGAATTGGATGAAGCGGTTAGAAAATGGGTGGTTTCTGTTATGCTCTGGTCATGCTCTGCCATAGCAACAACTTGTAAAAAATGCAGATGCTAGGATTTAACTCAAAGAAGGAGCTCAGATCACTGTGTTGGCATCACTGTACAGGTGTCCGGTTTGTTTTAGAACATGTGCTAAAATCTTATTTACTAACTTCTAGACTTTTTACCCCCCATATCAGTCTGCAGGTGCACAGTGGTCTGTGGACACCCTCCTTGCTCTGTCGTAAAAGAGGAAATAAAAAGCAACTGGTTTTGACTTTAATGCACTGAGACTGTGGAACTCACAGAACTCTCTTGTCAGAAAGGCAGCTTCTAACAGCTTTTAAGTGAAGACTAAGAACACTTTTCTATTTTATTAAAATAGATTATATATGTTTTGTTTAAATATATGTTATAAATGTTAAAACGACAGCTCGTATAAGCTTGTATTTTTACCTTTCGATCATTTTTAGAATTGCTTTGAGTTGCTTTTACCATGATAAACAGTACAAAATATGAGGTGTTGAACTTGTCAAAAGTTTTAAAGCGCTTTATGACGTAAAGTGTGATGACAGTCCTTGGCGGTCTATGTAACAATTCTTCTTGAAGTAGGTCATCGGGCCAACAGTATATAAACATTACAGCTCAAGTGCTTTTGTATCTGAACGCTTTTAGGTAAGTAATTTAGCAGCTGCGGTATTAATCGTGATTTTAATGGCAAATTCAATTGCAGGTAAAATAAAAATGGCGGATAACTTTCTTTCTAGCTTCGTGAAGCGGTCGCGCCACATTATACATATATACCATAATAAGAAACATAATATGTACAGTAGAATTTTTCACTTTAAGCTGGCATTATCCAGAACCGGGTCAGGGCCCGGACCCGGACCGTGCAGTGTGGTCCGTTGGCCTTCTAAAGATGTTTAGGAGATCGAGGCGCCCTTGGATTTGATTAGAAACTTGCATAATTTCTTAACTTGACCCCATTATCCTAAAAAAAAACGGCCAGGCCCAGACCAAAGCATGAAGGCTGCGAGGATCGGGGGACTCTCATTTTTGGTCACAGCGTACAGCAGTAGATCAGTAACCTCTGTTTATCGTGATAACCTTTAATTATTTTCCAGTACTTTTTTAAATGATAAAACACATTGTCTCGCCAGTTTTGCTAAAGATACGGTTTTAGTGTTTACGCATAAATTTGTAAGCCGTAGGTTTAAATCTCGTGTTCTTATTTGCCGCATTTTCATCGTAAGAGAGGCGCTCGTTTGCGATTTATGCGCTGAATATTGTAAGCAGAGGAGCCTTAAGGCACAGCCTCGCCTTAACACCATCGTTTGCATTGTTATTGTCATCCAGAAAAGCAGTCGTAAGAAAATGAATCTGTGGCGGCTCCGAACATTAAAAAAACTATATCTAGACTGCAAATACATCCCAATCTTACTATCAACACGTTTTAAGAGCGCTCTCCTTTCCACCGGTATACAAGCTAAGAGAGAAATGTTGGAAATCCCATCTGAAGTAGCCCTCGTCTCAGCTTCGGAGCTGTGAGCGATGGGGATCATAATTAAAAGGGGTACAGTTACTTTGAAAATGTGTATGTGATACTTAAATTTAAATAAAATAAAAAGATAAATTATATAACACAGACTGCTATCAATGTCCATGTGTTTAAGACGTATGAATCGGTTTTAAAACAGGCACACCCCTTTACTTCTCACAAATCCAACTGGAGTCTCAGTCCGTCGTCGCGATGAATTAGGAGCTCAGATGTAGGCTAAGTGATTGCAATTTACTTATTTAAAAGAACCACTTCAAATCAAAAGGGAGACATTTTGTAATGGTAGTTATCGTATTATACAGTATACGTAATTGTAGATATACAGTACATAAAGGGTATGAATAGGTGTGAGCTTTTACTGTATATTTAATATTTTATCTGACCCATTTGTAGAAACCGCCTACTCAGATTTAGTTGAGTGGTCCTGTTACATTAACTGTAAAATAAACGCCGTAACTGCGGCCATATGAAAATTTGGATAAAGATTATACAAACATCCTAAGGAGCTCTATGACATATGAGCGTCGTAATAATGGTTGGTGACCTGACGTAACAGTGCTCCCTGAATTACGTGATCTGTATTTACCCAAATACAGATATATCACATAGGGAGATGCAGTCAAACATTGCATTGCTATCGTCGTGGTGAACTATTTCTCCGCTGTTTGAGACTTGTTTGGTAAGTGTCATCAAATATTCTTGTCAATTTGTAGCGAAATCGATATACTGTATCATAATCCTTCAGCTATCTATAATGTAGTGAAACGGCTAATTAATATTGATAAATTCCCTTATTCACAGTGACTTTTGCTCAAACCCCTGTTGCATAATGGGTTAATTTTATATAAAAAACATTTATATCATAGATATAATACAAGCTTTGAAATGAAATAGTACATTTCCAGGTTTCAGTTAAACATTTTTAAAAAAGCTCATGACTTTAAGCATTCTGAACATTGAGAATGTTATTTGGGAAACAAATGTTTATTATAATGTTTATGTTTAGGATCTGTCTCCTACTGAGTCAGCATGCAGCATTCAACACCATTAGGTTTAATATTAAAAAGTTGTGTATTTCCTGAATTGTTTTTTTTATTCTTTTCTATTAGACCATACTAGACTGTGCAGGATATCATTTATTTGCCATTTTTGCCTTTTCCAGATACCTGGGAAACAAAGCTCATATCTCATTTGCCAATGGAGCCCAGTCCTAAGCCTGGTGCTCTGTCCCCCTCCCCGAAGGACACAGACTCGAATCGACCCGCGCCCTTAAAGCGACAGGATCTGATCTCCACGTACTGCCCGCCTCCCAAGATACAGCTTCTGAAGGACACCTTCCAAGAGAAACTGATGCAGGAAAAGGAGAAAAAAATGATCGCCATATACAATCGACGGCAGGAGGCGGCTCTACAGAAGATGAGAAAATCTTTCCAATATGTCAAATACGCTGCGGAGAAGAAGACGGGGAACAGCTATCGCTTCCAAACCCAACAGGGCCCCGAGAAGAACATTGTGGGGTATGATCGGTCTTACCCCCTGAAGCCTATGGGTAACAGGAAAGTCTCCGGCCCTGGTGAGGTTCCGGCTGTGGACCGCCCGGAAGCACAGAGTGATTCCTTGTTTGCCCCCACCCCGCCTCAGGATGGTCATGAGAGGCCCTGCGAGAGGCCGGGCAGGAGGGACTCAAGAGTACGCAAACCTAAGGACAGGACTGTCCTCCCCATGGTGGCGACCCCTCCAGGGCAATACCCTTCTCATGCCAATGGGAAGGAGCACTTTCAGTTGCAAGAGGAGCTACGAAAAGTGGCCGAGGCAGAGGCCGCGCTGAAGGAGGAGCATCGCCGGAGGGAGGCCAGTCTGCAGGATGTGATGCGCCGGAAGGAGGCCATGATGAAGGACGAGATTCGCCAGAAGGAGGCCATGATGCAGGCGAAGCTCTTTAGAGCTCAGGAGGAGCTGAGGATGGTTCAGAGAGAGATGGAAGACTCCAGAGAGGTGGCCGGAAGGGAAAATAGAGGACTCCTGACCCGAAGGAAGACACTCCAGGCGAGGCAGAGCGAGCTTCGCCCCAGAGGACCGTGGGCCAACCACCGCTCTAAGGCCGTGCCTCTTCTGACCTGCAGAATGGAGAAGCAAAAAGCCTTCACTCCAAGGAAAGCCCTTCCTTTCAAAGGAGACAACCTTGATTATGGTTCTCCAATGGAAGACGGCGGATGCACAGAATCGCACTTTCCCTCTGCGCTTTCCCATCAGGAGAGACGTCAAGTGAGCCCTTGCAGCCGTGGGCTAGAAGACGTCCCCTGTGGAAGAAGAAAGTACCTCAAGAAAGCAAGGCTCCCTGAAAGTGACGTGTCAGCGGCACAGGCCACGCAGGCCCACTTCAGAAATAACACCGCATGTCTGGATGAACAAACTCTGTCAGTGGAAAACAGATATTTGTCCCCTACAAGTCTGATGTGCCCTACCGCTGAGCAATTTCCATATGAGAATAGCCAGAGTGGAAACCCTCAGCTGGTGCCCTGTGAACTGTGTCACAGGAAGTTTGCTGTAGAGAGGTTGGAGAAACACAGCAAGATCTGCAAGAAGCTTAGAATTCAAAGAGGAAGGTTTTTGACTCTTTCAAGCACAGGGCCAAGGGAACAGAACTGGAGACATACATCCATAAGAAGAAGGTTAGACCGCCAATCGTGGTAAGGGCTATCCTTTAACTCTTTCCAAGCTTCCCTTGTTTTCTCCTAGAGTCAGACTCAGCTTATAAATCAATGTAAACAATAAATAAGTGTTTTATGAAGTACTCTTCTGAAAAACTGCCGCAAAGGCACATTTGCCAGACAGAATAAATGGGTCTTAGAGACTTCTGAATTCTGTTGTAAAAATCTACATGAGATATCAAGCAAATAGCACTCACGAGAAACAAAACCATAAATAAATTGTACTCTCTACCCAATGACATGAAAGGTAGGCCCAGAAAGCTACGTTATTACTGTATTGATATTTTCTTGCCTTGTGAATGGTTTGCGACCAGACTGTGTACGCAGTGCTAGTCTGGACTTTTTCTGGAAGCTGTTTCATTGGTTTCATTTCCTGTTCCCAGCTGAGAAAGAACAACTGGAGGCAGAAGCACGAGGATTTCATTCGGAGCATCAAATAGGCCAGGGAGGTGCAGCAGGTGATCACGCAAGGAGGGAAGGTTGTGAACCTGCCCCAGCCCCCCGCGAATCCAAACCCCGACTACGTGCCCTGCCCTCACTGCGGCCGGCGCTTTGCCCCCAGGCCGGCACAGAGGCACATCCCCAAGTGTCAGCACATCAGGAGCCGCCCCCCTCCTCCTCCTCACAGATGAAAACTGATGTGAAGAAGAGTAAAAGAGTCATGATCTTGGCTCACGACTCACGTCCTGCTTTTTCTTTTTAGAAATATATTTAGCACAGTTCATCCGTATGATGAGAAAAAAAATGTTACCTTGTTTTAATAAAATGATTTTTTTTTGGTGGACTGGTGTTTGCGTAACTGTGGTTATTTCAGTTTTTTTCCCTTGCGAAAATGTGTGTCGACCGTGAAAATAAATTTCAAGCTGTTCTTATCATTCATACACCTTGACCTCCTAAAAATAATTGTTCAACCTGGAACGTACAATTAGCAGGCAATAGAACAGGTCACATTGGCCTTGGAACCATCAAAAAGTAGTATTCACACATTCTCTGCATCAATTTTCCTTTAAAACAACTGAAAAAGCAAGGTAAAGTGTGATTGATTTTTTTAATGAAAGTTATTTGATTTAATTTATTTAATTTTCATAATATTTGAAATATGTTGGGATTAATGTGACTCAATATTATCTGCAGCTCTTACACTCCAGGCACCTGATAAAGTGGAACGCAGTGTCTTTGCCTTACATGGCGCTCAGCTCTTCCTCAATCCCAGCAGAAGCAGCAGCCTCCGGGTCCTGCCTCATGCACAGCTTAAAATGCAACACCGAGTAATACAACAAACAACAGGGAAAACCATTCACGATCAGACACATCCGTTGATTGCTGGCTCTCAGTAAAGGGACATTGCTGTGGTCCACGCATGAATCTGTTTTCTAAGTGCCTTATCCAATACAGTGTTGAGGCCAGTTTTCCCAGAAGCCATCTAAAGGGGAACACACAATAACTTGTAAAACCTCCAATTTACATCACAAAATAGACTACATTTCAAGGTTAAAGAATTACCATGTTCTGCGATTCAGAACGAGGCAGCAAAACTTCCTGTAATCTGATGTGGCCCTGTGACATTGTAAAGGAGCAGGCTTGTGAATACATCTCGTTTAATCCAATGGAAATATTGCTCTCAACTTTTTTACGTTTTTGCCAATAAATAATATTACATTGTTAACTCTGCATAAAGAACCTTGGAATGGAACGTTTTTTGCAGTGAAATGTTTGCTGCATAACCTATACCTTTTCTCTCCTACATCACATTGCATTAGTCATTACAGTGATTAGTGAGCAGGAAGGGCTGCATCACATCGCAATTTGTGTGGAACTTGAATGCGAATTTGTTACAACATGGCGTAACTTACAGTACTTTCACAAAATTCATGATTTTGTGCTCAATTTTGAGTTTGTAAAGTTTTTCTATAATGTCAATGATTTTATTTTGTGACTGAAATTAAATACTTTTGTGTCTGCAAAATTGGGACTGTAGTTCCACCTGAACCTACTAGTACTGTATGTCTTTGGACTGTGGGAAGAAACTGGAGCACCTGGAAGAAATCCACACAAATGAAGGGAGAACATACAATTCCATCCAGACTGCACCCCAGGAATTGAACCCAGGACCCCAGCTCTGTGAACCACAGTGCCACCTCATTGCTATAGTCACTATAATTAATGTCAAAACTCATTTGCAAATGAGCAGCCTGGGATCCAAAAGGATCAAGACAAGGATCCAAACAAAGCACTATCCCAAAGCTTGGCTTTGTACAGTATATCATACAGGGCTTGATGCAGAAGGCAGATAATCTAAGTCCATGCAATAATTGCTAAGGGAAAGTGACTTTGTGTTTTTGGAGGGAAGTCACTCAACATGGAGCTGTGTTAGTGAAATGATTGTTCTGATGTACGGCTGATGTCCAAACACTGAAAACATGATTGTGTATGCAATCGCACTCCCGAGCTCCATTGGGTATGGTTAAAATAACTTTTTATAGTTCATCACATTCAAAGTGTGTGTACCTGATGAAAGTGTAACACGCATTTGGAGGAGTTATTCAGGATTTTCTTTCATTCAACTATTTCAAGACCCATTATTTTCAGATGTTGTAGTATACGTGAATAATGAAAGGCCTTTATATTACACAATGAAGGAATGACTTCGCAGGTGTGAAGAATAAAAGATTAATTCAGCTCACTTTGGGGAGTTTCACAATGGCCCTCCTTAAAGAAATGTGGGTTTGATTAAAGGAGTGAAGAAAAAGCACTGAATAATATTTGCTTCTGTAAACGTAATCATCTCAAAATATGGTTGAAGAAATTGAAGAAGGTTAAACATAATCCAAAACGTATAAGGTCAATTTAAGTACAACCAGAATTCTAGTGTTTATGCAATGCATCTGTGGGTTGATATGAAATACAGATGCAGCCATTCAAAATGGGTGAGGTATTTCACGGCATACCGCGACACGCCCACCGGGGTATCACGCGGTATCACGTGTGTCACGTGACTAGCTATCCGGCGTCGCCTTGTAAAACCGCCAGGGGGAGCTTAACCTCTCATGTACAGCATTCGAGCCTTTAATTTTGAACTGTATATTACAGCATGTTAATCATCAGTCATTCAAATGTTGGTATATTTTATGAAAGCAAGATTGCTCAGTTGGACAAAAGTACACAACCTACCTTTATCAGAAATATTTATGCATCAAAGCCTTTACTGAAGATATTACTAATAGTATTAATAATGGATGACTTTGGACAAGCTGTATACTCAAAGTATAATTTCTTTAGCACATTTGTACAAGCACTTGGAATCTGTCCAAGCCATACTTTGTCAGGCATTTTGTTTTACTTCAACGGGCATAAAAACTTCCTTGCTTTTAACAGGGCGTTTCATAATTTCTAACTACGAAAATGATTTAAAATGCGACACCTATCATGAAAAGAAAAAAATACACACCAGTATTCCATTTCTCCCTAAACATTGTAAGCTTCGAAGTCTTTAACTAACGTGATACCGGAGTCAACAAGCATACTTTTAGAATTTGATTTAAAGGGAATATAATATGGAATCGCGTATCTCAAGAATTTAATAACGGTATGATTATATCCGTGTACTGCGGGAGGGCTGTTTCGCCTGCCTGCTTATGCGAGCTGTCTTGTAGCCTACTGGTCTAGTTGCGTGACTACCAACTGGCAGGTTGTGTGTTCGAATCCAGCTGGTGCTGGACCTTTCAGTTTTATTTATTTATTTTTTAATCGCGTAACATAAACATATTACCGTATGCAAACTGTACTGTATACAATATGTATATCTATATTTAATGTCTTAACTGTGCCCGTTTAAGTATTGAATATTCATATCTAATTTTACCACTGAAGGGAAATCTTAACATAAACATACAGTATATGGCTGGTCTCGGTACTTTAAAGAAAAAAATACACACCAGTATTCCATTTCTCCCTAAACATTGTAAGCTTCGAATGAAACCACTAAATAAAGACATAAATATAGAGATCTTAAGATTTGTTTTATTTAATGTTGGTAGCAGGATGAACTGTCAGAGTGTATATTTTGTCGCAAAGTTGCTACAAGATGTTAACAGTGAAAAAGGTATTTAGAAATGAGTTATTTCAAGATGAAAAAGAAAACATACACGAAACATGGTTTCATTACGACCAGAATCGGTCTTGAGATATTTTTAACTTGATTTACAGTATTTGAGAGGTATGTCTTAACACCGATACTACAGTGCTTAAGTACTGCTCACGTATATGTTTCTAGGTTTATATTATGCATTTCATACGGTCAAATTACTTTTGAGCAACTAATAAGAAGCGCGAAACGGTATGCGTTTTAGTTTCGTTTTGTGCTGGAACCCGTGGATTGATTAGAGATATCAAGTACATACAAGTCATTTTTTAAATGTTGTAGTTCGTCTTGAAAAAATGTTACGAGTACATCATCTATCAACAATTACACAGGTTCTGTTTCCATATTGCGGATTTTGGTTAGGTACAGTATTATCAAATCCAGTGGCGCTGTGTGTTACTTTACTGAGTCCCAATCTGTGATTGAAACCTGTAAAACCGGTTTAATTCGTCACAGCCAGCACTCTTCAGGTGTGAGGGTCTTCTGCTCAGAATGAAACGCTAAAATGTTTGTGTATATTCTAATGGTAGTGGGGGCAGGGTGTGTGGGAACAGGTTTGTTCTTCACACCTGAAACATTTTCTCTGAAAGGATTTTCTTAGCAGTTTAACCGATCTTGTTACAGCATGTTACAGTTTACTATTATTAACCATATTAATTTTAAGTGCTTAATGTAAAATCTTGTAAAAATATATTTTCATTGTTCAAATATACATTAAGTCTGACTATCATATAATAAGTTAAATACAAAACTAAAGAAAAAATAGGGCTAAATATAATTCAAAATATTTTGCTAACAATGTTAACTGTTTATGAATAATAAAATGTATTAACTAAGGAGTAGGATGGCACAGTTGTTAGTATGTTTTTTGTTTTGTTTCTTTTTCATAAATACAACAGTAGTACCTGATGTCTCAGTGGCTTTCAAAATTAAATTATGCATGCAAACCTGTGAACTAGAAAGATAACTAAGATTTTAATACTAATTAAATGACCGCGGGCACTTCCCACCCCCCTACATTCTCAAAGTAGAACAGACTAACCTTCTAATGAAAGACGGTCCACCCCCCACGGACAGGAAAAGTGCCCACAGGCACTTAAACTTAATATGGTCAGTAACGGTAAACAGTAACATGGTAAGAAGGAGCACGTACAAACGTTTTCGAAATAACCACATGTAAGACTCTGATCCTAAAAATGTTTAGGGAGAAAGTGGAATACTGGTGTGTATTTTTTCTTTAAACTACCAATACCAGCCATATACAGTCTGTAACGTAGGGATTTCTATATGTCTTTATTTAGTGTTTACATTAGCGACAAAGGCTAAACTTTTAGCTTCAGTAACGTGTACATATCTCCCCTTTTTATAAAACGACATGGTTGAAAACTGTTCCAGAGCCACTGTTGTTTCATCAGTGAAAAGTACATCATGAAATGCCTCTCCCTGTTCAATCCACTGGAAAAAGAAAAGGAGCATAAAGCTTCTGATGGTCATAAACGATATTCATTTAGGAGCAGCATCAGAGGTATGTTTTTAACTGCACTGCATTGGAGAGAATACCATAGTGTGTTTTTTTTTTTTACTCCCTGGCGGAAACTGGCTTCCAGAAGAATCAGTATGGCTCAGAGATTAAATAAAACTTCACAGACATTAACGAAGAGCATAACGCGTGTACTGTATACACTGCAAGTACAACCCAACTCTCTGCAGGAGTGCTGGCTGTGACGAATTGAACCGGTTTCACGGGTATTTAGTATTTAGTAGGAGGCGAGATTTCTAGCGAAAGACACCCCCCCTCAAAAACCCAGTAAATACAGTACTTACTAGTTAAAGGCTAGGCTCCCGACTACGGCGAAAGGAACCCTTCTTTCATTAGAAAACAATGAACATATTTTAGCCCTGAATGAATTAATAGCAAACATAGTTTACATAAAAGACATTTTTCCAAGAAAGTTTAGCCTTTGTCACTAATGAAACCACTAAATAAAGACATATATAGAAAAATCTTAAGATTTTTAAAATACATGACTTTGCTAAAATTTATTTGAAAATAAAAACAATTACAACCGCCAGGGGAGAGAGAGAACAGGGGAGGGATGTTGGTTTTGCATAAGGGGCGGGGCTATGGAAAGTAGGTATGTTTGGGAATGTGTAGTTACATGTTCTGGCTGTTTGTGAATTATCGTTGTTGAGTATGGAGTGTTGAGGTATTGATTTTGTGTAATGCTTTATGTTGAAAATTGAGGTGGATTTTGTTTATGATAAACAGGATAAACTGGGATGGGAGGAAGGTTTGGTTTTGCATAAGGGGCGGGATTATGATAATTGGAGGACTTGCGAGTGTAAAATGGTTTGATTATTTGATTTTGTATTGTGGTTGTTATCTATGTTTTTGGTTGGTATTATGTTTATATGGTTGTTTTTGTTGGTTGGTTGTTATTATGGTTATTAATAATACGATCTATAGTTGAAATCTGAGCCTAAATAAAAAGAAAAAGCAAGTGATTAGGTTTATGAGCAATCTAATTACTTATTCGTTTAAAAAGCTATATAAAATAAAGTTTATTATTAATTTGCTGGACAGAGCGGTGAACATTATTATGCATAAGACAAAGATAACGATCCTGATCAGTTTAGAAATCTGTGTACGCTGTAAGGTTTTTATTTCTTAAACTTTTAAAATACACGTTTAGAATTGAAAGAAATCCTCTTCCTGGTATAGCAAACCAGCACGTCTTTTTTCTCCAATCAGAGGGGTGTCAGATGGTGTCAGCCAATCACCATTCTGCGTTGGGTAGCAACGGGTGACTGTTCTCAGGCGGAAGATGTAAACAGCTTAATGTTCGTGTTAAATATTTTTTTTTAATTAAAATTCATTCTATACAGCAATCGCATATTTGGGTACCGTTTCATAAAACTTTCACGCTTAAAATGTTTAGGGAGAAATGGAAGACTGGTGTGTATTTTTTCTTTAAACTACCAAGACCAGCCATACACAGTACAGTTTACATACATACAGTAATGTTTTAAATTAATATCGTTTATGACCTTCAGGTGCGTTATGCTCCTCTTCTTTTTATGCTCAGCTACTAAAATTTCCCTTTAGTGGTAAAATCCATATAAATATTCAAAACTAAGCGGATTAAAATGTGCACAGTAAAGACATTAAATGATTAAATCTTTGCACTACCAACCAATGCACCACGAGTGCCCCTGTCGGTCATTTTGGCCAGCCATTCACTTGCCCTGCGGTATGCTCCGGTGCCCCGCGGTTGCTTGAAGGTAGGTTACCGTACCGCGGGTTTTTACCGCGCATTTTGAATGGCTGCATCTGTACGGCCGTTCTTAAACTAAACGAGGTTATCGAGAGCATATTCCGAGTACGGCTGTGGCCAGTTGTACTGTGAACTGCGAGGACCGTATCTTATCCTGAACTGGCTGTGCGAATACCGTCCTCTGCTGGCAGAAGGAATAGATTACAACGGCACTGTATTGGCGATTAGTCCTATTGCTAGAATATTGAAACAACAAGGAGTCCGCGGAGTCAAGCAATGCTGAATAAACAAGTACCTGAAATTCAATAGGATTTTGTGTATTGATTACAAATAGGTGTGAAATTCTCATGTACAGTGGTATTCATGGATTCCTTACACAAGCAGCCATTCTTATGATACTTTCGTAATCTGAATATAAATCTGTTATCTACTTGAAACTGTAATTACTGAATAGATTAATGTCTTTGAAATGCTTCATTAACTGGGCAGTTTCCATGTTTGGAAATGTTTTTATTTTGATTGCTGATTGCTAGATACTGTATGTTTAATAGGCATGCTGTTAATATTTTCTACAAATAAGACAGTAATGCTGTAGTAAGTTCTATATAAGTTATATAACATAAGTTATATTTTGTTCTGAGGTCAATTTGAATCTCATACTAAATTACTGGTGTCCTTTTATCTGAGAAACACTACCTGATTGATCACCTGATGCCTAGAAATTAGCATGCACAGTAGCCCAGCGTTTAGCATTGCTAGCTCACAGTGCTGAGGCCCTGGGTACACTTCTGGACCTGGGGTGCTATCTGTATGGAGCTTGTATGTTCTCCCCATGTTTGCATGAGTTTGCTTTGGGTGCTCCGGCTTCCTCCCACACTTCAAAGAACTACTGGTAGGTTAATTGGCTTCTGGGATAATTGGTGAGTGTCTGTGTCTTCCCTGCATTGGACTACCATCCAGTCCCAGGTATCTCCTGCTTATTACTTTCTGAGGCTCTGGCTCCCCCGTGCCCCACGACCCCCTGACCCCCTGACCCTGAATTGGATGAAGCGGTTAGAAAATGGGTGGTTTCTGTTATGCTCTGGTCATGCTCTGCCATAGCAACAACTTGTAAAAAATGCAGATGCTAGGATTTAACTCAAAGAAGGAGCTCAGATCACTGTGTTGGCATCACTGTACAGGTGTCCGGTGTGTTTTAGAACATATGTTAAAATCTTATTTACTAACTTCTAGACTTTTTACCCCCCATATCAGTCTGCAGGTGCACAGTGGTCTGTGGACACCCTCCTTGCTCTGTCGTAAAACAGGAAATAAAAAGCAACTGGTTTTGACTTTAATGCACTGAGACTGTGGAACTCACAGAACTCTCTTGTCAGAAAGGCAGCTTCTAACAGCTTTTAAGTGAAGACTAAGAACACTTTTCTATTTTATTAAAATAGATTATATATGTTTTGTTTAAATATATGTTATAAATGTTAAAACGACAGCTCGTATAAGCTTGTATTTTTACCTTTCGATCATTTTTAGAATTGCTTTGAGTTGCTTTTACCATGATAAACAGTACAAAATATGAGGTGTTGAACTTGTCAAAAGTTTTAAAGCGCTTTATGACGTAAAGTGTGATGACAGTCCTTGGCGGTCTATGTAACAATTCTTCTTGAAGTAGGTCATCGGGCCAACAGTATATAAACATTACAGCTCAAGTGCTTTTGTATCTGAACGCTTTTAGGTAAGTAATTTAGCAGCTGCGGTATTAATCGTGATTTTAATGGCAAATTCAATTGCAGGTAAAATAAAAATGGCGGATAACTTTCTTTCTAGCTTCGTGAAGCGGTCGCGCCACATTATACATATATACCATAATAAGAAACATAATATGTACAGTAGAATTTTTCACTTTAAGCTGGCATTATCCAGAACCGGGTCAGGGCCCGGACCCGGACCGTGCAGTGTGGTCCGTCGGCCTTCTAAAGATGTTTAGGAGATCGAGGCGCCCTTGGATTTGATTAGAAACTTGCATAATTTCTTAACTTGACCCCATTATCCTAAAAAAAAACGGCCAGGCCCAGACCAAAGCATGAAGGCTGCGAGGATCGGGGGACTCTCATTTTTGGTCACAGCGTACAGCAGTAGATCAGTAACCTCTGTTTATCGTGATAACCTTTAATTATTTTCCAGTACTTTTTTAAATGATAAAACACATTGTCTCGCCAGTTTTGCTAAAGATACGGTTTTAGTGTTTACGCATAAATTTGTAAGCCGTAGGTTTAAATCTCGTGTTCTTATTTGCCGCATTTTCATCGTAAGAGAGGCGCTCGTTTGCGATTTATGCGCTGAATATTGTAAGCAGAGGAGCCTTAAGGCACAGCCTCGCCTTAACACCATCGTTTGCATTGTTATTGTCATCCAGAAAAGCAGTCGTAAGAAAATGAATCTGTGGCGGCTCCGAACATTAAAAAAACTATATCTAGACTGCAAATACATCCCAATCTTACTATCAACACGTTTTAAGAGCGCTCTCCTTTCCACCGGTATACAAGCTAAGAGAGAAATGTTGGAAATCCCATCTGAAGTAGCCCTCGTCTCAGCTTCGGAGCTGTGAGCGATGGGGATCATAATTAAAAGGGGTACAGTTACTTTGAAAATGTGTATGTGATACTTAAATTTAAATAAAATAAAAAGATAAATTATATAACACAGACTGCTATCAATGTCCATGTGTTTAAGACGTATGAATCGGTTTTAAAACAGGCACACCCCTTTACTTCTCACAAATCCAACTGGAGTCTCAGTCCGTCGTCGCCATGAATTAGGAGCTCAGATGTAGGCTAAGTGATTGCAATTTACTTATTTAAAAGAACCACTTCAAATCAAAAGGGAGACATTTTGTAATGGTAGTTATCGTATTATACAGTATACGTAATTGTAGATATACAGTACATAAAGGGTATGAATAGGTGTGAGCTTTTACTGTATATTTAATATTTTATCTGACCCATTTGTAGAAACCGCCTACTCAGATTTAGTTGAGTGGTCTGCCACCATAAAGACAGAAAAATATAATGACATCCTGTTACATTAACTGTAAAATAAACGCCGTAACTGCGGCCATATGAAAATTTGGATAAAGATTATACAAACATCCTAAGGAGCTCTATGACATATGAGCGTCGTAATAATGGTTGGTGACCTGACGTAACAGTGCTCCCTGAATTACGTGATCTGTATTTACCCAAATACAGATATATCACATAGGGAGATGCAGTCAAACATTGCATTGCTATCGTCGTGGTGAACTATTTCTCCGCTGTTTGAGACTTGTTTGGTAAGTGTCATCAAATATTCTTGTCAATTTGTAGCAAAATCGATATACTGTATCATAATCCTTCAGCTATCTATAACGTAGTGAAACGGCTAATTAATATTGATAAATTCCCTTATTCACAGTGACTTTTGCTCAAACCCCTGTTGCATAATGGGTTAATTTTATATAAAAAACATTTATATCATAGATATAATACAAGCTTTGAAATGAAATAGTACATTTCCAGGTTTCAGTTAAACATTTTTAAAAAAGCTCATGACTTTAAGCATTCTGAACATTGAGAATGTTATTTGGGAAACAAATGTTTATTATAATGTTTATGTTTAGGATCTGTCTCCTACTGAGTCAGCATGCAGCATTCAACACCATTAGGTTTAATATTAAAAAGTTGTGTATTTCCTGAATTGTTTTTTTTATTCTTTTCTATTAGACCATACTAGACTGTGCAGGATATCATTTATTTGCCATTTTTGCCTTTTCCAGATACCTGGGAAACAAAGCTCATATCTCATTTGCCAATGGAGCCCAGTCCTAAGCCTGGTGCTCTGTCCCCCTCCCCGAAGGACACAGACTCGAATCGACCCGCGCCCTTAAGGCGACAGGATCTGATCTCCACGTACTGCCCGCCTCCCAAGATACAGCTTCTGAAGGACACCTTCCAAGAGAAACTGATGCAGGAAAAGGAGAAAAAAATGATCGCCATATACAATCGACGGCAGGAGGCGGCTCTACAGAAGATGAGAAAATCTTTCCAATATGTCAAATACGCTGCGGAGAAGAAGACGGGGAACAGCTATCGCTTCCAAACCCAACAGGGCCCCGAGAAGAACATTGTGGGGTATGATCGGTCTTACCCCCTGAAGCCTATGGGTAACAGGAAAGTCTCCGGCCCTGGTGAGGTTCCGGCTGTGGACCGCCCGGAAGCACAGAGTGATTCCTTGTTTGCCCCCACCCCGCCTCAGGATGGTCATGAGAGGCCCTGCGAGAGGCCGGGCAGGAGGGACTCAAGAGTACGCAAACCTAAGGACAGGACTGTCCTCCCCATGGTGGCGACCCCTCCAGGGCAATGCCCTTCTCATGCCAATGGGAAGGAGCACTTTCAGTTGCAAGAGGAGCTACGAAAAGTGGCCGAGGCAGAGGCCGCGCTGAAGGAGGAGCATCGCCGGAGGGAGGCCAGTCTGCAGGATGTGATGCGCCGGAAGGAGGCCATGATGAAGGACGAGATTCGCCAGAAGGAGGCCATGATGCAGGCGAAGCTCTTTAGAGCTCAGGAGGAGCTGAGGATGGTTCAGAGAGAGATGGAAGACTCCAGAGAGGTGGCCGGAAGGGAAAATAGAGGACTCCTGACCCGAAGGAAGACACTCCAGGCGAGGCAGAGCGAGCTTCGCCCCAGAGGACCGTGGGCCAACCACCGCTCTAAGGCCGTGCCTCTTCTGACCTGCAGAATGGAGAAGCATAAAGCCTTCACTCCAAGGAAAGCCCTTCCTTTCAAAGGAGACAACCTTGATTATGGTTCTCCAATGGAAGACGGCGGATGCACAGAATCGCACTTTCCCTCTGCGCTTTCCCATCAGGAGAGACGTCAAGTGAGCCCTTGCAGCCGTGGGCTAGAAGACGTCCCCTGTGGAAGAAGAAAGTACCTCAAGAAAGCAAGGCTCCCTGAAAGTGACGTGTCAGCGGCACAGGCCACGCAGGCCCACTTCAGAAATAACACCGCATGTCTGGATGAACAAACTCTGTCAGTGGAAAACAGATATTTGTCCCCTACAAGTCTGATGTGCCCTACCGCTGAGCAATTTCCATATGAGAATAGCCAGAGTGGAAACCCTCAGCTGGTGCCCTGTGAACTGTGTCACAGGAAGTTTGCTGTAGAGAGGTTGGAGAAACACAGCAAGATCTGCAAGAAGCTTCAGAATTCAAAGAGGAAGGTTTTTGACTCTTTCAAGCACAGGGCCAAGGGAACAGAACTGGAGACATACATCCATAAGAAGAAGGTTAGACCGCCAATCGTGGTAAGGGCTATCCTTAAACTCTTTCCAAGCTTCCCTTGTTTTCTCCTAGAGTCAGACTCAGCTTATAAATCAATGTAAACAATAAATAAGTGTTTTATGAAGTACTCTTCTTAAAAACTGCCGCAAAGGCACATTTGCCAGACAGAATAAATGGGTCTTAGAGACTTCTGAATTCTGTTGTAAAAATCTACATGAGATATCAAGCAAATAGCACTCACGGGAAACAAAACCATAACTAAATTGTACTCTCTACCCAATGACATGAAAGGTAGGCCCAGAAAGCTAAGTTATTACTGTATTGATATTTTCTTGCCTTGTGAATGGTTTGCGACCAGACTGTGTACGCAGTGCTAGTCTGGACTTTTTCTGGAAGCTGTTTCATTGGTTTCATTTCCTGTTCCCAGCTGAGAAAGAACAACTGGAGGCAGAAGCACGAGGATTTCATTCGGAGCATCAAATAGGCCAGGGAGGTGCAGCAGGTGATCACGCAAGGAGGGAAGGTTGTGAACCTGCCCCAGCCCCCCGCGAATCCAAACCCCGACTACGTGCCCTGCCCTCACTGCGGCCGGCGCTTTGCCCCCAGGCCGGCACAGAGGCACATCCCCAAGTGTCAGCACATCAGGAGCCGCCCCCCTCCTCCTCCTCACAGATGAAAACTGATGTGAAAAAGAGTAAAAGAGTCATGATCTTGGCTCACGACTCACGTCCTGCTTTTTCTTTTTAGAAATATATTTAGCACAGTTCATCCGTATGATGAGAAAAAAAATGTTACCTTGTTTTAATAAAATGATTTTTTTTTGGTGGACTGGTGTTTGCGTAACTGTGGTTATTTCAGTTTTTTTCCCTTGCGAAAATGTGTGTCGACCGTGAAAATAAATTTCAAGCTGTTCTTATCATTCATACACCTTGACCTCCTAAAAATAATTGTTCAACCTGGAACGTACAATTAGCAGGCAATAGAACAGGTCACATTGGCCTTGGAACCATCAAAAAGTAGTATTCACACATTCTCTGCATCAATTTTCCTTTAAAACAACTGAAAAAGCAAGGTAAAGTGTGATTGATTTTTTTAATGAAAGTTATTTGATTTAATTTATTTAATTTTCATAATATTTGAAATATGTTGGGATTAATGTGACTCAATATTATCTGCAGCTCTTACACTCCAGGCACCTGATAAAGTGGAACGCAGTGTCTTTGCCTTACATGGCGCTCAGCTCTTCCTCAATCCCAGCAGAAGCAGCAGCCTCCGGGTCCTGCCTCATGCACAGCTTAAAATGCAACACCGAGTAATACAACAAACAACAGGGAAAACCATTCACGATCAGACACATCCGTTGATTGCTGGCTCTCAGTAAAGGGACATTGCTGTGGTCCACGCATGAATCTGTTTTCTAAGTGCCTTATCCAATACAGTGTTGAGGCCAGTTTTCCCAGAAGCCATCTAAAGGGGAACACACAATAACTTGTAAAACCTCCAATTTACATCACAAAATAGACTACATTTCAAGGTTAAAGAATTACCATGTTCTGCGATTCAGAACGAGGCAGCAAAACTTCCTGTAATCTGATGTGGCCCTGTGACATTGTAAAGGAGCAGGCTTGTGAATACATCTCGTTTAATCCAATGGAAATATTGCTCTCAACTTTTTTACGTTTTTGCCAATAAATAATATTACATTGTTAACTCTGCATAAAGAACCTTGGAATGGAACGTTTTTTGCAGTGAAATGTTTGCTGCATAACCTATACCTTTTCTCTCCTACATCACATTGCATTAGTCATTACAGTGATTAGTGAGCAGGAAGGGCTGCATCACATCGCAATTTGTGTGGAACTTGAATGCGAATTTGTTACAACATGGCGTAACTTACAGTACTTTCACAAAATTCATGATTTTGTGCTCAATTTTGAGTTTGTAAAGTTTTTCTATAATGTCAATGATTTTATTTTGTGACTGAAATTAAATACTTTTGTGTCTGCAAAATTGGGACTGTAGTTCCACCTTAACCTACTAGTACTGTATGTCTTTGGACTGTGGGAAGAAACTGGAGCACCTGGAAGAAATCCACACAAATGAAGGGAGAACATACAATTCCATCCAGACTGCACCCCAGGAATTGAACCCAGGACCCCAGCTCTGTGAACCACAGTGCCACCTCATTGCTATAGTCACTATAATTAATGTCAAAACTCATTTGCAAATGAGCAGCCTGGGATCCAAAAGGATCAAGACAAGGATCCAAACAAAGCACTATCCCAAAGCTTGGCTTTGTACAGTATATCATACAGGGCTTGATGCAGAAGGCAGATAATCTAAGTCCATGCAATAATTGCTAAGGGAAAGTGACTTTGTGTTTTTGGAGGGAAGTCACTCAACATGGAGCTGTGTTAGTGAAATGATTGTTCTGATGTACGGCTGATGTCCAAACACTGAAAACATGATTGTGTATGCAATCGCACTCCCGAGCTCCATTGGGTATGGTTAAAATAACTTTTTATAGTTCATCACATTCAAAGTGTGTGTACCTGATGAAAGTGTAACACGCATTTGGAGGAGTTATTCAGGATTTTCTTTCATTCAACTATTTCAAGACCCATTATTTTCAGATGTTGTAGTATACGTGAATAATGAAAGGCCTTTATATTACACAATGAAGGAATGACTTCGCAGGTGTGAAGAATAAAAGATTAATTCAGCTCACTTTGGGGAGTTTCACAATGGCCCTCCTTAAAGAAATGTGGGTTTGATTAAAGGAGTGAAGAAAAAGCACTGAATAATATTTGCTTCTGTAAACGTAATCATCTCAAAATATGGTTGAAGAAATTGAAGAAGGTTAAACATAATCCAAAACGTATAAGGTCAATTTAAGTACAACCAGAATTCTAGTGTTTATGCAATGCATCTGTGGGTTGATATGAAATACGGCCGTTCTTAAACTAAACGAGGTTATCGAGAGCATATTCCGAGTACGGCTGTGGCCAGTTGTACTGTGAACTGCGAGGACCGTATCTTATCCTGAACGGGCTGTGCGAATACCGTCCTCTGCTGGCAGAAGGAATAGATTACAACGGCACTGTATTGGCGATTAGTCCTATTGCTAGAATATTGAAACAACAAGGAGTCCGCGGAGTCAAGCAATGCTGAATAAACAAGTACCTGAAATTCAATAGGATTTTGTGTATTGATTACAAATAGGTGTGAAATTCTCATGTACAGTGGTATTCATGGATTCCTTACACAAGCAGCCGTTGTTATGATACTTTCGTAATCTGAATATAAATCTGTTATCTACTTGAAACTGTAATTACTGAATAGATTAATGTCTTTGAAATGCTTCATTAACTGGGCAGTTTCCATGTTTGGAAATGTTTTTATTTTGATTGCTGATTGCTAGATACTGTATGTTTAATAGGCATGCTGTTAATATTTTCTACAAATAAGACAGTTATGCTATAGTAAATTCTATATAAGTTATATAACATAAGTTATATTTTGTTCTGAGGTCAATTTGAATCTCATACTAAATTACTGGTGTCCTTTTATCTGAGAAACACTACCTGATTGATCACCTGATGCCTAGAAATTAGCATGCACAGTAGCCCAGCGTTTAGCATTGCTAGCTCACAGTGCTGAGGCCCTGGGTACACTTCTGGACCTGGGGTGCTATCTGTATGGAGCTTGTATGTTCTCCCCATGTTTGCATGAGTTTGCTTTGGGTGCTCCGGCTTCCTCCCACAGTTCAAAGAACTACTGGTAGGTTAATTGGCTTCTGGGATAATTGGTGAGTGTCTGTGTCTTCCCTGCATTGGACTACCATCCAGTCCCAGGTATCTCCTGGTTATTACTTTCTGAGGCTCTGGCTCCCCCGTGCCCCGCGACCCCCTGACCCCCTGACCCTGAATTGGATGAAGCGGTTAGAAAATGGGTGGTTTCTGTTATGCTCTGGTCATGCTCTGCCATAGCAACAACTTGTAAAAAATGCAGATGCTAGGATTTAACTCAAAGAAGGAGCTCAGATCACTGTGTTGGCATCACTGTACAGGTGTCCGGTTTGTTTTAGAACATGTGCTAAAATCTTATTTACTAACTTCTAGACTTTTTACCCCCCATATCAGTCTGCAGGTGCACAGTGGTCTGTGGACACCCTCCTTGCTCTGTCGTAAAACAGGAAATAAAAAGCAACTGGTTTTGACTTTAATGCACTGAGACTGTGGAACTCACAGAACTCTCTTGTCAGAAAGGCAGCTTCTAACAGCTTTTAAGTGAAGACTAAGAACACTTTTCTATTTTATTAAAATAGATTATATATGTTTTGTTTAAATATATGTTATAAATGTTAAAACGACAGCTCGTATAAGCTTGTATTTTTACCTTTCGATCATTTTTAGAATTGCTTTGAGTTGCTTTTACCATGATAAACAGTACAAAATATGAGGTGTTGAACTTGTCAAAAGTTTTAAAGCGCTTTATGACGTAAAGTGTGATGACAGTCCTTGGCGGTCTATGTAACAATTCTTCTTGAAGTAGGTCACCGGGCCAACAGTATATAAACATTACAGCTCAAGTGCTTTTGTATCTGAACGCTTTTAGGTAAGTAATTTAGCAGCTGCGGTATTAATCGTGATTTTAATGGCAAATTCAATTGCAGGTAAAATAAAAATGGCGGATAACTTTCTTTCTAGCTTCGTGAAGCGGTCGCGCCACATTATACATATATACCATAATAAGAAACATAATATGTACAGTAGAATTTTTCACTTTAAGCTGGCATTATCCAGAACCGGGTCAGGGCCTGGACCCGGACCGTGCAGTGTGGTCCGTCGGCCTTCTAAAGATGTTTAGGAGATCGAGGCGCCCTTGGATTTGATTAGAAACTTGCATAATTTCTTAACTTGACCCCATTATCCTAAAAAAAAACGGCCAGGCCCAGACCAAAGCATGAAGGCTGCGAGGATCGGGGGACTCTCATTTTTGGTCACAGCGTACAGCAGTAGATCAGTAACCTCTGTTTATCGTGATAACCTTTAATTATTTTCCAGTACTTTTTTAAATGATAAAACACATTGTCTCGCCAGTTTTGCTAAAGATACGGTTTTAGTGTTTACGCATAAATTTGTAAGCCGTAGGTTTAAATCTCGTGTTCTTATTTGCCGCATTTTCATCGTAAGAGAGGCGCTCGTTTGCGATTTACGCGCTGAATATTGTAAGCAGAGGAGCCTTAAGGCACAGCCTCGCCTTAACACCATCGTTTGCATTGTTATTGTCATCCAGAAAAGCAGTCGTAAGAAAATGAATCTGTGGCGGCTCCGAACATTAAAAAAACTATATCTAGACTGCAAATACATCCCAATCTTACTATCAACACGTTTTAAGAGCGCTCTCCTTTCCACCGGTATACAAGCTAAGAGAGAAATGTTGGAAATCCCATCTGAAGTAGCCCTCGTCTCAGCTTCGGAGCTGTGAGCGATGGGGATCATAATTAAAAGGGGTACAGTTACTTTGAAAATGTGTATGTGATACTTAAATTTAAATAAAATAAAAAGATAAATTATATAACACAGACTGCTATCAATGTCCATGTGTTTAAGACGTATGAATCGGTTTTAAAACAGGCACACCCCTTTACTTCTCACAAATCCAACTGGAGTCTCAGTCCGTCGTCGCGATGAATTAGGAGCTCAGATGTAGGCTAAGTGATTGCAATTTACTTATTTAAAAGAACCACTTCAAATCAAAAGGGAGACATTTTGTAATGGTAGTTATCGTATTATACAGTATACGTAATTGTAGATATACAGTACATAAAGGGTATGAATAGGTGTGAGCTTTTACTGTATATTTAATATTTTATCTGACCCATTTGTAGAAACCGCCTACTCAGATTTAGTTGAGTGGTCCTGTTACATTAACTGTAAAATAAACGCCGTAACTGCGGCCATATGAAAATTTGGATAAAGATTATACAAACATCCTAAGGAGCTCTATGACATATGAGCGTCGTAATAATGGTTGGTGACCTGACGTAACAGTGCTCCCTGAATTACGTGATCTGTATTTACCCAAATACAGATATATCACATAGGGAGATGCAGTCAAACATTGCATTGCTATCGTCGTGGTGAACTATTTCTCCGCTGTTTGAGACTTGTTTGGTAAGTGTCATCAAATATTCTTGTCAATTTGTAGCAAAATCGATATACTGTATCATAATCCTTCAGCTATCTATAATGTAGTGAAACGGCTAATTAATATTGATAAATTCCCTTATTCACAGTGACTTTTGCTCAAACCCCTGTTGCATAATGGGTTAATTTTATATAAAAAACATTTATATCATAGATATAATACAAGCTTTGAAATGAAATAGTACATTTCCAGGTTTCAGTTAAACATTTTTAAAAAAGCTCATGACTTTAAGCATTCTGAACATTGAGAATGTTATTTGGGAAACAAATGTTTATTATAATGTTTATGTTTAGGATCTGTCTCCTACTGAGTCAGCATGCAGCATTCAACACCATTAGGTTTAATATTAAAAAGTTGTGTATTTCCTGAATAGTTTTTTTTATTCTTTTCTATTAGACCATACTAGACTGTGCAGGATATCATTTATTTGCCATTTTTGCCTTTTCCAGATACCTGGGAAACAAAGCTCATATCTCATTTGCCAATGGAGCCCAGTCCTAAGCCTGGTGCTCTGTCCCCCTCCCCGAAGGACACAGACTCGAATCGACCCGCGCCCTTAAGGCGACAGGATCTGATCTCCACGTACTGCCCGCCTCCCAAGATACAGCTTCTGAAGGACACCTTCCAAGAGAAACTGATGCAGGAAAAGGAGAAAAAAATGATCGCCATATACAATCGACGGCAGGAGGCGGCTCTACAGAAGATGAGAAAATCTTTCCAATATGTCAAATACGCTGCGGAGAAGAAGACGGGGAACAGCTATCGCTTCCAAACCCAACAGGGCCCCGAGAAGAACATTGTGGGGTATGATCGGTCTTACCCCCTGAAGCCTATGGGTAACAGGAAAGTCTCCGGCCCTGGTGAGGTTCCGGCTGTGGACCGCCCGGAAGCACAGAGTGATTCCTTGTTTGCCCCCACCCCGCCTCAGGATGGTCATGAGAGGCCCTGCGAGAGGCCGGACAGGGGGGACTCAAGAGTACGCAAACCTAAGGACAGGACTGTCCTCCCCATGGTGGCGACCCCTCCAGGGCAATGCCCTTCTCATGCCAATGGGAAGGAGCACTTTCAGTTGCAAGAGGAGCTATGAAAAGTGGCCGAGGCAGAGGCCGCGCTGAAGGAGGAGCATCGCCGGAGGGAGGCCAGTCTGCAGGATGTGATGCGCCGGAAGGAGGCCATGATGAAGGACGAGATTCGCCAGAAGGAGGCCATGATGCAGGCGAAGCTCTTTAGAGCTCAGGAGGAGCTGAGGATGGTTCAGAGAGAGATGGAAGACTCCAGAGAGGTGGCCGGAAGGGAAAATAGAGGACTCCTGACCCGAAGGAAGACACTCCAGGCGAGGCAGAGCGAGCTTCGCCCCAGAGGACCGTGGGCCAACCACCGCTCTAAGGCCGTGCCTCTTCTGACCTGCAGAATGGAGAAGCAAAAAGCCTTCACTCCAAGGAAAGCCCTTCCTTTCAAAGGAGACAACCTTGATTATGGTTCTCCAATGGAAGACGGCGGATGCACAGAATCGCACTTTCCCTCTGCGCTTTCCCATCAGGAGAGACGTCAAGTGAGCCCTTGCAGCCGTGGGCTAGAAGACGTCCCCTGTGGAAGAAGAAAGTACCTCAAGAAAGCAAGGCTCCCTGAAAGTGACGTGTCAGCGGCACAGGCCACGCAGGCCCACTTCAGAAATAACACCGCATGTCTGGATGAACAAACTCTGTCAGTGGAAAACAGATATTTGTCCCCTACAAGTCTGATGTGCCCTACCGCTGAGCAATTTCCATATGAGAATAGCCAGAGTGGAAACCCTCAGCTGGTGCCCTGTGAACTGTGTCACAGGAAGTTTGCTGTAGAGAGGTTGGAGAAACACAGCAAGATCTGCAAGAAGCTTCAGAATTCAAAGAGGAAGGTTTTTGACTCTTTCAAGCACAGGGCCAAGGGAACAGAACTGGAGACATACATCCATAAGAAGAAGGTTAGACCGCCAATCGTGGTAAGGGCTATCCTTAAACTCTTTCCAAGCTTCCCTTGTTTTCTCCTAGAGTCAGACTCAGCTTATAAATCAATGTAAACAATAAATAAGTGTTTTATGAAGTACTCTTCTGAAAAACTGCCGCAAAGGCACATTTGCCAGACAGAATAAATGGGTCTTAGAGACTTCTGAATTCTGTTGTAAAAATCTACATGAGATATCAAGCAAATAGCACTCACGGGAAACAAAACCATAACTAAATTGTACTCTCTACCCAATGACATGAAAGGTAGGCCCAGAAAGCTAAGTTATTACTGTATTGATATTTTCTTGCCTTGTGAATGGTTTGCGACCAGACTGTGTACGCAGTGCTAGTCTGGACTTTTTCTGGAAGCTGTTTCATTGGTTTCATTTCCTGTTCCCAGCTGAGAAAGAACAACTGGAGGCAGAAGCACGAGGATTTCATTCGGAGCATCAAATAGGCCAGGGAGGTGCAGCAGGTGATCACGCAAGGAGGGAAGGTTGTGAACCTGCCCCAGCCCCCCGCGAATCCAAACCCCGACTACGTGCCCTGCCCTCACTGCGGCCGGCGCTTTGCCCCCAGGCCGGCACAGAGGCACATCCCCAAGTGTCAGCACATCAGGAGCCGCCCCCCTCCTCCTCCTCACAGATGAAAACTGATGTGAAGAAGAGTAAAAGAGTCATGATCTTGGCTCACGACTCACGTCCTGCTTTTTCTTTTTAGAAATATATTTAGCACAGTTCATCCGTATGATGAGAAAAAAAATGTTACCTTGTTTTAATAAAATGATTTTTTTTTGGTGGACTGGTGTTTGCGTAACTGTGGTTATTTCAGTTTTTTTCCCTTGCGAAAATGTGTGTCGACCGTGAAAATAAATTTCAAGCTGTTCTTATCATTCATACACCTTGACCTCCTAAAAATGATTGTTCAACCTGGAACGTACAATTAGCAGGCAATAGAACAGGTCACATTGGCCTTGGAACCATCAAAAAGTAGTATTCACACATTCTCTGCATCAATTTTCCTTTAAAACAACTGAAAAAGCAAGGTAAAGTGTGATTGATTTTTTTAATGAAAGTTATTTGATTTAATTTATTTAATTTTCATAATATTTGAAATATGTTGGGATTAATGTGACTCAATATTATCTGCAGCTCTTACACTCCAGGCACCTGATAAAGTGGAACGCAGTGTCTTTGCCTTACATGGCGCTCAGCTCTTCCTCAATCCCAGCAGAAGCAGCAGCCTCCGGGTCCTGCCTCATGCACAGCTTAAAATGCAACACCGAGTAATACAACAAACAACAGGGAAAACCATTCACGATCAGACACATCCGTTGATTGCTGGCTCTCAGTAAAGGGACATTGCTGTGGTCCACGCATGAATCTGTTTTCTAAGTGCCTTATCCAATACAGTGTTGAGGCCAGTTTTCCCAGAAGCCATCTAAAGGGGAACACACAATAACTTGTAAAACCTCCAATTTACATCACAAAATAGACTACATTTCAAGGTTAAAGAATTACCATGTTCTGCGATTCAGAACGAGGCAGCAAAACTTCCTGTAATCTGATGTGGCCCTGTGACATTGTAAAGGAGCAGGCTTGTGAATACATCTCGTTTAATCCAATGGAAATATTGCTCTCAACTTTTTTACGTTTTTGCCAATAAATAATATTACATTGTTAACTCTGCATAAAGAACCTTGGAATGGAACGTTTTTTGCAGTGAAATGTTTGCTGCATAACCTATACCTTTTCTCTCCTACATCACATTGCATTAGTCATTACAGTGATTAGTGAGCAGGAAGGGCTGCATCACATCGCAATTTGTGTGGAACTTGAATGCGAATTTGTTACAACATGGCGTAACTTACAGTACTTTCACAAAATTCATGATTTTGTGCTCAATTTTGAGTTTGTAAAGTTTTTCTATAATGTCAATGATTTTATTTTGTGACTGAAATTAAATACTTTTGTGTCTGCAAAATTGGGACTGTAGTTCCACCTTAACCTACTAGTACTGTATGTCTTTGGACTGTGGGAAGAAACTGGAGCACCTGGAAGAAATCCACACAAATGAAGGGAGAACATACAATTCCATCCAGACTGCACCCCAGGAATTGAACCCAGGACCCCAGCTCTGTGAACCACAGTGCCACCTCATTGCTATAGTCACTATAATTAATGTCAAAACTCATTTGCAAATGAGCAGCCTGGGATCCAAAAGGATCAAGACAAGGATCCAAACAAAGCACTATCCCAAAGCTTGGCTTTGTACAGTATATCATACAGGGCTTGATGCAGAAGGCAGATAATCTAAGTCCATGCAATAATTGCTAAGGGAAAGTGACTTTGTGTTTTTGGAGGGAAGTCACTCAACATGGAGCTGTGTTAGTGAAATGATTGTTCTGATGTACGGCTGATGTCCAAACACTGAAAACATGATTGTGTATGCAATCGCACTCCCGAGCTCCATTGGGTATGGTTAAAATAACTTTTTATAGTTCATCACATTCAAAGTGTGTGTACCTGATGAAAGTGTAACACGCATTTGGAGGAGTTATTCAGGATTTTCTTTCATTCAACTATTTCAAGACCCATTATTTTCAGATGTTGTACTGTAGTATACGTGAATAATGAAAGGCCTTTATATTACACAATGAAGGAATGACTTCGCAGGTGTGAAGAATAAAAGATTAATTCAGCTCACTTTGGGGAGTTTCACAATGGCCCTCCTTAAAGAAATGTGGGTTTGATTAAAGGAGTGAAGAAAAAGCACTGAATAATATTTGCTTCTGTAAACGTAATCATCTCAAAATATGGTTGAAGAAATTGAAGAAGGTTAAACATAATCCAAAACGTATAAGGTCAATTTAAGTACAACCAGAATTCTAGTGTTTATGCAATGCATCTGTGGGTTGATATGAAATACGGCCGTTCTTAAACTAAACGAGGTTATCGAGAGCATATTCCGAGTACGGCTGTGGCCAGTTGTACTGTGAACTGCGAGGACCGTATCTTATCCTGAACTGGCTGTGCGAATACCGTCCTCTGCTGGCAGAAGGAATAGATTACAACGGCACTGTATTGGCGATTAGTCCTATTGCTAGAATATTGAAACAACAAGGAGTCCGCGGAGTCAAGCAATGCTGAATAAACAAGTACCTGAAATTCAATAGGATTTTGTGTATTGATTACAAATAGGTGTGAAATTCTCATGTACAGTGGTATTCATGGATTCCTTACACAAGCAGCCGTTGTTATGATACTTTCGTAATCTGAATATAAATCTGTTATCTACTTGAAACTGTAATTACTGAATAGATTAATGTCTTTGAAATGCTTCATTAACTGGGCAGTTTCCATGTTTGGAAATGTTTTTATTTTGATTGCTGATTGCTAGATACTGTATGTTTAATAGGCATGCTGTTAATATTTTCTACAAATAAGACAGTTATGCTGTAGTAAGTTCTATATAAGTTATATAACATAAGTTATATTTTGTTCTGAGGTCAATTTGAATCTCATACTAAATTACTGGTGTCCTTTTATCTGAGAAACACTACCTGATTGATCACCTGATGCCTAGAAATTAGCATGCACAGTAGCCCAGCGTTTAGCATTGCTAGCTCACAGTGCTGAGGCCCTGGGTACACTTCTGGACCTGGGGTGCTATCTGTATGGAGCTTGTATGTTCTCCCCATGTTTGCATGAGTTTGCTTTGGGTGCTCCGGCTTCCTCCCACAGTTCAAAGAACTACTGGTAGGTTAATTGGCTTCTGGGATAATTGGTGAGTGTCTGTGTCTTCCCTGCATTGGACTACCATCCAGTCCCAGGTATCTCCTGGTTATTACTTTCTGAGGCTCTGGCTCCCCCGTGCCCCGCGACCCCCTGACCCCCTGACCCTGAATTGGATGAAGCGGTTAGAAAATGGGTGGTTTCTGTTATGCTCTGGTCATGCTCTGCCATAGCAACAACTTGTAAAAAATGCAGATGCTAGGATTTAACTCAAAGAAGGAGCTCAGATCACTGTGTTGGCATCACTGTACAGGTGTCCGGTTTGTTTTAGAACATGTGCTAAAATCTTATTTACTAACTTCTAGACTTTTTACCCCCCATATCAGTCTGCAGGTGCACAGTGGTCTGTGGACACCCTCCTTGCTCTGTCGTAAAAGAGGAAATAAAAAGCAACTGGTTTTGACTTTAATGCACTGAGACTGTGGAACTCACAGAACTCTCTTGTCAGAAAGGCAGCTTCTAACAGCTTTTAAGTGAAGACTAAGAACACTTTTCTATTTTATTAAAATAGATTATATATGTTTTGTTTAAATATATGTTATAAATGTTAAAACGACAGCTCGTATAAGCTTGTATTTTTACCTTTCGATCATTTTTAGAATTGCTTTGAGTTGCTTTTACCATGATAAACAGTACAAAATATGAGGTGTTGAACTTGTCAAAAGTTTTAAAGCGCTTTATGACGTAAAGTGTGATGACAGTCCTTGGCGGTCTATGTAACAATTCTTCTTGAAGTAGGTCATCGGGCCAACAGTATATAAACATTACAGCTCAAGTGCTTTTGTATCTGAACGCTTTTAGGTAAGTAATTTAGCAGCTGCGGTATTAATCGTGATTTTAATGGCAAATTCAATTGCAGGTAAAATAAAAATGGCGGATAACTTTCTTTCTAGCTTCGTGAAGCGGTCGCGCCACATTATACATATATACCATAATAAGAAACATAATATGTACAGTAGAATTTTTCACTTTAAGCTAGCATTATCCAGAACCGGGTCAGGGCCCGGACCCGGACCGTGCAGTGTGGTCCGTCGGCCTTCTAAAGATGTTTAGGAGATCGAGGCGCCCTTGGATTTGATTAGAAACTTGCATAATTTCTTAACTTGACCCCATTATCCTAAAAAAAAACGGCCAGGCCCAGACCAAAGCATGAAGGCTGCGAGGATCGGGGGACTCTCATTTTTGGTCACAGCGTACAGCAGTAGATCAGTAACCTCTGTTTATCGTGATAACCTTTAATTATTTTCCAGTACTTTTTTAAATGATAAAACACATTGTCTCGCCAGTTTTGCTAAAGATACGGTTTTAGTGTTTACGCATAAATTTGTAAGCCGTAGGTTTAAATCTCGTGTTCTTATTTGCCGCATTTTCATCGTAAGAGAGGCGCTCGTTTGCGATTTACGCGCTGAATATTGTAAGCAGAGGAGCCTTAAGGCACAGCCTCGCCTTAACACCATCGTTTGCATTGTTATTGTCATCCAGAAAAGCAGTCGTAAGAAAATGAATCTGTGGCGGCTCCGAACATTAAAAAAACTATATCTAGACTGCAAATACATCCCAATCTTACTATCAACACGTTTTAAGAGCGCTCTCCTTTCCACCGGTATACAAGCTAAGAGAGAAATGTTGGAAATCCCATCTGAAGTAGCCCTCGTCTCAGCTTCGGAGCTGTGAGCGATGGGGATCATAATTAAAAGGGGTACAGTTACTTTGAAAATGTGTATGTGATACTTAAATTTAAATAAAATAAAAAGATAAATTATATAACACAGACTGCTATCAATGTCCATGTGTTTAAGACGTATGAATCGGTTTTAAAACAGGCACACCCCTTTACTTCTCACAAATCCAACTGGAGTCTCAGTCCGTCGTCGCGATGAATTAGGAGCTCAGATGTAGGCTAAGTGATTGCAATTTACTTATTTAAAAGAACCACTTCAAATCAAAAGGGAGACATTTTGTAATGGTAGTTATCGTATTATACAGTATACGTAATTGTAGATATACAGTACATAAAGGGTATGAATAGGTGTGAGCTTTTACTGTATATTTAATATTTTATCTGACCCATTTGTAGAAACCGCCTACTCAGATTTAGTTGAGTGGTCCTGTTACATTAACTGTAAAATAAACGCCGTAACTGCGGCCATATGAAAATTTGGATAAAGATTATACAAACATCCTAAGGAGCTCTATGACATATGAGCGTCGTAATAATGGTTGGTGACCTGACGTAACAGTGCTCCCTGAATTACGTGATCTGTATTTACCCAAATACAGATATATCACATAGGGAGATGCAGTCAAACATTGCATTGCTATCGTCGTGGTGAACTATTTCTCCGCTGTTTGAGACTTGTTTGGTAAGTGTCATCAAATATTCTTGTCAATTTGTAGCAAAATCGATATACTGTATCATAATCCTTCAGCTATCTATAATGTAGTGAAACGGCTAATTAATATTGATAAATTCCCTTATTCACAGTGACTTTTGCTCAAACCCCTGTTGCATAATGGGTTAATTTTATATAAAAAACATTTATATCATAGATATAATACAAGCTTTGAAATGAAATAGTACATTTCCAGGTTTCAGTTAAACATTTTTAAAAAAGCTCATGACTTTAAGCATTCTGAACATTGAGAATGTTATTTGGGAAACAAATGTTTATTATAATGTTTATGTTTAGGATCTGTCTCCTACTGAGTCAGCATGCAGCATTCAACACCATTAGGTTTAATATTAAAAAGTTGTGTATTTCCTGAATAGTTTTTTTTATTCTTTTCTATTAGACCATACTAGACTGTGCAGGATATCATTTATTTGCCATTTTTGCCTTTTCCAGATACCTGGGAAACAAAGCTCATATCTCATTTGCCAATGGAGCCCAGTCCTAAGCCTGGTGCTCTGTCCCCCTCCCCGAAGGACACAGACTCGAATCGACCCGCGCCCTTAAGGCGACAGGATCTGATCTCCACGTACTGCCCGCCTCCCAAGATACAGCTTCTGAAGGACACCTTCCAAGAGAAACTGATGCAGGAAAAGGAGAAAAAAATGATCGCCATATACAATCGACGGCAGGAGGCGGCTCTACAGAAGATGAGAAAATCTTTCCAATATGTCAAATACGCTGCGGAGAAGAAGACGGGGAACAGCTATCGCTTCCAAACCCAACAGGGCCCCGAGAAGAACATTGTGGGGTATGATCGGTCTTACCCCCTGAAGCCTATGGGTAACAGGAAAGTCTCCGGCCCTGGTGAGGTTCCGGCTGTGGACCGCCCGGAAGCACAGAGTGATTCCTTGTTTGCCCCCACCCCGCCTCAGGATGGTCATGAGAGGCCCTGCGAGAGGCCGGACAGGGGGGACTCAAGAGTACGCAAACCTAAGGACAGGACTGTCCTCCCCATGGTGGCGACCCCTCCAGGGCAATGCCCTTCTCATGCCAATGGGAAGGAGCACTTTCAGTTGCAAGAGGAGCTATGAAAAGTGGCCGAGGCAGAGGCCGCGCTGAAGGAGGAGCATCGCCGGAGGGAGGCCAGTCTGCAGGATGTGATGCGCCGGAAGGAGGCCATGATGAAGGACGAGATTCGCCAGAAGGAGGCCATGATGCAGGCGAAGCTCTTTAGAGCTCAGGAGGAGCTGAGGATGGTTCAGAGAGAGATGGAAGACTCCAGAGAGGTGGCCGGAAGGGAAAATAGAGGACTCCTGACCCGAAGGAAGACACTCCAGGCGAGGCAGAGCGAGCTTCGCCCCAGAGGACCGTGGGCCAACCACCGCTCTAAGGCCGTGCCTCTTCTGACCTGCAGAATGGAGAAGCAAAAAGCCTTCACTCCAAGGAAAGCCCTTCCTTTCAAAGGAGACAACCTTGATTATGGTTCTCCAATGGAAGACGGCGGATGCACAGAATCGCACTTTCCCTCTGCGCTTTCCCATCAGGAGAGACGTCAAGTGAGCCCTTGCAGCCGTGGGCTAGAAGACGTCCCCTGTGGAAGAAGAAAGTACCTCAAGAAAGCAAGGCTCCCTGAAAGTGACGTGTCAGCGGCACAGGCCACGCAGGCCCACTTCAGAAATAACACCGCATGTCTGGATGAACAAACTCTGTCAGTGGAAAACAGATATTTGTCCCCTACAAGTCTGATGTGCCCTACCGCTGAGCAATTTCCATATGAGAATAGCCAGAGTGGAAACCCTCAGCTGGTGCCCTGTGAACTGTGTCACAGGAAGTTTGCTGTAGAGAGGTTGGAGAAACACAGCAAGATCTGCAAGAAGCTTCAGAATTCAAAGAGGAAGGTTTTTGACTCTTTCAAGCACAGGGCCAAGGGAACAGAACTGGAGACATACATCCATAAGAAGAAGGTTAGACCGCCAATCGTGGTAAGGGCTATCCTTAAACTCTTTCCAAGCTTCCCTTGTTTTCTCCTAGAGTCAGACTCAGCTTATAAATCAATGTAAACAATAAATAAGTGTTTTATGAAGTACTCTTCTGAAAAACTGCCGCAAAGGCACATTTGCCAGACAGAATAAATGGGTCTTAGAGACTTCTGAATTCTGTTGTAAAAATCTACATGAGATATCAAGCAAATAGCACTCACGGGAAACAAAACCATAACTAAATTGTACTCTCTACCCAATGACATGAAAGGTAGGCCCAGAAAGCTAAGTTATTACTGTATTGATATTTTCTTGCCTTGTGAATGGTTTGCGACCAGACTGTGTACGCAGTGCTAGTCTGGACTTTTTCTGGAAGCTGTTTCATTGGTTTCATTTCCTGTTCCCAGCTGAGAAAGAACAACTGGAGGCAGAAGCACGAGGATTTCATTCGGAGCATCAAATAGGCCAGGGAGGTGCAGCAGGTGATCACGCAAGGAGGGAAGGTTGTGAACCTGCCCCAGCCCCCCGCGAATCCAAACCCCGACTACGTGCCCTGCCCTCACTGCGGCCGGCGCTTTGCCCCCAGGCCGGCACAGAGGCACATCCCCAAGTGTCAGCACATCAGGAGCCGCCCCCCTCCTCCTCCTCACAGATGAAAACTGATGTGAAGAAGAGTAAAAGAGTCATGATCTTGGCTCACGACTCACGTCCTGCTTTTTCTTTTTAGAAATATATTTAGCACAGTTCATCCGTATGATGAGAAAAAAAATGTTACCTTGTTTTAATAAAATGATTTTTTTTTGGTGGACTGGTGTTTGCGTAACTGTGGTTATTTCAGTTTTTTTCCCTTGCGAAAATGTGTGTCGACCGTGAAAATAAATTTCAAGCTGTTCTTATCATTCATACACCTTGACCTCCTAAAAATGATTGTTCAACCTGGAACGTACAATTAGCAGGCAATAGAACAGGTCACATTGGCCTTGGAACCATCAAAAAGTAGTATTCACACATTCTCTGCATCAATTTTCCTTTAAAACAACTGAAAAAGCAAGGTAAAGTGTGATTGATTTTTTTAATGAAAGTTATTTGATTTAATTTATTTAATTTTCATAATATTTGAAATATGTTGGGATTAATGTGACTCAATATTATCTGCAGCTCTTACACTCCAGGCACCTGATAAAGTGGAACGCAGTGTCTTTGCCTTACATGGCGCTCAGCTCTTCCTCAATCCCAGCAGAAGCAGCAGCCTCCGGGTCCTGCCTCATGCACAGCTTAAAATGCAACACCGAGTAATACAACAAACAACAGGGAAAACCATTCACGATCAGACACATCCGTTGATTGCTGGCTCTCAGTAAAGGGACATTGCTGTGGTCCACGCATGAATCTGTTTTCTAAGTGCCTTATCCAATACAGTGTTGAGGCCAGTTTTCCCAGAAGCCATCTAAAGGGGAACACACAATAACTTGTAAAACCTCCAATTTACATCACAAAATAGACTACATTTCAAGGTTAAAGAATTACCATGTTCTGCGATTCAGAACGAGGCAGCAAAACTTCCTGTAATCTGATGTGGCCCTGTGACATTGTAAAGGAGCAGGCTTGTGAATACATCTCGTTTAATCCAATGGAAATATTGCTCTCAACTTTTTTACGTTTTTGCCAATAAATAATACTACATTGTTAACTCTGCATAAAGAACCTTGGAATGGAACGTTTTTTGCAGTGAAATGTTTGCTGCATAACCTATACCTTTTCTCTCCTACATCACATTGCATTAGTCATTACAGTGATTAGTGAGCAGGAAGGGCTGCATCACATCGCAATTTGTGTGGAACTTGAATGCGAATTTGTTACAACATGGCGTAACTTACAGTACTTTCACAAAATTCATGATTTTGTGCTCAATTTTGAGTTTGTAAAGTTTTTCTATAATGTCAATGATTTTATTTTGTGACTGAAATTAAATACTTTTGTGTCTGCAAAATTGGGACTGTAGTTCCACCTTAACCTACTAGTACTGTATGTCTTTGGACTGTGGGAAGAAACTGGAGCACCTGGAAGAAATCCACACAAATGAAGGGAGAACATACAATTCCATCCAGACTGCACCCCAGGAATTGAACCCAGGACCCCAGCTCTGTGAACCACAGTGCCACCTCATTGCTATAGTCACTATAATTAATGTCAAAACTCATTTGCAAATGAGCAGCCTGGGATCCAAAAGGATCAAGACAAGGATCCAAACAAAGCACTATCCCAAAGCTTGGCTTTGTACAGTATATCATACAGGGCTTGATGCAGAAGGCAGATAATCTAAGTCCATGCAATAATTGCTAAGGGAAAGTGACTTTGTGTTTTTGGAGGGAAGTCACTCAACATGGAGCTGTGTTAGTGAAATGATTGTTCTGATGTACGGCTGATGTCCAAACACTGAAAACATGATTGTGTATGCAATCGCACTCCCGAGCTCCATTGGGTATGGTTAAAATAACTTTTTATAGTTCATCACATTCAAAGTGTGTGTACCTGATGAAAGTGTAACACGCATTTGGAGGAGTTATTCAGGATTTTCTTTCATTCAACTATTTCAAGACCCATTATTTTCAGATGTTGTAGTATACGTGAATAATGAAAGGCCTTTATATTACACAATGAAGGAATGACTTCGCAGGTGTGAAGAATAAAAGATTAATTCAGCTCACTTTGGGGAGTTTCACAATGGCCCTCCTTAAAGAAATGTGGGTTTGATTAAAGGAGTGAAGAAAAAGCACTGAATAATATTTGCTTCTGTAAACGTAATCATCTCAAAATATGGTTGAAGAAATTGAAGAAGGTTAAACATAATCCAAAACGTATACGGTCAATTTAAGTACAACCAGAATTCTAGTGTTTATGCAATGCATCTGTGGGTTGATATGAAATACGGCCGTTCTTAAACTAAACGAGGTTATCGAGAGCATATTCCGAGTACGGCTGTGGCCAGTTGTACTGTGAACTGCGAGGACCGTATCTTATCCTGAACTGGCTGTGCGAATACCGTCCTCTGCTGGCAGAAGGAATAGATTACAACGGCACTGTATTGGCGATTAGTCCTATTGCTAGAATATTGAAACAACAAGGAGTCCGCGGAGTCAAGCAATGCTGAATAAACAAGTACCTGAAATTCAATAGGATTTTGTGTATTGATTACAAATAGGTGTGAAATTCTCATGTACAGTGGTATTCATGGATTCCTTACACAAGCAGCCGTTGTTATGATACTTTCGTAATCTGAATATAAATCTGTTATCTACTTGAAACTGTAATTACTGAATAGATTAATGTCTTTGAAATGCTTCATTAACTGGGCAGTTTCCATGTTTGGAAATGTTTTTATTTTGATTGCTGATTGCTAGATACTGTATGTTTAATAGGCATGCTGTTAATATTTTCTACAAATAAGACAGTTATGCTGTAGTAAGTTCTATATAAGTTATATAACATAAGTTATATTTTGTTCTGAGGTCAATTTGAATCTCATACTAAATTACTGGTGTCCTTTTATCTGAGAAACACTACCTGATTGATCACCTGATGCCTAGAAATTAGCATGCACAGTAGCCCAGCGTTTAGCATTGCTAGCTCACAGTGCTGAGGCCCTGGGTACACTTCTGGACCTGGGGTGCTATCTGTATGGAGCTTGTATGTTCTCCCCATGTTTGCATGAGTTTGCTTTGGGTGCTCCGGCTTCCTCCCACAGTTCAAAGAACTACTGGTAGGTTAATTGGCTTCTGGGATAATTGGTGAGTGTCTGTGTCTTCCCTGCATTGGACTACCATCCAGTCCCAGGTATCTCCTGGTTATTACTTTCTGAGGCTCTGGCTCCCCCGTGCCCCGCGACCCCCTGACCCCCTGACCCTGAATTGGATGAAGCGGTTAGAAAATGGGTGGTTTCTGTTATGCTCTGGTCATGCTCTGCCATAGCAACAACTTGTAAAAAATGCAGATGCTAGGATTTAACTCAAAGAAGGAGCTCAGATCACTGTGTTGGCATCACTGTACAGGTGTCCGGTTTGTTTTCGAACATGTGCTAAAATCTTATTTACTAACTTCTAGACTTTTTACCCCCCATATCAGTCTGCAGGTCCACAGTTTTCTGTGGACACCCTCCTTGCTCTGTCGTAAAACAGGAAATAAAAAGCAACTGGTTTTGACTTTAATGCACTAAGACTGTGGAACTCACAGAACTCTCTTGTCAGAAAGGCAGCTTCTAACAGCTTTTAAGTGAAGACTAAGAACACTTTTCTATTTTATTAAAATAGATTATATATGTTTTGTTTAAATATATGTTATAAATGTTAAAACGACAGCTCGTATAAGCTTGTATTTTTACCTTTCGATCATTTTTAGAATTGCTTTGAGTTGCTTTTACCATGATAAACAGTACAAAATATGAGGTGTTGAACTTGTCAAAAGTTTTAAAGCGCTTTATGACGTAAAGTGTGATGACAGTCCTTGGCGGTCTATGTAACAATTCTTCTTGAAGTAGGTCATCGGGCCAACAGTATATAAACATTACAGCTCAAGTGCTTTTGTATCTGAACGCTTTTAGGTAAGTAATATAGCAGCTGCGGTATTAATCGTGATTTTAATGGCAAATTCAATTGCAGGTAAAATAAAAATGGCGGATAACTTTCTTTCTAGCTTCGTGAAGCGGTCGCGCCACATTATACATATATACCATAATAAGAAACATAATATGTACAGTAGAATTTTTCACTTTAAGCTGGCATTATCCAGAACCGGGTCAGGGCCCGGACCCGGACCGTGCAGTGTGGTCCGTCGGCCTTCTAAAGATGTTTAGGAGATCGAGGCGCCCTTGGATTTGATTAGAAACTTGCATAATTTCTTAACTTGACCCCATTATCCTAAAAAAAAACGGCCAGGCCCAGACCAAAGCATGAAGGCTGCGAGGATCGGGGGACTCTCATTTTTGGTCACAGCGTACAGCAGTAGATCAGTAACCTCTGTTTATCGTGATAACCTTTAATTATTTTCCAGTACTTTTTTAAATGATAAAACACATTGTCTCGCCAGTTTTGCTAAAGATACGGTTTTAGTGTTTACGCATAAATTTGTAAGCCGTAGGTTTAAATCTCGTGTTCTTATTTGCCGCATTTTCATCGTAAGAGAGGCGCTCGTTTGCGATTTACGCGCTGAATATTGTAAGCAGAGGAGCCTTAAGGCACAGCCTCGCCTTAACACCATCGTTTGCATTGTTATTGTCATCCAGAAAAGCAGTCGTAAGAAAATGAATCTGTGGCGGCTCCGAACATTAAAAAAACTATATCTAGACTGCAAATACATCCCAATCTTACTATCAACACGTTTTAAGAGCGCTCTCCTTTCCACCGGTATACAAGCTAAGAGAGAAATGTTGGAAATCCCATCTGAAGTAGCCCTCGTCTCAGCTTCGGAGCTGTGAGCGATGGGGATCATAATTAAAAGGGGTACAGTTACTTTGAAAATGTGTATGTGATACTTAAATTTAAATAAAATAAAAAGATAAATTATATAACACAGACTGCTATCAATGTCCATGTGTTTAAGACGTATGAATCGGTTTTAAAACAGGCACACCCCTTTGCTTCTCACAAATCCAACTGGAGTCTCAGTCCGTCGTCGCGATGAATTAGGAGCTCAGATGTAGGCTAAGTGATTGCAATTTACTTATTTAAAAGAACCACTTCAAATCAAAAGGGAGACATTTTGTAATGGTAGTTATCGTATTATACAGTATACGTAATTGTAGATATACAGTACATAAAGGGTATGAATAGGTGTGAGCTTTTACTGTATATTTAATATTTTATCTGACCCATTTGTAGAAACCGCCTACTCAGATTTAGTTAAGTGGTCTGCCACCATAAAGACAGAAAAATATAATGACATCCTGTTACATTAACTGTAAAATAAACGCCGTAACTGCGGCCATATGAAAATTTGGATAAAGATTATACAAACATCCTAAGGAGCTCTATGACATATGAGCGTCGTAATAATGGTTGGTGACCTGACGTAACAGTGCTCCCTGAATTACGTGATCTGTATTTACCCAAATACAGATATATCACATAGGGAGATGCAGTCAAACATTGCATTGCTATCGTCGTGGTGAACTATTTCTCCGCTGTTTGAGACTTGTTTGGTAAGTGTCATCAAATATTCTTGTCAATTTGTAGCGAAATCGATATACTGTATCATAATCCTTCAGCTATCTATAATGTAGTGAAACGGCTAATTAATATTGATAAATTCCCTTATTCACAGTGACTTTTGCTCAAACCCCTGTTGCATAATGGGTTAATTTTATATAAAAAACATTTATATCATAGATATAATACAAGCTTTGAAATGAAATAGTACATTTCCAGGTTTCAGTTAAACATTTTTAAAAAAGCTCATGACTTTAAGCATTCTGAACATTGAGAATGTTATTTGGGAAACAAATGTTTATTATAATGTTTATGTTTAGGATCTGTCTCCTACTGAGTCAGCATGCAGCATTCAACACCATTAGGTTTAATATTAAAAAGTTGTGTATTTCCTGAATTGTTTTTTTTATTCTTTTCTATTAGACCATACTAGACTGTGCAGGATATCATTTATTTGCCATTTTTGCCTTTTCCAGATACCTGGGAAACAAAGCTCATATCTCATTTGCCAATGGAGCCCAGTCCTAAGCCTGGTGCTCTGTCCCCCTCCCCGAAGGACACAGACTCGAATCGACCTGCGCCCTTAAGGCGACAGGATCTGATCTCCACGTACTGCCCGCCTCCCAAGATACAGCTTCTGAAGGACACCTTCCAAGAGAAACTGATGCAGGAAAAGGAGAAAAAAATGATCGCCATATACAATCGACGGCAGGAGGCGGCTCTACAGAAGATGAGAAAATCTTTCCAATATGTCAAATACGCTGCGGAGAAGAAGACGGGGAACAGCTATCGCTTCCAAACCCAACAGGGCCCCGAGAAGAACATTGTGGGGTATGATCGGTCTTACCCCCTGAAGCCTATGGGTAACAGGAAAGTCTCCGGCCCTGGTGAGGTTCGGGCTGTGGACCGCCCGGAAGCACAGAGTGATTCCTTGTTTGCCCCCACCCCGCCTCAGGATGGTCATGAGAGGCCCTGCGAGAGGCCGGGCAGGAGGGACTCAAGAGTACGCAAACCTAAGGACAGGACTGTCCTCCCCATGGTGGCGACCCCTCCAGGGCAATGCCCTTCTCATGCCAATGGGAAGGAGCACTTTCAGTTGCAAGAGGAGCTACGAAAAGTGGCCGAGGCAGAGGCCGCACTGAAGGAGGAGCATCGCCGGAGGGAGGCCAGTCTGCAGGATGTGATGCGCCGGAAGGAGGCCATGATGAAGGACGAGATTCGCCAGAAGGAGGCCATGATGCAGGCGAAGCTCTTTAGAGCTCAGGAGGAGCTGAGGATGGTTCAGAGAGAGATGGAAGACTCCAGAGAGGTGGCCGGAAGGGAAAATAGAGGACTCCTGACCCGAAGGAAGACACTCCAGGCGAGGCAGAGCGAGCTTCGCCCCAGAGGACCGTGGGCCAACCACTGCTCTAAGGCCGTGCCTCTTCTGACCTGCAGAATGGAGAAGCAAAAAGCCTTCACTCCAAGGAAAGCCCTTCCTTTCAAAGGAGACAACCTTGATTATGGTTCTCCAATGGAAGACGGCGGATGCGCAGAATCGCACTTTCCCTCTGCGCTTTCCCATCAGGAGAGATGTCAAGTGAGCCCTTGCAGCCGTGGGCTAGAAGACGTCCCCTGTGGAAGGAGAAAGTACCTCAAGAAAGCAAGGCTCCCTGAAAGTGACGTGTCAGCGGCACAGGCCGCGCAGGCCCACTTCAGAAATAACACCGCATGTCTGGATGAACAAACTCTGTCAGTGGAAAACAGATATTTGTCCCCTACAAGTCTGATGTGCCCTATCGCTGAGCAATTTCCATATGAGAATAGCCAGAGTGGAAACCCTCAGCTGGTGCCCTGTGAACTGTGTCACAGGAAGTTTGCTGTAGAGAGGTTGGAGAAACACAGCAAGATCTGCAAGAAGCTTCAGAATTCAAAGAGGAAGGTTTTTGACTCTTTCAAGCACAGGGCCAAGGGAACAGAACTGGAGACATACATCCATAAGAAGAAGGTTAGACCGCCAATCGTGGTAAGGGCTATCCTTAAACTCTTTCCAAGCTTCCCTTGTTTTCTCCTAGAGTCAGACTCAGCTTATAAATCAATGTAAACAATAAATAAGTGTTTTATGAAGTACTCTTCTGAAAAACTGCCGCAAAGGCACATTTGCCAGACAGAATAAATGGGTCTTAGTGACTTCTGAATTCTGTTGTAAAAATCTACATGAGATATCAAGCAAATAGCACTCACGGGAAACAAAACCATAACTAAATTGTACTCTCTACCCAATGATATGAAAGGTAGGCCCAGAAAGCTACGTTATTACTGTATTGATATTTTCTTGCCTTGTGAATGGTTTACGACCAGACTGTGTACGCAGTGCTAGTCTGGACTTTTTCTGGAAGCTGTTTCATTGGTTTCATTTCCTGTTCCCAGCTGAGAAAGAACAACTGGAGGCAGAAGCACGAGGATTTCATTCGGAGCATCAAATAGGCCAGGGAGGTGCAGCAGGTGATCACGCAAGGAGGGAAGGTTGTGAACCTGCCCCAGCCCCCCGCAAATCCAAACCCCGACTACGTGCCCTGCCCTCACTGCGGCCGGCGCTTTGCCCCCAGGCCGGCACAGAGGCACATCCCCAAGTGTCAGCACATCAGGAGCCGCCCTCCTCCTCCTCCTCACAGATGAAAACTGATGTGAAGAAGAGTAAAAGAGTCATGATCTTGGCTCACGACTCACGTCCTGCTTTTTCTTTTTAGAAATATATTTAGCACAGTTCATCCGTATGATGATAAAAAAAATGTTACCTTGTTTTAATAAAATGATTTTTTTTTGGTGGACTGGTGTTTGCGTAACTGTGGTTATTTCAGTTTTTTCCCTTGCGAAAATGTGTGTCGACCGTGAAAATAAATTTCAAGCTGTTCTTATCATTCATACACCTTGACCTCCTAAAAATAATTGTTCAACCTGGAACGTACAATTAGCAGGCAATAGAACAGGTCACATTGGCCTTGGAACCATCAAAAAGTAGTATTCACACATTCTCTGCATCAATTTTCCTTTAAAACAACTGAAAAAGCAAGGTAAAGTGTGATTGATTTTTTTAATGAAAGTTATTTGATTTAATTTATTTAATTTTCATAATATTTGAAATATGTTGGGATTAATGTGACTCAATATTATCTGCAGCTCTTACACTCCAGGCACCTGATAAAGTGGAACGCAGTGTCTTTGCCTTACATGGCGCTCAGCTCTTCCTCAATCCCAGCAGAAGCAGCAGCCTCCGGGTCCTGCCTCATGCACAGCTTAAAATGCAACACCGAGTAATACAACAAACAACAGGGAAAACCATTCACGATCAGACACATCCGTTGATTGCTGGCTCTCAGTAAAGGGACATTGCTGTGGTCCACGCATGAATCTGTTTTCTAAGTGCCTTATCCAATACAGTGTTGAGGCCAGTTTTCCCAGAAGCCATCTAAAGGGGAACACACAATAACTTGTAAAACCTCCAATTTACATCACAAAATAGACTACATTTCAAGGTTAAAGAATTACCGTGTTCTGCGATTCAGAACGAGGCAGCAAAACTTCCTGTAATCTGATGTGGCCCTGTGACATTGTAAAGGAGCAGGCTTGTGAATACATCTCGTTTAATCCAATGGAAATATTGCTCTCAACTTTTTTACGTTTTTGCCAATAAATAATATTACATTGTTAACTCTGCATAAAGAACCTTGGAATGGAACGTTTTTTGCAGTGAAATGTTTGCTGCATAACCTATACCTTTTCTCTCCTACATCACATTGCATTAGTCATTACAGTGATTAGTGAGCAGGAAGGGCTGCATCACATCGCAATTTGTGTGGAACTTGAATGCGAATTTGTTACAACATGGCGTAACTTACAGTACTTTCACAAAATTCATGATTTTGTGCTCAATTTTGAGTTTGTAAAGTTTTTCTATAATGTCAATGATTTTATTTTGTGACTGAAATTAAATACTTTTGTGTCTGCAAAATTGGGACTGTAGTTCCACCTTAACCTACTAGTACTGTATGTCTTTGGACTGTGGGAAGAAACTGGAGCACCTGGAAGAAATCCACACAAATGAAGGGAGAACATACAATTCCATCCAGACTGCACCCCAGGAATTGAACCCAGGACCCCAGCTCTGTGAACCACAGTGCCACCTCATTGCTATAGTCACTATAATTAATGTCAAAACACATTTGCAAATGAGCAGCCTGGGATCCAAAAGGATAAAGACAAGGATCCAAACAAAGCACTTTCCCAAAGCTTGGCTTTGTACAGTATATCATACAGGGCCTGATGCAGAAGGCAGATAATCTAAGTCCATGCAATATTTGCTAAGGGAAAGTGACTTTGTGTTTTTGGAGGGAAGTCACTCAACATGGAGCTGTGTTAGTGAAATGATTGTTCTGATGTACGGCTGATGTCCAAACACTGAAAACATGATTGTGTATGCAATCGCACTCCCGAGCTCCATTGGGTATGGTTAAAATAACTTTTTATAGTTCATCACATTCAAAGTGTGTGTACTTGATGAAAGTGTAACACGCATTTGGAGGAGTTATTCAGGATTTTCTTTCATTCAACTATTTCAAGACCTATTATTTTCAGATGTTGTAGTATACGTGAATAATGAAAGGCCTTCATATTACACAATGAAGGAATGACTTTGCAGGTGTGAAGAATAAAAGATTAATTCAGCTCACTTTGGGGAGTTTCACAATGGCCCTCCTTATAGAAATGTGGGTTTGATTAAAGGAGTGAAGAAAAAGCACTGAATAATATTTGCTTCTGTAAACGTAATCATCTCAAAATATGGTTGAAGAAATGAAAGAAATTGAAGAAGGTTAAACATAATCCAAAACGTATAAGGTCAATTTAAGTACAACCAGAATTCTAGTGTTTATGCAATGCATCTGTGGGTTGATATGAAATATGGCCGTACTGCATTTCTAACAAGTTGTAAGGGATTTAGCCAGGAGAGGTATTCTCATTCACTCAGTAAGGTCTTTATTCATTTTGCAATATGGGAAAAAGCCATCACCTGTCTGCGCAGAGAAGTGAAAGCTGATTCAAAAGCAAGCAGGGAGACCCCTTGTTTTATATCTTTTTTAAGCTGATGCAACACTTCAAGGACAGGCAAAGCAGTCATTTTCCATTCCTTATAGGTTTTTGCTTTAAGCAAAGAAGAGCAGTTATCCAAATGGTTTCTCACACTCCCTTCTTCAAGCAGCCGAGATAAACAGTATTAAAACATCCTGTGCCCTTGACAAGTTGGGTGCTATCACACTTTGTTCTAAGTATCCAGCTGCTTCTGCAGCACAGCTCTGTCCGTAAACAACATAGAATAAAACACTTTTTCTCAGTAACTTTTCATTACATTCCCTCCTTTTTATCCTTAAATGTGTTCATACCACAGAGTCCTCATAGGGGTCACCCTAGTCAGACAACAGCACAACAGCAAAAACACTACAACAGGCATGAATAGCTTTAAGAAAAACAGTCCCCATGACCCAAAAAATGATTTTAACCATGAAAAGAAGGGGAACTCATTGCCAATGCCCTGTTCTTGATTTACCCTGTTCTTAAGTTCTTTCAGCCGGTGTATTGCGAGGGTGAGGTGACCATGGTCATCATCACTAGCAGGGATATACAGATGCAGCCATTCAAAACAAGCGGGCGATACCGCATTATTTTGCGGTGTGCTTATCGCGGTGTAACACAAGTTACCATATTAATACCGTGTATTCTCGCATAGTACCGCATAATACCACATGTTCTAATGAATGACCTTGGACAAGATGTAAACTCAAAGTATTGCCCTGGTCCACATTCTTTTTTTCATTGACCGTCTTTGTAAAAGTAACACCACAGCATTTCGTTGATCCAATCACGCATTTGTTTCCAATCATGCAAAGTACAGTCATTTTTGAGAATCTCCAATTCACCATGCCTTTTGCATGCTCATAAGAGATATTGATTTAGGAACATAAACATATTACTGTATGCAAACTGTACTGTATACAGTATGTATATGTATATTTAATGTCTTTACTGTGCCCGTTTAAGTATTAAATATTTATATGGAATTTTACCACTGAAGGGAAATCTTAGTAGCTGAGCATAAAAAGAATAGGAGCATAACGCGTGTGAAGGCCATAAACGATATTAATTTTGGAACATAAATATACAGTATTACAGTATGTAAACTGTATATGGCTGGTCTCGGTACAAAAATACACACCAGTATTCCATTTCTCCCTAAACAATATTAAGCATCGAAGTCTTTAACTAACATGTGAAATAACGTGTGTATAAAAAGTGGTAGTTTTAAGCTTTTCTGCAAATACGCTCAATACAGGAGCAAACAAGCATACTTTTAGAATTTGATTAATAGGGAATATAATATGGAATCGCATATCTAAAGAAATTAATAATGATATAATTCTATTCATGTGCTGAACTTGTAAGTGAGAGGTTGGCTGTTCAAATCCAGCCTGTGCCATGACTTTTCTTTTAACAAGCATTTCTTTGAAAAAATAAAATAGCAATATTATGGACAATTAATTGACTTTTTATATTTCTAAATATCACAACATGTTCGAATCTAAGTCATTTTTTAATAACAATGAATAGTCACCACGCATGCTTACACAGCTCCCTGGGTAAAGTATCACAAAGTCTTAGAGAACTTAACATTTTTATTATCAACAAATTGTAAATACGCTGTTTACATTGGGGTTATTAATATTTCACTTGAGTGTATGGGGGATTGTCAGCAGACCCCCCCCCCTCTTAGACTGCGCAAACAATCTTTTTAATTTTTAGAAATAAATGGCGGCTGTATGCTTTACAATATAAACATTTACTGTCAAACTTTAAATCAACAATTGATTTAAAGATGATCTGTCAAAGTGCAATGGAAAACAATATTGTTTTTGTTTTTGTTGTTTTTATCCCGTAAGGCGCTTTGAGAAGCCACCTTTAAAGGCGCTATATAAAGGCACTGATTCCTATGGAATGTGTATTCTTTCTTCTTTTTTTCAGCATGGAATAAACCTATTACGTGATTTTAAGGTTTGTGTGAGAAGCCAGGGTATCAGCTTGTTCCCCCCTCCCGCACCTCTCTCTGTACAGTAGAGGCTCCTGTCCTGACTGGTGGAGCTTATACAGCTGTGTCTGGAGGGGATCCAGGGTATCAGCGTCAACCCAAGGCTGGGCAGCTTGTTCCCCCCTCCCGCACCTCTCTCTGTACAGTTGAGGCTCCTGTCCTGACTGGTGGAGCTCATACAACTGTGTCTGGAGAGGATCCATGGTATCAGGGTCAACCCCATGGCTATGCAGCTTGTTTCCCCCCCTGCACCTCTCTGTGTACAGTAGAGCCTCCTGTCTTGACTGGTGGAGCTCATTCAGCTGTATCTGGAGAGGATCAAGCGGGGTATCAGCTTCAAACCCACGGCTGGGGAGCTTGTTCCCCCCTCCTGCCCCCCTCTGTGTACAGTAGAGCATTCCTTCATGACTGGTGGAGCTCATACAGCTGTGTCTCGAGAGGATCCAGGGTATCAGCTTCAACCCCATGGCTGGGTAGCTTGTTCCCACCCCTCTCTGTGTACAGTAGAGCCTCCTTCCTGACTGGTGGAGCTCATACAGCTGTGTCTGGAGAGGGAGGGAGAGAGGGGTGCGGAACCAGGGAACTATTTACATGGAAAACGGGCGATCTCCCCAACCCGTATGCCCCTTTCACTGTGTGGCAGCTGCAATAGTCAGCGGCCTACCTAAACCCCGCCCTGACCACTCCTGTCCTGCCCCTCACCGCGCACCCCAGCCGGGTGTTCTTCAGCCGCCCCCCAGGGCGAAAGTGCTACAATGCTAAAAATAAGATACACTCTGCAGACATTCACAACAACGACTGTCAGAAGATAGGACACAGCAACTCAGACACCCATTGAATGGAAAGGGACACTTTAATGTTCTGTGCGGGTGGTACAGCACCCCACCGCGCCAGCGCGCCAGCAAAGAGAGAGATACACACCAGTTTTCATTGTCAAAAAGTAATTGTTTTTTACTTTTGTACACCAACGCATTAGCAAGTTAAAGCTATCCCATTGAGGAGCTGGTCGCAATAATTGTTTTGTTCCTTGATTTTCTGATCTGCAAGGCCATTTGAATTCTGTCTGGCATTGCCAGATTGTGAAAAAATAAAAGTATTTAAATCATAAGATACAAATTTCAGACATTCACAACATATACATATCTTAAAACATTTACATATCTTGTTAAATTATTACTTTAAATATGTACTTTAAGTTACTGAAACAGCCAGTTAATAAAATCGTTGCAATTTTGTTCTTGTTTGGAGGTGGGGATATTCTGACAACAATTGATTTAAAGACAATCGGTCAAAGTGAAATGAAATACAATATTACGCTGGGTAAACGTTCCGAGGTCAAATTCTTCCGTGATGGGGGTACGTTTAAAGGTCTAAGCCGGAAACCATCATTATGTCTCATTTTTGATTCGCTCTTCCAAACGAGAACAAAATTGCGACAATTTTATTAGCGGGCTGTTTCAGTAACTCAAAATATTCATTTAAAGTAATAATTTAACAATAAATCCCCCACCCGGAGTGGAGTGGCGTGGGGGGGCGACACGTGCTCCTGCAGGTGAGCGTGCCAGCGGCATTTTTTATAATTTATTTTTATTACAGATTCGAGTGGCGACATTATATATATATATTATTTCTGTAGTGGTACAGTTGTGTGCCAGATGAATCGCGGTAATGCACGAAGGTGATGTTTAATGCCTCACACGGTGTTGACCCACATGTTGTGTTTTGCTGAGCAGGAGAGAGAGACATTCAGCGTGTGTGACGCCAACGGGTTTTCTGTTCTAGAGGCTCTGTCATCCGTTGTGTTATAATTGTTTTCTTTCTTATTTAGTATTTCAGGTGTGTCGATTTTATGAACCAAATGTTAACGTACAACATGGGAAAAGGTGCATTGTAGAGTAAGATAACGGATATCGGCTTGTATCGTGGAGAGGACGTATAATGTGCTGAAAGATGGGAAGAGAAAGGGGCGATTTCTGCGCGCATTCTAATCATTGTGATTGATTTGATATTGATCTGATATGTGTGGTCTTGTGAATGTACATAGATGGTGGGTATGGTGTTAATAATATATGATATTATATAATTACTTGTATATATCATATATCATTCTTTCTATTTTTATATATGGTAATCCTTCTAGATATTATGATTCTGTTTCCCGAAAGCATCGTAGCGCTAAGAACATCGTAAACTCGCTCTTAAGCTCGATCGTTAATTGACGAGTGTTTCCCAAAACCCATCGTAACTGAAGTAGCACGTTAAATCCTTCGTCATCTACGTGCTCCCCGACCCGCTCGTTCATCACTAAGTGCTTCTTAAACTGGCCTCCTCCTGCCCACCCTGAGCGCCAGAGATCGCCAGACAGAGCACAGTCACTTCACGGCAGGGGCATCCTCTGGGAATACAGGACACTAAGAGTTTATATGAAGGACTTTGATATTGTGTTGTACTGTGTCAGAGGAAATTCGAAAAAAGAACATTTATTTATACAGTGATGAATTTATGAGTCATCTTGGGTATATTTCATATTCATTTTTATACTTGACTAGATTATATTATTTTCAGTATGAAATGCAGCAATGCATTATTTAAGTGAAATCATTGGGCCTAACATGTATTTATAATGTAGCGCCACGCAGGGCGCTTTAGTCATGCGCACGCAAGGCGGGCTGAGAACAGCACCTGGGTTCTACCGGACTGTATAGCGGGACGGAGGCTGGGATACAGTCTCTTCCCTTCAGGTGTGTGTGTGTGTGTGTTAGTGAAGGTGCAGCGCTGTAACCCCTGTCCCTGTGTGTGTACCTTTCCCGATTCGAGTTAATAAATGTGTTGTTCAGCCCCATTCCTGAGTCCCACGCCTGCTCCATTCCGTACCCAAACCCGCGGTCGATACCGCGTAGTTCCAGCACCGTTTGATGTTCTGTCGTGATTGTTGACGGTAAAGCTTAGATCTACTTGTTTTTAAATTTGATTATAGGTCCTGTATTTGTTGAGTGACACATGCCAAGCTTAGTAGTTAATGTTTCCATTGAGTTCCAGTACACCCAATAACTATAAATAACAGTTTTTTCTCATGAAATATTGATTCTTAACTATGGCAGCGCACCAAAAAATATTGCTTTAAATCAAGGACGTCGTGCGGGACGCATACACTGTCCACGCAGTTAATCTTGGTTTTCTTTACGGCATGTCAGTCATTTCTTTTCTTTGCTCTTAGAAACAATAAGGTCCCTTTTTGTGCCTATCTATATGCTTTTGCTTAAACTATGATGTCAAGTTTACTTCATATTCCTTTTCACAACTTTATTTCATCCCACTGAAGGACCAAAACCGACACCATATAATGAAAGAATTGTCAATCGATTGTTTACATACGTACATACGTACATCGTAAAGTTGCTTGAAAGTCTCTAAGATTAGTTGTTTTCGGGAAACTCACCCCTGTTCTTTATCCTTCTGCTCTCACTGTGTTTATTACCACTATCTACTGTCTCCTCTAACTGTGTATTGTCATCATGCATATCTTGTGTATTATTTATTGTTGTTGGTTTTGTCATTCTATTAAGAAGCCACCTTTCAAGGCGCTATATAAATTAATGTTTATTTTTATTATTATTATTATTTATTTTTGTAAAGTTGTACATTCTGACGCCATGAGATTTTTAGATTTTGAGATTCTCATATTTTTGGCTTCTACAACAAACAGTAACAACGCGCTTGAATGGTTCTGCAAAAGTTTAGCTGTATCTTTAAAGCCATCCTCATCCTTATCAGGTACAAAGAAAAGAAGGTAGGTCGGCTTCTGTTTGGAATGTTTTAGTTAGTTTTAATTTTTTAAACCCCAGGTAAACATATTTTGTGCCTTTCTCTGAACTTTTTTGCATTTCAGTTCAGTTGTTTTTAAGCTTATTTTACAGTTGCTAGGTTCCTGAACTGTGCAGTATTTCTTTTGGGTTTTGTGCAAATCATATTCTAACGGTTGGGGGGAAAAAGCACAGGTGCCATCCCACCATTAAACCCTGAAACTTACCTTAGCCGATTCTTCAACTAAACCAGACATGTTAACTAAGTGTTACAGTATGGTCTTCGAATGTGTGTCAGCCAATCAGATTTCAGGACTGGAATTATTGGTTTTGTAATAGGGAATATAGTATGGAATCACGTATCTAAAGAAATGAATAATGATATTAATTTAAGGATCTGAATATCTAAAAATATGTATCTATATAGCAGGTAGTATTACTGTATTCCACTTTCTTTGTAAATACGGAATAACAGATTCACAACGCAAAGCTGTGTCACTCTTCTGGGTAAAAAAAACTTTTTGAACACCCTGTTTTTAATAAGCTGCTGAGTAAAGAACAGCTAAACTGGGAAGAAAACACTTTCAGAAAAAATGTTTCAGGTTTCAAGAACACAGATCCCCAATGCAAATTTCAACCAAACCTGTCCCCACACACCCTCTCCCCACTGCGATTAGAATATACACAAAGCACTAAAATCTTTCGAGTAGATGATCAGGTGTTTCGCAGACGTAGGCATAGTACGTAAATCAGGCCTTATGAACTCACACCTGGGATTCGATTAATTAGGGTTATTTATTATTCATAAAGTTCATAAAGCCTGAATTACGTACTATGCCTATGTCTGCAAAACACCTTTTCTAGTTAATGCTACAGTACTTCTCTTTCTCGGGCGTGATTTTTTAAAGTAAAAACCAGGCTAGCAGGCTTGTTTTGTGATCTTCAAAAAGACCATGTTGAAAAAATCCTACAAAGAGATTTAAAGGCATGAGGTGTGCTGGCTGCTGTGGGACGCAGTGGTGGCCTGGCACGTTGAGGTGCGCTGGCAGCTGTGTGTTGTGACTCAGTGGTGGCCTGGCACGGTGAGGTGCACTGGCAGCTGTGTGGTGTGACTCAGTGGTGGCCTGGCATGGTGATGTGCGCTGGCAGCTGTGTGGTGTGACTTAGTGGTGGCCTGGTACGGTGAGGTGCGCTTTCAGCTTTGTGTGGTCTGACGCAGTGGTGGCCTGGCATGGTGAGGTGCGCTGGCAGCTGTGTGACGCAGCTGTGGCAGGGTATGGTGAGGTGTGCTGGCAGCTGTGTGACGCAGTGGTGGCCTGGCACAGTGAGGTGCACTGGCACCTGTGTGGTTTGACGTAGTGGTGGCCTGGCACGGTGAGATGCCTTGGCATCTGTGTAATGAAATGGTGGCCGGGGAGAGTGATGTGCACTGGCAACTGTGTGGTGTGATGCAGTGGTGGCCTGGCACGGTGAGTTGCGCTGGTAGCTGTGTGGTATGACGCAGTGGCAGCCTGGTACGGTGAGGTGTGCTGGCAGCTTTGGGACGCAGTGGTGGCCTGGCACTGTGAGGTTCGCTGGCAGCTGCGTGACGCAGCTGTGGCCGGGCACGGTGAGGTGCGCTGGCAGCTGTGTGGTGTGACTCAGTGGTGGCCTGGCATGGTGATGTGCGCTGGCAGCTGTGTGGTGTGACTTAGTGGTGGCCTGGTACGGTGAGGTGCGCTTTCAGCTTTGTGTGGTCTGACGCAGTGGTGGCCTGGCATGGTGAGGTGCGCTGGCAGCTGTGTGACGCAGCTGTGGCAGGGTATGGTGAGGTGTGCTGGCAGCTGTGTGACGCAGTGGTGGCCTGGCACAGTGAGGTGCACTGGCACCTGTGTGGTTTGACGTAGTGGTGGCCTGGCACGGTGAGATGCCTTGGCATCTGTGTAATGAAATGGTGGCCGGGGAGAGTGATGTGCACTGGCAACTGTGTGGTGTGATGCAGTGGTGGCCTGGCACGGTGAGTTGCGCTGGTAGCTGTGTGGTATGACGCAGTGGCAGCCTGGTACGGTGAGGTGTGCTGGCAGCTTTGGGACGCAGTGGTGGCCTGGCACTGTGAGGTTCGCTGGCAGCTGCGTGACGCAGCTGTGGCCGGGCACGGTGAGGTGCGCTGGCGGCTGTGTGGTGTGACTCAGTGGTGGCCTGGCACGGTGAGGTGTGCTTGCAGCTGTGTGGTGTGACGCAGTGGTGGCCTGGCATGGTGAGGTGCGCTGGCAGCTGTGTGATGTGACGCAGTGGTGTTCATCAGGCACAAGTTCATCAGTGAAAAGACCACTGGCATTTTTCCTTCCCCCTACATTCTCAGAGCAGAATCGAATTTAATATTAGCATAATTTATTACAGTGCTAAGTTTAATATTATTTATTACTAATAGTTTATGCTAACACCTAACTTTCTTAACGCGAGAAGTACTAATGTAAGTACCTACTGTATTGTACTTAAGTACTACCATAAGAAGTACTGCTGCATGCAACAAAAAAAAAGGAGTGGTGAAACAGCCCTACTCATACAGTATCAGTATCAACAGACATTTTATCAGTATCAGTTCTTGCTTTGTGCTGGGTTTAGCAGTTTTCCAAACATAGTCTTTCAGCGAATGCCATACCATCTCTATTGGATTTAAATCTGGAGATTCGGCTGGAGTTTTCACCCAGTTCACTCGTTCTGCTATAAGCCTCGCCCTTGCTGCTTTGTGTTTCGGATCGTTGTCTTGAAAGAGACTGTGCCTTGATCCATTGTGCTCCCTGATATATGGGGCGGCATGCTATGTGACCCCGACTTCCTCGAAGAATTCCCGATCCATAATTCCTTCGAAATAAAATTGTTTGTCAAGCAATGTAATGCAAGGTGCTTTCTAACGTTGGGCAATGTGTTTTTTCTTGAAATTTTGTTTCGAGAGACTAGATAAGTAATTCAAGTGTTTATGATATGTCACTGTTGTGAATGTCTGTGGAGTGTATCTTATTAGCCTGTCCTGACTGGTGGAGCTCATCCAGCTGTGTCTGGATATCTTGGTCAAATATTCGGGTAGTATGTATTGTCTGTTTAGGGTTCTGTAGCATTCCACACGGCTGGGCAGCTTGTTCCCCCCTCCCTCCCCTCTCTGTGTACAGTAGAGCCTCCTGTCCTGGCTGGTAGAGCTCATCCAGCTGTGTCTGGCTAATATAAAAGCCAGTACTTTAATATTGTTTTCTGTATGTTTATCAATAGTGGGTACTGCCCTAATTCGGTCCTGCACCCGTTGTTAGGTGTTTTTTAGGTGTTGTTAGGGCTTCTACCAAATATGAACACATGGCTGAAAATGTATACAATTCTAATATTTCCTTTTTTCCCATTGAAGGTATAACATATGTGGTGTGAGAATGAGGTCCTCATTTAAGTGCATAAAACTCAGGCACTGGCGCAACAAACTGAACAAAGTTCAAGGGGGTATACGCTTTATGTAGACACTTTATTTCCTCTTTTTCCATACTCTAAGAAATGATTTGGGAAACCTGTGGGACACTGGAGGTCATTACACATGAGCCTCTTTCTGTACCTTTTAAGCCATTGAAACCTAGTTGCCTTGTTACAAGGTCTAATATTACAGTAGGTGTGGTTTCTGTCTCCTAATTTCTGAGAATGATCAAATTGGGGAATAAGTTGTAGGGAATACCACTCTTGCACTTCTAAGAAAAGACTATCTCAAATGAAACTCGCTATAGAAAGACATCTTGTTGAAAAATTCTTTATTTTTTGTCATTTCTAAAGAAAAAACATTCATCAAGTCCTTCACAAATGTTTTGTTTGTGACTTTCTCTGTTGTTCCCTTTCACACTCAACTGAACTATGTGTTATGTCTTGTAAACGTAATCAAACATTTCACTTAGGTGTGTGGGTTAACACAAACCCATATTGTATGAAGCATTCAGTTTTTCATTCACATTTTTTCTAACAATTGCATCCATGCTAGGACTACAGTAAACAACAGTTTTTACTAAAGTAAATGAAATTGTTGATTAAACAAGACAAATTGTTTTAAATGTATGCAATACGACGACATGAAAAACAACACTGAAACTTTTCATTGAAATACTGGACGAGATTGTGCATATTCAATGGATTTCTCCTGGTGCTTTTTTCATCAGTCTTTTCATATTCTTGTTCTCTACTCAGGTGTCTCCTGTTCCTTTGGTGATGTCTGCTGTACACACATGGCATCATACACTTGAGCAAAGTGTGATACCACCGTTTGTTCTTCTCCTAAAATAAAGATGAACATTGACAAAAGTCAGAAGCACTCTTTTCTTTGACAGACGAACAAAACAATGCAAGAATAACCATACTCTCTGTTCCTTACTCATTTCTACCTACCTATTTGACCACTTTGTCTGCTTCAGTCAGGACAGGGTGCTGGGGCTGACTCTGAGCAATCTAAGAAGAGCTCTCTGTGATCTTCTCCCCTACAGTGGCTACATTGTACTCTGTTTGAAATCCAGGTATCGCCTCCGGTAAGTTCCTCGGTCCTTTTTGGGACTTGAAAGGGTAGAATCATTTTGTGACTACATTTCATTGTCATGCACTGATATGTTCTGGTTTGTGTTAGATTACTGCAGGCGTTCAAGTACTTTCTTTTTGTTCTAGATTGGCAGTGTTTGAGATGGTAGGAACTTGTCATATTCTCAACTTATTTTGTCTATGAGACTCTGAATGCTCTGTAAACATACTATTTTAGCAATTCTTAGAAATCTGAAAGCAGTGTTACCTGTATCATTTTTTGTCTTGGTAGTAGTATTGCAGCTCCAACATCAGCACTTACAGTGCCTTGCGAAAGTATTCGGCCCCCTTGAACTTTTCAACCTTTTGCCACATTTCAGGCTTCAAACATAAAGATGTAATTTTTTTATTTTATGTGAAGAATCACCAACAAGTGGGACACAATTGTGAAGTGGAACGAAATCTATTGGATTTTTGAAACTTTTTTAACTAATAAAAAAATGAAAAGTGGGGCGTGCAAAATTATTCGGCCCACTTGCGTTGATACTTTGTAGAGCCACCTTTTGCTGCGATTACAGCTGCAAGTCGCTTGGGGTATGTCTCTATCAGTTTTGCACATCGAGAGACTGAAATACTTGCCCATTCTTCCTTGCAAAACAGCTCGAGCTCAGTGAGGTTGGATGGAGAGCGTTTGTGAACAGCAGTTTTCAGCTCTTTCCACAGATTCTCGATTGGATTCAGGTCCGGACTTTGACTTGAGCATTCAAACACCTGGATACGTTTATTTGTGAACCATTCCTTTGTAGATTTTGCTGTATGTTTGGGATCATTGTCTTGTTGGAAGATAAATCTCCGTCCCAGTTTCAGGTCTTTTGCAGACTCCAACAGGTTTTCATCCAGAATGGTCCTGTATTTGGCTGCATCCATCTTCCCCTCAATTTTAACCATCTTCCCTGTCCCTGCTGAAGAAAAGCAGGCCCAAACCATGATGCTGCCACCACCATGTTTGACAGTGGGGATGGTGTGTTGAGGGTGATGAGCTGTGTTGCTTTTACGCCAAACATATCGTTTTGCATTGTGGCCAAAAAGTTCGATTTTGGTTTCATCTGACCAGAGCACCTTCTTCCACATGTTTGGGGTGTCTCCCAGGTGGCTTGTGGCAAACTTTAGACGAGACTTTTTATGGATATCTTTGAGAAATGGCTTTCTTCTTGCCACTCTTCCATAAAGGCCAGATTTGTGCAGTGTAAGACTGATTGTTGTCCTATGGACAGACTCTCCCACCTCAGCTGTAGTTCTCTGCAGTTCATCCAGAGTGATCATGGGCCTCTTGGCTGCATCTCTGATCAGTCTTCTCCTTGTCTGAGCTGAAAGTTTAGAGGGACGGCCAGGTCTTGGTAGATTTGCAGTGGTCTGATACTCCTTCCATTTCAAGATGATCGCTTGCACAGTGCTCCTTGGGATGTTTGAAGCTTGGGAAATCTTTTTGTATCCAAATCCGGCTTTAAACTTCTCCACAACAGTATTACGGACCTGCCTGGTGTGTTCCTTGGTCTTCATGATGCTCTCTGCGCTTTCAACAGAACCTTGAGACTATCACAGAGCAGGTGCATTTATACAGAGACTTGATTACACACAGGTGGATTCTATTTATCACCATCAGTCATTTAGGACAACATTGGATCATTCAGAGATCCTCGCTGAACTTCTGGAGTGAGTTTGCTGCACTGAAAGTAAAGGGGCCGAATAATTTTGCACGCCCCACTTTTCATTTTTTTATTAGTTAAAAAAGTTTCAAAAATCCAATAGATTCCACTTCACAATTGTGTCCCACTTGTTGGTGATTCTTCACATAAAATAAAAAATGTATATCTTTATGTTTGAAGCCTGAAATGTGGCAAAAGGTTGAAAAGTTCAAGGGGGCCGAATACTTTCGCAAGGCACTGTAAATAATGGTTTGTGATGTTACTTGTCCTTGGAGTTAGTATACTCCTGAGAAGTCAAGAGAAATCTTAAGTAAGCATTAATTGTGTTTCACTTTTTAAAGCAAAGTACGTGTCAAGTACTTTGAAGGCATTTGTTGATACTTTTAAGCACTTTCGTTGATTATTATTATCCTTCAATTAGTTATTACAAGTCCAACATTCTCTACATGATCTCACTCCATTTTCAGAATGTGGGAATACAGTTGTTTTAAGGAAATGCCACTGAATAGATAGTAGCTGCACTCTACAAAGATGAATTTGCTAATTAATCAGTCAGAGACACAGCTTATACTTCAGAAGTTTTAGATCATTTAATGATGATTATTGTACTTTATAACTAGCAAAATCCCCATATCCTGTTCATTGCCCCTTTTTCAGTCATGTGGATTGACTTATGCCTGAAGTGGTTAATTCTCACCTTGACATCTCATAGAACAACTGAATCTCTACCAAGGGTGAATGTGTCCTTCCTCTTAATGTCTAAAAGAAAAGGTTAAAATTCATTGAAGCAAAATGCAACAACCCAAAATGTTGGGGAAGTCGTTTCCACAGTTATTTCATATGACAGTGCTTGGAGTGAAACTACATGACCATGGTGAAGAAGTAAAAACACTTTACCTTGTTCCTCCTGACTGATGTCCTTATGCGTGTTTTGCACAGTTGAGTGTTTTGTGTCTTGTTGTCTGTGTAGGCAACAGCCCTCTTCCCTGGGATAGAACTAGATGATATTTAGACACGTTAATTTGACTTCTCCATTGCTCACATTGATGTGGATATGATTATAATGCTCGGTTTTGTGGGCTTCCCAAGAAAACAATAAATCCCTTACTACTTGTTCGAAATGCAGTAGCACAGATCCTAACAAATACAAGAATGAGAATATCATTCCTGTTTTGAAAAAACTTCACTGGTCACCTGTATTATCTAGGATAAATTTGAAAGTTCTTTTACTTGTTTTTAAAGCTTTAAGCGACCTAGCACGTCTGTACCTTACTGAATGTCTGTCTTCATATGTTCCTATACGTGACCTGAGATCTGCACATACTGGCCTACTGCAAATACCACATGTGAAATGCAGAAAGAGTGGAAAGGCTGCTTTTCGTTGTTATGCTTCTTAATTATGAAACTCACTTCCACTTTTTATTAGGCAGTCAAGCTCGGTACATTGTTTTAAAAAACATTTGAAAAATTTGCTTTTAGTTAAAGTGGTTCTTTGTTCTTTCTATTTATGTTTCTTTTATCAGTTCTCTTTAATTGTTCTTATTTTATTACGACTTTCCTAATTTTTATTTATTTAATTGACATGTATGTTGCTTTACTGTATTGCTGTATTTTCCTTGACAACTGAAAGTATATCTCTCAATTTTAATATTTTATTTTTACGCTTGGTTTTTAAAGCACCAAAGCACTATTTGTATGAAAGGTGCTCTATAAATAAAGTTTATTATTATTCTTTTTAATCTTATTATTATACTTTGTTACATTTTTGGTTAGGACAAAGATTCTAGTAGAGGTGGCCTCTTTTACCCCGTTCCAAAAAATTGGAAAACTACCTTCAGAATACACTGACAATGACCATCTACTGTCTCCTCTAACTGTGTATTGTCATCATGCATATCTTGTGTATTATTTATTGTTGTTGGTTTTGTCATTCTGTAACGAAGCCACCTTTCAAGGCACTATATAAAATAATGTTTGTTTTTATTATTTACATTTTTCATCGTTAAATCTGGCGAAGAGTCTTAAGAGAATATCAAAGAACACGTTGCTCTTACCTTTCCATTCCAAGAAATGCCCTCAGCTCGGATTGCAGAGATTGACCTCTCTGTCTCAAATTCTGAGAAACATAGACTCGATTGAAAAATGACCATTTCCTAAGATTCACATAACATCACCAGTCAACATTTGCCACTTGACATCAATAGAAACCATAGAGTACATGACATTTACATGAAACTTACCTTAGCCGATTCTTCAACTAAACCAGACATGTTAACTAAGTATTATTTCTGTTGTTCTTTTGTCTCCTTGGAGACACTTGGAACTGGTGTGATGCTGGTTAGTGTTCCATGACATCATTCGTTCTTAATGTAAATGCAGGTATTGGCACAACATAGTAAAATGATGTAAAGTTCTGGATCCATTTATGATTTTCACTCAGTTTGAAAGAGTTCCTGTCGTGTGGTTAAACTTTGTGTTACGGAGGGTTAACTGGGGTTCTGGCTACTAGTTAGGCTTGGTCATTCAGTCATCTGCTTCATGAAATAGGAAGCTAAGAGATCTGTGTTTTAGTTTTACTGTTTGTTTTTGTTCTATAGAATAAGAAATGTTTCATTAATATTAGTAATAGAGTAGCTGTTTCTCTAAACAGTGTGTGTCAGTTTGCACTGCAGGTGTGCCAGGTAGAGACCATTTAAGAACCAAAAAATATGCTGTCATTTACTGCCGTGGCTAATTTCTGTTAACCTTGTCTCTCACTCACTTTGATGAGCAAAATGTTCATACATAAAGCATACATTTCTGATTGGTCAGAAGAAGCTTCTTAACATATAAGGTATAAAGAAAGTCAGAAAGTTAGGCACTTAGGTCAGCCTTAGGCAGTTAACCAAGACCATAATCCGATAAGAAGCTATTCCCTTTCATGTTGCTAAATCACATGTAGGATACATGAGTTACACCTCCACTTAAGAGACCTTAAAGAGACCTTGGCCAGCCAGGAGTGTAGAAAACCGTAAAACAGTTCTTGAGGACCTAATTGTTAACTCTTAACAGCCAAAGGTTCCTTCAGTCCTATGAGAAATATTTTTGAATTGAACTAAAGTGTGTTTCCGATACAGGAGCATATGTCTGTCAGGGCCTGTTGGAGAGGCCCTGCATGAGAACCCCTGGCTGCAGTTCCACATCCCCCTGAAAGTAAATAGAGCCATAAGCACGGAGCTAAGGACACTGCTCCAGGACATGCTGGCTGTCGATCCTGACCAGCGACCAGAAGCCATCCAGCTGAAGAAGCAAGTCAGGCAAGCCATGGCACGAGAGAAAACATCTTTGTAGTGACTGATAGCAAGATGTCCGTGACCAAGGGCAATTTGTCTGAGTAAAGTCTGATTTCATTCTTATGTCCCGAAAGGCCACTGCCTTTGTGCTGTAGATTTCTGATTTAGACGGTCATTTCTATGGACAACTTTGACTTTTCTGTGGGTCCAATGAAAATAAGTTTTTTAACTTATTCTTTGTTACAGTTTTCGAAAGTTTAAAGACATTCACTGAGTTGACGATAAAGGAAAAGTTTCATCTTTCACCTCTTCGAAGGTAGGCCGGTCAGAGGTACAATATATGTCTTCATGTCTTCATCCTCCATGTTTGTAACTACAGGTTTCACAGTGTTGAGCTAAGACACAAAAACACCTACAAGTGGCAGTTCCAAATGTATCAAATGTATAAACCTGGGCTGAAAAAGTGTGTACAGTATATACTCTGTGTAGGTCTGATAAAAGTATTCGAGTCAAAGTGTCATATGGATAGAAATTCTCATGATTTTGTATTGTGTTTTTTTTCTCTGTTCTGCTTTATTGAAAGAAATCAGATGCTCTTCCTGAAACTTACCTTAGCTGATTCTTCAGCTAAACCAGACAGACTTCTGAAATTCTCAAATATTATCAAATTTTGTTGGTGCAGAGGTGGTGGAGCCCATTACCAACAGACTCACAGCTGAAATTGCTGTGAAAAGGGCTTCTACCAAATATTAACATGTGGGTGAAAATGTATACAATTGTAATATTTCCTTTTTTCCCATTGAAAGTATAACATATGTGGTGTGAGAAAGAGGTCCTCATTTAATTGCATGAAACTCTGGCACTGGCGCAACAAACTGATCAAAGTTCAAGGGGGTATACGCTTTCTGTAGACACTTTATTTCCTCTTTTTTCATACTCTAAGAAATGATTTGGGAAACCTGTGGGACACTGGAGGTCATTATACATGAGCCTCTTTCTGCACCTTTTAAGCCATTGAAACCTAGTTGCCTTGTTACAAGGTCTAATATTACAGTAGGTGTGGTTTCCGTCTCCTAATTTCTGAGAATGATCAAATTGGGGAATAAATTGTAGGGAATACCACTCTTGCACTTCTAAGAAAAGACTATCTCAAATGAAACTCGCTATAGAAAGACATCTTGTTGAAAAATTCTTTATTTTTTGTAATTTCTAAAGAAAAAACATTCATCAAGTCCTTCACAAATGTTTTGTTTGTGACTTTCTCTGTTGTTCCCTTTCACACTCAACTGAACTATGTGTTATGTCTTGTAAACGTAATCAAACATTTCACTTAGGTGTGTGGGTTAACACAAACCCATATTGTATGAAACATTCAGTTTTTCATTCCCGTTTTTCCTAACAATTGCATCCATGCTAGGACTACAGTAAACAACACTTTTTACGAAAGTAAATGAAATTGTTCATTAAACAAGACACATTGTTTTAAATGTATGCAATACGACGACACTAAAAACAACACTGAAACTTTTTATTGAAATACTGTTCGAGATTGTGCATATTCAATGGATTTCTCCTGGTGCTTTTTTTCATCAGTCTTTTCATATTCTTGTTCTCTACTCAGGTGTCTCCTGTTCCTTTGGTGATGTCTGCTGTACACACATGGCATCATACACTTGAGCAAAGTGTGATACCACCGTTTGTTCTTCTCCTAAAATAAAGATGAACATTGACAAAAGTCAGAAGCACTCTTTTCTTTGACAGACGAACAAACAATGCAAGAATAACCATACTCTCTGTTCCTTACTCATTTCTACCTACCTGTTTGACCACTTTGTCTGCTTCAGTCAGGACAGGGTGCTGGGGCTGACTCTGAGCAATCTGAGAAGAGCTCTCTGTGATCTTCTCCCCTACAGTGGCTACATTGTACTCTGTTTGAAATCCAGGTATCGCCTCCGGTAAGTTCCTCGGTCCTTTTTGGGACTTGAAAGGGTAGAATCATTTTGTGACTACATTTCATTGTCATGCACTGATATGTTCTGGTTTGTGTTCGATTACTGCAGGCGTTCAAGTACTTTCTTTTTGTTCTAGATTGGCAGTGTTTGAGATGGTAGGAACTTGTCATATTCTCAACTTATTTTCTCTATGAGACTCTGAATGCTCTGTAAACATACTATTTTAGCAATTCTTAGAAATCTGAAAGCAGTGTTACCTGTATCATTTTTTGTCTTGGTAGTAGTATTGCAGCTCCAACATCAGCACTTAAATAATGGTTTGTGATGTTACTTGTCCTTGGAGTTAGTATACTCCTGAGAAGTCAAGAGAAATCTTACATAAGCATTAATTATGTTTCACTTTTGAAAGCAAAGTATGTGTCAAGTACTTTGAAGGCATTTGTTGATACTTTTAAGCACTTTCGTTGATTATTATTATCCTTCAATTAGTTATTACAAGTCCAACATTCTTACATGATCTCACTCCATATTCAGAATGTGGGAATACAGTTGTTTTAAGGAAATGCCACTGAATAGATAGTAGCTGCACTCTACAAAGATGAATTTGCTAATTAATCAGTCAGGGACACAGCTTATACTTCAGTAGTCTTAGATCATGTAATGATGATTATTGTACTTTATAACTAGCAAAATCCCCATATCCTGTTCATTGCCCCTTTTTCAGTCATGTGGATTGACTTATGCCTGAAGTGGTTAATTCTCACCTTGACATCTCATAGAACAACTGAATCTCTACCAAGGGTGAATGTGTCCTTCCTCTTAATGTCTAAAAGAAAAGGTTAAAATTCATTGAAGCAAAATGCAACAACCCAAAATGTTGGGGAAGTCGTTTCCACAGTTATTTCATATGACAGTGCTTGGAGTGAAACTACATGACCATGGTGAAGAAGTAAAAACACTTTACCTTGTTCCTCCTGACTGATGTCCTTATGCGTGTTTTGCACAGTTGAGTGTTTTGTGTCTTGTTGTCTGTGTAGGCAACAGCCCTCTTCCCTGGGATAGAACTAGATGATATTTAGACACGTTAATTTGACTTCTCCATTGCTCACATTGATGTGGATATGATTATAATGCTCGGTTTTGTGGGCTTCCCAAGAAAACAATAAATCCCTTACTACTTGTTCGAAATGCAGTAGCACAGATCCTAACAAATACAAGAATGAGAATATCATTCCTGTTTTGAAAAAACTTCACTGGTCACCTGTATTATCTAGGATAAATTTGAAAGTTCTTTTACTTGTTTTTAAAGCTTTAAGCGACCTAGCACGTCTGTACCTTACTGAATGTCTGTCTTCATATGTTCCTATACGTGACCTGAGATCTGCACATACTGGCCTACTGCAAATACCACATGTGAAATGCAGAAAGAGTGGAGAGGCTGCTTTTTGTTCTTATGCTTCTAAATTATGAAACTCACTTCCACTTTTTATTAGGCAGTCAAGCTCGGTACATTGTTTTAAAAAACATTTGAAAATGTTGCTTTTAGTTAAAGTGGTTCTTTGTTCTTTCTATTTCTGTTTCTTTTTTTAGTTCTCTTTAATTGTTCTTATTTTATTACGACTTTCCTAATTTGTATTTATTTAATTGACATGTATGTTGCTTTACTGTATTGCTGTATTTTCCTTGACAACTGAAAGTATATCTCTCAATTTTAATATTTTATTTTTACGCTTGCTTTTTAAAGCACCAAAGCACTATTTGTATGAAAGGTGCTCTATAAATAAAGTTTATTATTATTATTTTTAATATTATTATTATACTTTGTTACATTTTTGGTTAGGACAAAGATTCTAGTAGAGGTGGCCTCTTTTACCCTGTTCCAAAAAATTGGAAAACTACCTTCAGAATACACTGACAATGACCATCTACTGTCTCCTCTAACTGTGTATTGTCATCATGCATATCTTGTGTATTATTTATTGTAGTTGGTTCTGTCATTCTGTAAAGAAGCCACCTTTCAAGGCACTATATAAAATAATGTTTGTTATTATTATTTACATTTTTCATTGTAAAATCTGGCGAAGAGTCTTAAGAGAATATCAAAGAACACGTTGCTCTTACCTTTCCATTCCAAGAAATGCCCTCAGCTCGGATTGCAGAGATAGACCTCTCTGTCTCAAATTCTGAGAAACATAGACTCGATTGAAAAATGACCATTTCCTAAGATTCACATAACATCACCAGTCAACATTTGCCACTTGACATCAATAGAAACCATAGAGTACATGACATTTCCAATCAGTTTTCTTTCAAGGTACAATAGCAATCGCCTTGCCAGAAGAGTTATACTGCGGTAGATAAATATTACAAATGTCAGATACACGCAAAGTTGTTTGGATTACTATGAAAAGATTGTCAAATATATTTATGTTCATTATATTTCTTGGAGTGACAGAGCTAAAGAGAAAAAAATACTTACCTTTATCTCTGCAGACAGGATCGCAAGGGATTCCCTTATACTGGGTTCCTATATAACAAATAATACATTATTCAAAAAACATGATATTTCTCTGTCCATTGGCAGCATGATTGTTTATCATTACAGTTTTAGTTAGCTTTAATTTTGGAAACCCCAAGTAAACATAGTTTGTGCCTTTCTCTGAACTTTTTGGCATTTCAATTCAGTTGTTTGTAAGCTTATTTTACAGTTGCTAGGTTGATGAAGTTCCTGAACTGTGCAGTATTTCTTTTGGGTTTGGTGCGAATCATATTCTAGCGGTTGGGGGAAAAAAGCACAGGTGCCATCCCACCATTAAACCCTGAAACTTACCTTAGCCGATTCTTCAACTAAACCAGACATGTTAACTAAGTGTTACAGTATGTTTCAAAGTGTGTATTTTAGCAAACACAACTGAAGTTCTGTTGTCTCCTTGGAGACACCTGGAACTGGTGTGATGCTGGTTCTATGACATCATTCGTTCTAAATGTAAATGCAGGTATTGGCACAACATAGTAAATTGATGTAAAGTTATGGATCCATTTATGATTTTCACTCAGTTTGAAAGAGTTCCTGTCGTGTGGTTAAACTTTGTGTTACGGAGGGTTAACTGGGGTTCTGGCTATTAGTTAGGCTTGGTCATTCAGTCATCTGGTTCATGAAATAGGAAGCTAAGAGATCTGTGTTTTAGTTTTACTGTTTGTTTTTGTTCCATAGAATAAGAAATGTTTCATTAATATTAGTAATAGAGTAGCTGTTTCTCTAAACAGTGTGTGTCAGTTTGCACTGCAGGTGTGCCAGGTAGAGACCATTTAAGAACGAAAAAATATGCTGTCATTTACTGCCGTGGCTAATTTCTGTTAACCTTGTCTCTCACTCACTTTGATGAGCAAAATGTTCATACATAAAGCATACATTTCTGATTGGTCAGAAGAAGCTTCTTAACATATAAGGTATAAAGAAAGTCAGAAAGTTAGGCACAGGTCAGCCTTAGGCAGTTAACCAAGACCATAATCCGATAAGAAGCTATTCCCTTTCATGTTGCTAAATCACATGTAGGATACATGAGTTACACCTCCACTTAAGAGACCTTAAAGAGACCTTGGCCAGCCAGGAGTGTGGAAAACCGTAAAACAGTTCTTGAGGACCTAATTGTTAACTCTTAACAGGCAAAGGTTCCTTCAGTCCTATGAGAAATATTTTAGAACTGAACTAAAGTGTGTTTCCGATACAGGAGCATATGTCTGTCAGGGCCTGTTGGAGAGGCCCTGCGTGAGAACCCCTGGCTGCAGTTCCACATCCCCCTGAAAGTAAATAGAGCCATAAGCATGGAGCTAAGGACACTGTTCCAGGACATGCTGGCTGTCGATCCTGACCAGCGACCAGAAGCCATCCAGCTGAAGAAGCAAGTCAGGCAAGCCATGGCACGAGAGAAAACATCTTTGTAGTGACTGATAGCAAGATGTCCGTGACCAAGGGCAATTCTTCTGAGCTAAGTCTGATTTCATTTTTATGTCCCGAAAGGCCACTGCCTTTGTGCTGTAGATTTCTGATTTAGACGGGCATTTCTATGGACAACTTTGACTTTTCTGTGGGTCCAATGAAAATATTTTTTTTTACTTATTCTTTGCTACAGTTTTCGAAAGTTTAAAGACACTCACTGAGTTGACGATAAAGGAAAAGTTTCATCTTTCACCTCTTCGAAGGTAGGCCGGTCAGAGGTACAATATATGTCTTCATCCTCCATGTTTGTAACTACAGGTTTCACAGTGTTGAGCTAAGACACAAAAACACCTACAAGTGGCAGTTCCAAATGTATCAAATGTATAAACCTGGGCTGAAAAAGTGTGTACAGTATATACTCTGTGTAGGTCTGATAAAAGTATTCGAGTCAAAGTGTCATATGGATACAAATTCTCATGATTTTGTATTGTGTGTTTTTTCTCTGTTCTGCTTTATTGAAAGAAATCAGATGCTCTTCCTGAAACTTACCTTAGCTGATTCTTCAGCTAAACCAGACAGACTTCTGAAATTCTCAAATATTATCAAATCTTGTTGGTGCAGAGGTGGTGGAGCCCATTACCAACAGACTCACAGCTGAAATTGCTGTGAAAAGGGCTTCTACCAAATATTAACATGTGGGTGAAAATGTATACAATTGTAATATTTCCTTTTTTCCCATTGAAAGTATAACATATGTGGTGTGAGAAAGAGGTCCTCATTTAATTGCATGAAACTCTGGCACTGGCGCAACAAACTGATCAAAGTTCAAGGGGGTATACGCTTTCTGTAGACACTTTATTTCCTCTTTTTTCATACTCTAAGAAATGATTTGGGAAACCTGTGGGACACTGGAGGTCATTATACATGAGCCTCTTTCTGCACCTTTTAAGCCATTGAAACCTAGTTGCCTTGTTACAAGGTCTAATATTACAGTAGGTGTGGTTTCCGTCTCCTAATTTCTGAGAATGATCAAATTGGGGAATAAATTGTAGGGAATACCACTCTTGCACTTCTAAGAAAAGACTATCTCAAATGAAACTCGCTATAGAAAGACATCTTGTTGAAAAATTCTTTATTTTTTGTAATTTCTAAAGAAAAAACATTCATCAAGTCCTTCACAAATGTTTTGTTTGTGACTTTCTCTGTTGTTCCCTTTCACACTCAACTGAACTATGTGTTATGTCTTGTAAACGTAATCAAACATTTCACTTAGGTGTGTGGGTTAACACAAACCCATATTGTATGAAACATTCAGTTTTTCATTCCCGTTTTTCCTAACAATTGCATCCATGCTAGGACTACAGTAAACAACACTTTTTACGAAAGTAAATTAAATTGTTCATTAAACAAGACACATTGTTTTAAATGTATGCAATACGACGACACTAAAAACAACACTGAAACTTTTTATTGAAATACTGTTCGAGATTGTGCATATTCAATGGATTTCTCCTGGTGCTTTTTTTCATCAGTCTTTTCATATTCTTGTTCTCTACTCAGGTGTCTCCTGTTCCTTTGGTGATGTCTGCTGTACACACATGGCATCATACACTTGAGCAAAGTGTGATACCACCGTTTGTTCTTCTCCTAAAATAAAGATGAACATTGACAAAAGTCAGAAGCACTCTTTTCTTTGACAGACGAACAAACAATGCAAGAATAACCATACTCTCTGTTCCTTACTCATTTCTACCTACCTGTTTGACCACTTTGTCTGCTTCAGTCAGGACAGGGTGCTGGGGCTGACTCTGAGCAATCTGAGAAGAGCTCTCTGTGATCTTCTCCCCTACAGTGGCTACATTGTACTCTGTTTGAAATCCAGGTATCGCCTCCCGTAAGTTCCTCGGTCCTTTTTGGGACTTGAAAGGGTAGAATCATTTTGTGACTACATTTCATTGTCATGCACTGATATGTTCTGGTTTGTGTTCGATTACTGCAGGCGTTCAAGTACTTTCTTTTTGTTCTAGATTGGCAGTGTTTGAGATGGTAGGAACTTGTCATATTCTCAACTTATTTTCTCTATGAGACTCTGAATGCTCTGTAAACATACTATTTTAGCAATTCTTAGAAATCTGAAAGCAGTGTTACCTGTATCATTTTTTGTCTTGGTAGTAGTATTGCAGCTCCAACATCAGCACTTAAATAATGGTTTGTGATGTTACTTGTCCTTTGAGTTAGTATACTCCTGAGAAGTCAAGAGAAATCTTACGTAAGCATTAATTATGTTTAACTTTTGAAAGCAAAGTACGTGTCAAATACTTTGAAGGCATTTGTTGATACTTTTAAGCACTTTCGTTGATTATTATTATCCTTCAATTAGTTATTACAAGTCCAACATTCTTACATGATCTCACTCCATATTCAGAATGTGGGAATACAGTTGTTTTAAGGAAATGCCACTGAATAGATAGTAGCTGCACTCTACAAAGATGAATTTGCTAATTAATCAGTCAGGGACACAGCTTATACTTCAGTAGTCTTAGATCATGTAATGATGATTATTGTTCTTTATAACTAGCAAAATCCCCATATCCTGTTCATTGCCCCTTTTTCAGTCATGTGGATTGACTTATGCCTGAAGTGGTTAATTCTCACCTTGACATCTCATAGAACAACTGAATCTCTACCAAAGGGTGAATGTGTCCTTCCTCTTAATGTCTAAAAGAAAAGGTTAAAATTCATTGAAGCAAAATGCAACAACCCAAAATGTTGGGGAAGTCGTTTCCACAGTTATTTCATATGACAGTGCTTGGAGTGAAACTACATGACCATGGTGAAGAAGTAAAAACACTTTACCTTGTTCCTCCTGACTGATGTCCTTATGCGTGTTTTGCACAGTTGAGCGTTTTGTGTCTTGTCGTCTGTGTAGGCAACAGCCCTCTTCCCTGGGATAGAACTAGATGATATTTAGACATGTTAATTTGACTTCTCCATTGTTCACATTGATGTGGATATGATTATAATGCTCTGTTTTGTGGGCTTCCCAAGAAAACAATAAATCCCTTACTACTTGTTCGAAATGCAGTAGCACAGATCCTAACAAATACAAGAAGGAGAATATCATTCCTGTTTTGAAAAAACTTCACTGGTCACCTGTATTATCTAGGATAAATTTGAAAGTTCTTTTACTTGTTTTCAAAGCTTTAAGCGACCTAGCACGTCTGTACCTTACTGAATGTCTGTCTTCATATGTTCCTATACGTGACCTGAGATCTGCACATACTGGCCTACTGCAAATACCACATGTGAAATGCAGAAAGAGTGGAGAGGCTGCTTTTTGTTTTTATGCTTCTAAATTATGAAACTCACTTCCACTTTTTATTAGGCAGTCAAGCTCGGTACATTGTTTTAAAAAACATTTGAAAATGTTCCTTTTAGTTAAAGTGGTTCTTTGTTCTTTCTATTTATGTTTCTTGTTTTAGTTCTCTTTAATTGTTCTTATTTTATTACGACTTTCCTAATTTGTATTTATTTAATTGACATGTATGTTGCTTTACTGTATTGCTGTATTTTCCTTTACAACTGAAAGTATATCTCTCAATTTTAATATTTTATTTTTACGCTTGCTTTTTAAAGCACCAAAGCACTATTTGTATGAAAGGTGCTCTATAAATAAAGTTTATTATTATTATTTTTAATAATATTATTATACTTTGTTACATTTTTGGTTAGGACAAAGATTCTAGTAGAGGTGGCCTCTTTTACCCTGTTCCAAAAAATTGGAAAACAACCTTCAGAATGCACTGACAATGACCATCTACTGTCTCCTCTAACTGTGTATTGTCATCATGCATATCTTGTGTGTTATTTATTGTAGTTGGTTCTGTCATTCTGTAAAGAAGCCACCTTTCAAGGCACTATATAAAATAATGTTTGTTATTATTATTTACATTTTTCATCATAAAATCTGGCGAAGAGTCTTAAGAGAATATCAAAGAACACGTTGCTCTTACCTTTCCATTCCAAGAAATGCCCTCAGCTCGGATTGCAGAGATTGACCTCTCTGTCTCAAATTCTGAGAAACATAGACTCGATTGAAAAATGACCATTTCCTAAGATTCACATAACATCACCAGTCAACATTTGCCACTTGACATCAATAGAAACCATAGAGTACATGACATTTCCAATCAGTTTTCTTTCAAGGTACAATAGCAATCGCCTTGCCAGAAGAGTTATACTGCGGTAGATAAATATTACAAATGTCAGATACACGCAGAGTTGTTTGGGTTACTATGAAAAGATTGTCAAATATATTTATGTTCATTATATTTCTTGGAGTGACAGAGCTAAAGAGAAAAAAATACTTACCTTTATCTCTGCAGACAGGATCGCAAGGGATTCCCTTATACTGGGTTCCTATATAACAAATAATACATTATTCAAAAAACATGATATTTCTCTGTCCATTGGCAGCATGATTGTTTATCATTACAGTTTTAGTTAGCTTTAATTTTGGAAACCCCAAGTAAACATAGTTTGTGCCTTTCTCTGAACTTTTTGGCATTTCAATTCAGTTGTTTGTAAGCTTATTTTACAGTTGCTAGGTTGATGAAGTTCCTGAACTGTGCAGTATTTCTTTTGGGTTTGGTGCGAATCATATTCTAGCGGTTGGGGGGAAAAAGCACAGGTGCCATCCCACCATTAAACCCTGAAACTTACCTTAGCCGATTCTTCAACTAAACCAGACATGTTAACTAATTGTTACAGTATGTTTCAAAGTGTGTATTTTAGCAAACACAACTGAAGTTCTGTTGTCTCCTTGGAGACACCTGGAACTGGTGTGATGCTGGTTCTATGACATCATTCGTTCTAAATGTAAATGCAGGTATTGGCACAACATAGTAAATTGATGTAAAGTTATGGATCCATTTATGATTTTCACTCAGTTTGAAAGAGTTCCTGTCGTGTGGTTAAAGTTTGTGTTACGGAGGGTTAACTGGGGTTCTGGCTACTAGTTAGGCTTGGTCATTCAGTCATCTGGTTCATGAAATAGGAAGCTAAGAGATCTGTGTTTTAGTTTTACTGTTTGTTTTTGTTCCATAGAATAAGAAACGTTTCATTAATATTAGTAATAGAGTAGCTGTTTCTCTAAACAGTGTGTGTCAGTTTGCACTGCAGGTGTGCCAGGTAGAGACCATTTAAGAACGAAAAAATATGCTGTCATTTACTGCCGTGGCTAATTTCTGTTAACCTTGTCTCTCACTCACTTTGATGAGCAAAATGTTCATACATAAAGCATACATTTCTGATTGGTCAGAAGAAGCTTCTTAACATATAAGGTATAAAGAAAGTCAGAAAGTTAGGCACTTAGGTCAGCCTTAGGCAGTTAACCAAGACCATAATCCGATAAGAAGCTATTCCCTTTCATGTTGCTAAATCACATGTAGGATACATGAGTTACACCTCCACTTAAGAGACCTTAAAGAGACCTTGGCCACCCAGGAGTGTAGAAAACCGTAAAACAGTTCTTGAGGACCTAATTGTTAACTCTTAACAGGCAAAGGTTCCTTCAGTCCTATGAGAAATATTTTAGAATTGAACTAAAGTGTGTTTCCGATACAGGAGCATATGTCTGTCAGGGCCTGTTGGAGAGGCCCTGCATGAGAACCCCTGGCTGCAGTTCCACATCCCCCTGAAAGTAAATAGAGCCATAAGCACGGAGCTAAGGACACTGCTCCAGGACATGCTGGCTGTCGATCCTGACCAGCGACCAGAAGCCATCCAGCTGAAGAAGCAAGTCAGGCAAGCCATGGCACGAGAGAAAACATCTTTGTAGTGACTGATAGCAAGATGTCCGTGACCAAGGGCAATTCGTCTGAGTAAAGTCTAATTTCATTCTTATGTCCCGAAAGGCCACTGCCTTTGTTTATTTCGGGCTGAAAAACACGTTTTGAAAAGTGTGCTGTTACTGCACCATAACTTACATGGGGGTGACCAAACTTGCAGAAACATGTTTATTTCTGCTGAAAAACACGTTTTGACACTTTCAGCACACTGGGGTTAAGAGCAGAGTGTGTGGGCTCTTCTGAGCCTTGCAGTTACATTAGGATTCTGATGTCTGAAAAAACGCGTTTATTTCGGGCTGAAAAACACGTTTTGAAATGTGTGCTGTTACTGCCCCATAAGTTACATGGGGGTGACCAAACTTGCAGAAACATGTTTATTTCTGCTGAAAAACACGTTTTGAAACTTTCAGCACACTGGGGTTAAGAGCAGAGTGTGTAGGCTCTTCTGAGCCTTGCAGTTACATTAGGATTCTGAAGTCTGAAAAAACGTGTTTATTTCGGGCTGAAAAACACGTTTTGAAAAGTGTGCTGTTACTGCCCCATAACTTACATGGGGGTGACCAAACTTGCAGAAACATGTTTATTTCTGCTGAAAAACACGTTTTGACACTTTCAGCACACTGGGGTTAAGAGCAGAGTGTGTGGGCTCTTCTGAGCCTTGCAGTTACATTAGGATTCTGATGTCTGAAAAAACGCGTTTATTTCGGGCTGAAAAACACGTTTTGAAATGTGTGCTGTTACTGCCCCATAAGTTACATGGGGGTGACCAAACTTGCAGAAACATGTTTATTTCTGCTGAAAAACACGTTTTGAAACTTTCAGCACACTGGGGTTAAGAGCAGAGTGTGTAGGCTCTTCTGAGCCTTCCAGTTACATTAGGATTCTGAAATCTGAAAAAACGCGTTTATTTCGGGCTGAAAAACACGTTTTGAAAAGTGTTCTGTTACTGCCCCATAAGTTACATGGGGTTGACCAAACTTGCAGAAACATGTTTATTTCTGCTGAAAAACACGTTTTGACACTTTCAGCACACTGGGGTTAAGAGCAGAGTGTGTGGGCTCTTCTGAGCCTTGCAGTTACATTAGGATTCTGATGTCTGAAAAAACGCGTTTATTTCGGGCTGAAAAACACGTTTTGAAAAGGGTGCTGTTACTGCCCCATAAGTTACATGGGGGTGACCAAACTTGCAGAAACATGTTTATTTCTGCTGAAAAACACGTTTTGACACTTTCAGCACACTGGGGTTAAGAGCTGAGTGTGTGGGCTCTACTGAGCCTTGCAGTTACATTAGGATTCTGATGTCTGAAAAAACGCGTTTATTTCGGGCTGAAAAACACGTTTTGAAAAGGGTGCTGTTACTGCCCCATAAGTTACATGGGGGTGACCAAACTTGCAGAAACATGTTTATTTCTGCTGAAAAACACGTTTTGACACTTTCAGCACACTGGGGTTAAGAGCAGAGTGTGTGGGCTCTTCTGAGCCTTGCAGTTACATAAGGATTCTGATGTCTGAAAAAACGCGTTAATTTCGGGCTGAAAAACACGTTTTGAAAAGTGTTCTGTTACTGCCCCATAAGTTACATGGGGTTGACCAAACTTGCAGAAACATTTATTTCTGCTGAAAAACACGTTTTGACACTTTCAGCACACTGGGGTTAAGAGCAGAGTGTGTGGGCTCTTCTGAGCCTTGCAGTTACATTAGGATTCTGATGTCTGAAAAAACGCGTTTATTTCGGACTGAAAAACACGTTTTGAAAAGAGTGCTGTTACTGCCCCATAAGTTACATGGGGTTGACCAAACTTGCAGAAACATGTTTATTTCTGCTGAAAAACACGTTTTGACACTTTCAGCACACTGGGGTTAAGAGCAGAGTGTGTGGGCTCTTCTGAGCCTTGCAGTTACATTAGGATTCTGATGTCTGAAAAAACGCGTTTATTTCGGGCTGAAAAACACGTTTTGAAAAGGGTGCTGTTACTGCCCCATAAGTTACATGGGGTTGACCAAACTTGCAGAAACATGTTTATTTCTGCTGAAAAACACGTTTTGACACTTTCAGCACACTGGGGTTAAGAGCTGAGTGTGTGGGCTCTTATGAGCCTTGCAGTTACATTAGGATTCTGATGTATGAAAAAACGCGTTTAATTCGGGCTGAAAAACACGTTTTGAAAAGGGTGCTGTTACTGCCCCATAAGTTACATGGGGTTGACCAAACTTGCAGAAACATGTTTATTTCTGCTGAAAAACACGTTTTGACACTTTCAGCACACTGGGGTTAAGAGCTGAGTGTGTGGGCTCTTCTGAGCCTTGCAGTTACATTGGCATTCTGCAGTCTGAAAAAACGTGTTTATTTCGGGCTGAAAAACACGTTTTGAAAAGGGTGCTGTTACTGCCCCATAAGTTACATGGGGTTGACCAAACTTGCAGAAACATGTTTATTTCTGCTGAAAAACACGTTTTGACACTTTCAGCACACTGGGGTTAAGAGCTGAGTGTGTGGGCTCTTATGAGCCTTGCAGTTACATTAGGATTCTGATGTATGAAAAAACGCGTTTAATTCGGGCTGAAAAACACGTTTTGAAAAGGGTGCTGTTACTGCCCCATAAGTTACATGGGGTTGACCAAACTTGCAGAAACATGTTTATTTCTGCTGAAAAACACGTTTTGACACTTTCAGCACACTGGGGTTAAGAGCTGAGTGTGTGGGCTCTTCTGAGCCTTGCAGTTACATTGGCATTCTGCAGTCTGAAAAAACGTGTTTATTTCGGGCTGAAAAACACGTTTTGAAAAGTGTGCTGTTACTGCCCCATAACTTACATGGGGTTGACCAAACTTGCAGAAACATGTTTATTTCTGCTGAAAAACACGTTTTTGACACTTTCAGCACACTGGGGTTAAGAGCAGAGTGTGTGGGCTCTTCTGAGCCTTGCAGTTACATTAGGATTCTGATGCCTGAAAAAACGTGTTTATTTCGGGCTGAAAAACACGTTTTGAAAAGGGTGCTGTTACTGCCCCATAAGTTACATGGGGTTGACCAAACTTGCAGAAACATGTTTATTTCTACTGAAAAACACGTTTTGACACTTTCAGCACACTGGGGTTAAGAGCAGAGTGTGTGGGCTCTTCTGAGCCTTGCAGTTACATTAGGATTCTGATGTCTGAAAAAACGCGTTTATTTCGGGCTGAAAAACACGTTTTGAAAAGGGTGCTGTTACTGCCCCATAAGTTACATGGGGGTGACCAAACTTGCAGAAACATGTTTATTTCTGCTGAAAAACACGTTTTGCAACTTTCAGCACACTGGGGTTAAGAGCAGAGTGTGTGGGCTCTTCTGAGCCTTGCAGTTACATTAGGATTCTGATGTCTGAAAAAACGCGTTTATTTCAGGCTGAAAAACACGTTTTGAAATGTGTGCTGTTACTGCCCCATAAGTTACATGGGGGTGACCAAACTTGCAGAAACATGTTTATTTCTGCTGAAAAACACGTTTTGAAACTTTCAGCACACTGGGTTTAAGAGCAGAGTGTGTGGACTCTTCTGAGCCTTGCAGTTACATTAGGATTCTGATGTCTGAAAAAACGCGTTTATTTCGGGCTGAAAAACACGTTTTGAAAAGTGTTCTGTTACTGCCCCATAAGTTACATGGGGGTGACCAAACTTGCAGAAACATGTTTATTTCTGCTGAAAAACACGTTTTGAAACTTTCAGCACACTGGGGTTAAGAGCAGAGTGTGTAGGCTCTTCTGAGCCTTGCAGTTACATTAGGATTCTGAAGTCTGAAAAAACGTGTTTATTTCGGGCTGAAAAACACGTTTTGAAAAGTGTGCTGTTACTGCCCCATAACTTACATGGGGGTGACCAAACTTGCAGAAACATGTTTATTTCTGCTGAAAAACACGTTTTGACACTTTCAGCACACTGGGGTTAAGAGCAGAGTGTGTGGGTTCTTCTGAGCCTTGCAGTTACATTAGGATTCTGATGTCTGAAAAAACGCGTTTATTTCGGGCTGAAAAACACGTTTTGAAATGTGTGCTGTTACTGCCCCATAAGTTACATGGGGGTGACCAAACTTGCAGAAACATGTTTATTTCTGCTGAAAAACACGTTTTGACACTTTCAGCACACTGGGGTTAAGAGCAGAGTGTGTGGGCTCTTCTGAGCCTTGGAGTTACATTAGGATCCTGATGTCTGAAAAAACGCGTTTATTTCGGGCTGAAAAACACGTTTTGAAAAGTGTTCTGTTACTGCCCCATAAGTTACATGGGGTTGACCAAACTTGCAGAAACATGTTTATTTCTGCTGAAAAACACGTTTTGACACTTTCAGCACACTGGGGTTAAGAGCAGAGTGTGTGGGCTCTTCTGAGCCTTGCAGTTACATTAGGATTCTGATGTATGAAAAAACGCGTTTATTTCGGGCTGAAAAACACGTTTTGAAAAGGGTGCTGTTACTGCCCCATAAGTTACATGGGGTTGACCAAACTTGCAGAAACATGTTTATTTCTGCTGAAAAACACGTTTTGACACTTTCAGCACACTGGGGTTAAGAGCTGAGTGTGTGGGCTCTTCTGAGCCTTGCAGTTACATTGGCATTCTGCAGTCTGAAAAAACGTGTTTATTTCGGGCTGAAAAACACGTTTTGAAAAGTGTGCTGTTACTGCCCCATAAGTTACATGGGGGTGACCAAACTTGCAGAAACATGTTTATTTCTGCTGAAAAACACGTTTTGAAACTTTCAGCACACTGGGGTTAAGAGCAGAGTGTGTGGACTCTTCTGAGCCTTGCAGTTACATTAGGATTCTGATGTCTGAAAAAACGCGTTTATTTCGGGCTGAAAAACACGTTTTGAAAAGTGTGCTGTTACTGCCCCATAAGTTACATGGGGGTGACCAAACTTGCAGAAACATGTTTATTTCTGCTCGAAAACACGTTTTGAAACTTTCAGCACACTGGGGTTAAGAGCAGAGTGTGTAGGCTCTTCTGAGCCTTGCAGTTACATTAGGATTCTGATGTCTGAAAAAACGCGTATATTTCGGGCTGAAAAACACGTTTTGAAAAGTGTTCTGTTACTGCCCCATAAGTTACATGGGGTTGACCAAACTTGCAGAAACATTTTTATTTCTGCTGAAAAACACGTTTTGACACTTTCAGCACACTGGGGTTAAGAGCAGAGTGTGTGGGCTCTTCTGAGCCTTGCAGTTACATTAGGATTCTGATGTCTGAAAAAACGCGTTTATTTCGGGCTGAAAAACACGTTTTGAAAAGGGTGCTGTTACTGCCCCATAAGTTACATGGGGGTGACCAAACTTGCAGAAACATGTTTATTTCTGCTGAAAAACACGTTTTGACACTTTCAGCACACTGGGGTTAAGAGCTGAGTGTGTGGGCTCTACTGAGCCTTGCAGTTACATAAGGATTCTGATGTCTGAAAAAACGCGTTAATTTCGGGCTGAAAAACACGTTTTGAAAAGTGTTCTGTTACTGCCCCTTAAGTTACATGGGGTTGACCAAACTTGCAGAAACATGTTTATTTCTGCTGAAAAACACGTTTTGACACTTTCAGCACACTGGGGTTAAGAGCAGAGTGTGTGGGCTCTTCTGAGCCTTGCAGTTACATTAGGATTCTGATGTCTGAAAAAACGCGTTTATTTCGGGCTGAAAAACACGTTTTGAAAAGAGTGCTGTTACTGCCCCATAAGTTACATGGGGTTGACCAAACTTGCAGAAACATGTTTATTTCTGCTGAAAAACACGTTTTGACACTTTCAGCACACTGGGGTTAAGAGCAGAGTGTGTGGGCTCTTCTGAGCCTTGCAGTTACATTAGGATTCTGATGTCTGAAAAAACGCGTTTATTTCGGGCTGAAAAACACGTTTTGAAAAGTGTTCTGTTACTGCCCCATAAGTTACATGGGGTTGACCAAACTTGCAGAAACATTTATTTCTGCTGAAAAACACGTTTTGACACTTTCAGCACACTGGGGTTAAGAGCAGAGTGTGTGGGCTCTTCTGAGCCTTGCAGTTACATTAGGATTCTGATGTCTGAAAAAACGCGTTTATTTCGGACTGAAAAACACGTTTTGAAAAGAGTGCTGTTACTGCCCCATAAGTTACATGGGGTTGACCAAACTTGCAGAAACATGTTTATTTCTGCTGAAAAACACGTTTTGACACTTTCAGCACACTGGGGTTAAGAGCAGAGTGTGTGGGCTCTTCTGAGCCTTGCAGTTACATTAGGATTCTGATGTCTGAAAAAACGCGTTTATTTCGGGCTGAAAAACACGTTTTGAAAAGGGTGCTGTTACTGCCCCATAAGTTACATGGGGTTGACCAAACTTGCAGAAACATGTTTATTTCTGCTGAAAAACACGTTTTGACACTTTCAGCACACTGGGGTTAAGAGCTGAGTGTGTGGGCTCTTCTGAGCCTTGCAGTTACATTGGCATTCTGCAGTCTGAAAAAACGTGTTTATTTCGGGCTGAAAAACACGTTTTGAAAAGGGTGCTGTTACTGCCCCATAAGTTACATGGGGTTGACCAAACTTGCAGAAACATGTTTATTTCTGCTGAAAAACACGTTTTGACACTTTCAGCACACTGGGGTTAAGAGCTGAGTGTGTGGGCTCTTATGAGCCTTGCAGTTACATTAGGATTCTGATGTATGAAAAAACGCGTTTAATTCGGGCTGAAAAACACGTTTTGAAAAGGGTGCTGTTACTGCCCCATAAGTTACATGGGGTTGACCAAACTTGCAGAAACATGTTTATTTCTGCTGAAAAACACGTTTTGACACTTTCAGCACACTGGGGTTAAGAGCTGAGTGTGTGGGCTCTTCTGAGCCTTGCAGTTACATTGGCATTCTGCAGTCTGAAAAAACGTGTTTATTTCGGGCTGAAAAACACGTTTTGAAAAGTGTGCTGTTACTGCCCCATAACTTACATGGGGTTGACCAAACTTGCAGAAACATGTTTATTTCTGCTGAAAAACACGTTTTTGACACTTTCAGCACACTGGGGTTAAGAGCAGAGTGTGTGGGCTCTTCTGAGCCTTGCAGTTACATTAGGATTCTGATGCCTGAAAAAACGTGTTTATTTCGGGCTGAAAAACACGTTTTGAAAAGGGTGCTGTTACTGCCCCATAAGTTACATGGGGTTGACCAAACTTGCAGAAACATGTTTATTTCTACTGAAAAACACGTTTTGACACTTTCAGCACACTGGGGTTAAGAGCAGAGTGTGTGGGCTCTTCTGAGCCTTGCAGTTACATTAGGATTCTGATGTCTGAAAAAACGCGTTTATTTCGGGCTGAAAAACACGTTTTGAAAAGGGTGCTGTTACTGCCCCATAAGTTACATGGGGGTGACCAAACTTGCAGAAACATGTTTATTTCTGCTGAAAAACACGTTTTGCAACTTTCAGCACACTGGGGTTAAGAGCAGAGTGTGTGGGCTCTTCTGAGCCTTGCAGTTACATTAGGATTCTGATGTCTGAAAAAACGCGTTTATTTCAGGCTGAAAAACACGTTTTGAAATGTGTGCTGTTACTGCCCCATAAGTTACATGGGGGTGACCAAACTTGCAGAATCATGTTTATTTCTGCTGAAAAACACGTTTTGAAACTTTCAGCACACTGGGGTTAAGAGCAGAGTGTGTGGACTCTTCTGAGCCTTGCAGTTACATTAGGATTCTGATGTCTGAAAAAACGCGTTTATTTCGGGCTGAAAAACACGTTTTGAAAAGTGTTCTGTTACTGCCCCATAAGTTACATGGGGGTGACCAAACTTGCAGAAACATGTTTATTTCTGCTGAAAAACACGTTTTGAAACTTTCAGCACACTGGGGTTAAGAGCAGAGTGTGTAGGCTCTTCTGAGCCTTGCAGTTACATTAGGATTCTGAAGTCTGAAAAAACGTGTTTATTTCGGGCTGAAAAACACGTTTTGAAAAGTGTGCTGTTACTGCCCCATAACTTACATGGGGTTGACCAAACTTGCAGAAACATGTTTATTTCTGCTGAAAAACACGTTTTGACACTTTCAGCACACTGGGGTTAAGAGCAGAGTGTGTGGGCTCTTCTGAGCCTTGCAGTTACATTAGGATTCTGATGTATGAAAAAACGCGTTTATTTCGGGCTGAAAAACACGTTTTGAAAAGGGTGCTGTTACTGCCCCATAAGTTACATGGGGTTGACCAAACTTGCAGAAACATGTTTATTTCTGCTGAAAAACACGTTTTGACACTTTCAGCACACTGGGGTTAAGAGCTGAGTGTGTGGGCTCTTCTGAGCCTTGCAGTTACATTGGCATTCTGCAGTCTGAAAAAACGTGTTTATTTCGGGCTGAAAAACACGTTTTGAAAAGTGTGCTGTTACTGCCCCATAAGTTACATGGGGGTGACCAAACTTGCAGAAACATGTTTATTTCTGCTGAAAAACACGTTTTGAAACTTTCAGCACACTGGGGTTAAGAGCAGAGTGTGTGGACTCTTCTGAGCCTTGCAGTTACATTAGGATTCTGATGTCTGAAAAAACGCGTTTATTTCGGGCTGAAAAACACGTTTTGAAAAGTGTGCTGTTACTGCCCCATAAGTTACATGGGGGTGACCAAACTTGCAGAAACATGTTTATTTCTGCTCGAAAACACGTTTTGAAACTTTCAGCACACTGGGGTTAAGAGCAGAGTGTGTAGGCTCTTCTGAGCCTTGCAGTTACATTAGGATTCTGATGTCTGAAAAAACGCGTATATTTCGGGCTGAAAAACACGTTTTGAAAAGTGTTCTGTTACTGCCCCATAAGTTACATGGGGTTGACCAAACTTGCAGAAACATTTTTATTTCTGCTGAAAAACACGTTTTGACACTTTCAGCACACTGGGGTTAAGAGCAGAGTGTGTGGGCTCTTCTGAGCCTTGCAGTTACATTAGGATTCTGATGTCTGAAAAAACGCGTTTATTTCGGGCTGAAAAACACGTTTTGAAAAGGGTGCTGTTACTGCCCCATAACTTACATGGGGTTGACCAAACTTGCAGAAACATGTTTATTTCTGCTGAAAAACATGTTTTGACACTTTCAGCACACTGGGGTTAAGAGCTGAGTGTGTGGGCTCTACTGAGCCTTGCAGATACATTGGGATTCTGAAGTCTGAAAAAACGTGTTTATTTCGGGCTGAAAAACACGTTTTGAAAAGTGTGCTGTTACTGCCCCATAACTTACATGGGGGTGACCAAACTTGCAGAAACATGTTTATTTCTGCTGAAAAGCACGTTTTGACACTTTCAGCACACTGGGGTTAAGAGCAGAGTGTGTGGGCTCTTCTGAGCCTTGCAGTTACATTAGGATTCTGATGTCTGAAAAAACGCGTTTATTTCGGGCTGAAAAACACGTTTTGAAATGTGTGCTGTTACTGCCCCATAAGTTACATGGGGTTGACCAAACTTGCAGAAACATGTTTATTTCTGCTGAAAAGCACGTTTTGACACTTTCAGCACACTGGGGTTAAGAGCTGAGTGTGTGGGCTCTTCTGAGCCTTGCAGTTACATTGGCATTCTGCAGTCTGAAAAAACGTGTTTATTTCGGGCTGAAAAACACGTTTTGAAAAGTGTGCTGTTACTGCCCCATAACTTACATGGGGTTGACCAAACTTGCAGAAACATGTTTATTTCTACTGAAAAACACGTTTTGACACTTTCAGCACACTGGGGTTAAGAGCAGAGTGTGTGGGCTCTTCTGAGCCTTGCAGTTACATTAGGATTCTGATGTCTGAAAAAACGCGTTTATTTCGGGCTGAAAAACACGTTTTGAAAAGGGTGCTGTTACTGCCCCATAAGTTACATGGGGGTGACCAAAATTGCAGAAACATGTTTATTTCTGCTGAAAAACACGTTTTGCAACTTTCAGCACACTGGGGTTAAGAGCAGAGTGTGTGGGCTCTTCTGAGCCTTGCAGTTACATTAGGATTCTGATGTCTGAAAAAACGCGTTTATTTCAGGCTGAAAAACACGTTTTGAAATGTGTGCTGTTACTGCCCCATAAGTTACATGGGGGTGACCAAACTTGCAGAAACATGTTTATTTCTGCTGAAAAACACGTTTTGAAACTTTCAGCACACTGGGGTTAAGAGCAGAGTGTGTGGACTCTTCTGAGCCTTGCAGTTACATTAGGATTCTGATGTCTGAAAAAACGCGTTTATTTCGGGCTGAAAAACACGTTTTGAAAAGTGTTCTGTTACTGCCCCATAAGTTACATGGGGGTGACCAAACTTGCAGAAACATGTTTATTTCTGCTGAAAAACACGTTTTGAAACTTTCAGCACACTGGGGTTAAGAGCAGAGTGTGTGGACTCTTCTGAGCCTTGCAGTTACATTAGGATTCTGATGTCTGAAAAAACGCGTTTATTTCGGGCTGAAAAACACGTTTTGAAAAGTGTTCTGTTACTGCCCCATAAGTTACATGGGGGTGACCAAACTTGCAGAAACATGTTTATTTCTGCTGAAAAACACGTTTTGAAACTTTCAGCACACTGGGGTTAAGAGCAGAGTGTGTAGGCTCTTCTGAGCCTTGCAGTTACATTAGGATTCTGAAGTCTGAAAAAACGTGTTTATTTCGGGCTGAAAAACACGTTTTGAAAAGTGTGCTGTTACTGCCCCATAACTTACATGGGGGTGACCAAACTTGCAGAAACATGTTTATTTCTGCTGAAAAACACGTTTTGACACTTTCAGCACACTGGGGTTAAGAGCAGAGTGTGTGGGTTCTTCTGAGCCTTGCAGTTACATTAGGATTCTGATGTATGAAAAAACGTGTTTATTTCGGGCTGAAAAACACGTTTTGAAATGTGTGCTGTTACTGCCCCATAAGTTACATGGGGGTGACCAAACTTGCAGAAACATGTTTATTTCTGCTGAAAAACACGTTTTGACACTTTCAGCACACTGGGGTTAAGAGCAGAGTGTGTGGGCTCTTATGAGCCTTGCAGTTACATTAGGATTCTGATGTATGAAAAAACGCGTTTAATTCGGGCTGAAAAACACGTTTTGAAAAGGGTGCTGTTACTGCCCCATAAGTTACATGGGGTTGACCAAACTTGCAGAAACATGTTTATTTCTGCTGAAAAACACGTTTTGACACTTTCAGCACACTGGGGTTAAGAGCTGAGTGTGTAGGCTCTTCTGAGCCTTACAGTTACATTGGCATTCTGCAGTCTGAAAAAACGTGTTTATTTCGGGCTGAAAAACACGTTTTGAAAAGGGTGCTGTTACTGCCCCATAAGTTACATGGGGTTGACCAAACTTGCAGAAACATGTTTATTTCTGCTGAAAAACACGTTTTGACACTTTCAGCACACTGGGGTTAAGAGCTGAGTGTGTGGGCTCTTATGAGCCTTGCAGTTACATTAGGATTCTGATGTATGAAAAAACGCGTTTAATTCGGGCTGAAAAACACGTTTTGAAAAGGGTGCTGTTACTGCCCCATAAGTTACATGGGGTTGACCAAACTTGCAGAAACATGTTTATTTCTGCTGAAAAACACGTTTTGACACTTTCAGCACACTGGGGTTAAGAGCTGAGTGTGTGGGCTCTTCTGAGCCTTGCAGTTACATTGGCATTCTGCAGTCTGAAAAAACGTGTTTATTTCGGGCTGAAAAACACGTTTTGAAAAGTGTGCTGTTACTGCCCCATAACTTACATGGGGTTGACCAAACTTGCAGAAACATGTTTATTTCTGCTGAAAAACACGTTTTTGACACTTTCAGCACACTGGGGTTAAGAGCAGAGTGTGTGGGCTCTTCTGAGCCTTGCAGTTACATTAGGATTCTGATGCCTGAAAAAACGTGTTTATTTCGGGCTGAAAAACATGTTTTGAAAAGGGTGCTGTTACTGCCCCATAAGTTACATGGGGTTGACCAAACTTGCAGAAACATGTTTATTTCTACTGAAAAACACGTTTTGACACTTTCAGCACACTGGGGTTAAGAGCAGAGTGTGTGGGCTCTTCTGAGCCTTGCAGTTACATTAGGATTCTGATGTCTGAAAAAACGCGTTTATTTCGGGCTGAAAAACACGTTTTGAAAAGGGTGCTGTTACTGCCCCATAAGTTACATGGGGGTGACCAAACTTGCAGAAACATGTTTATTTCTGCTGAAAAACACGTTTTGCAACTTTCAGCACACTGGGGTTAAGAGCAGAGTGTGTGGGCTCTTCTGAGCCTTGCAGTTACATTAGGATTCTGATGTCTGAAAAAACGCGTTTATTTCAGGCTGAAAAACACGTTTTGAAATGTGTGCTGTTACTGCCCCATAAGTTACATGGGGGTGACCAAACTTGCAGAAACATGTTTATTTCTGCTGAAAAACACGTTTTGAAACTTTCAGCACACTGGGGTTAAGAGCAGAGTGTGTGGACTCTTCTGAGCCTTGCAGTTACATTAGGATTCTGATGTCTGAAAAAACGCGTTTATTTCGGGCTGAAAAACACGTTTTGAAAAGTGTTCTGTTACTGCCCCATAAGTTACATGGGGGTGACCAAACTTGCAGAAACATGTTTATTTCTGCTGAAAAACACGTTTTGACACTTTCAGCACACTGGGGTTAAGAGCAGAGTGTGTGGGCTCTTCTGAGCCTTGCAGTTACATTAGGATTCTGATGTCTGAAAAAACGCGTTTATTTCGGGCTGAAAAACACGTTTTGAAAAGGGTGCTGTTACTGCCCCATAACTTACATGGGGTTGACCAAACTTGCAGAAACATGTTTATTTCTGCTGAAAAACACGTTTTGACACTTTCAGCACACTGGGGTTAAGAGCTGAGTGTGTGGGCTCTACTGAGCCTTGCAGATACATTGGGATTCTGAAGCTGAAAAAACGTGTTTATTTCGGGCTGAAAAACACGTTTTGAAAAGTGTGCTGTTACTGCCCCATAACTTACATGGGGGTGACCAAACTTGCAGAAACATGTTTATTTCTGCTGAAAAGCACGTTTTGACACTTTCAGCACACTGGGGTTAAGAGCAGAGTGTGTGGGCTCTTCTGAGCCTTGCAGTTACATTAGGATTCTGATGTCTGAAAAAACGCGTTTATTTCGGGCTGAAAAACACGTTTTGAAATGTGTGCTGTTACTGCCCCATAAGTTACATGGGGTTGACCAAACTTGCAGAAACATGTTTATTTCTGCTGAAAAGCACGTTTTGACACTTTCAGCACACTGGGGTTAAGAGCTGAGTGTGTGGGCTCTTCTGAGCCTTGCAGTTACATTGGCATTCTGCAGTCTGAAAAAACGTGTTTATTTCGGGCTGAAAAACACGTTTTGAAAAGTGTGCTGTTACTGCCCCATAACTTACATGGGGTTGACCAAACTTGCAGAAACATGTTTATTTCTACTGAAAAACACGTTTTGACACTTTCAGCACACTGGGGTTAAGAGCAGAGTGTGTGGGCTCTTCTGAGCCTTGCAGTTACATTAGGATTCTGATGTCTGAAAAAACGCGTTTATTTCGGGCTGAAAAACACGTTTTGAAAAGGGTGCTGTTACTGCCCCATAAGTTACATGGGGGTGACCAAAATTGCAGAAACATGTTTATTTCTGCTGAAAAACACGTTTTGCAACTTTCAGCACACTGGGGTTAAGAGCAGAGTGTGTGGGCTCTTCTGAGCCTTGCAGTTACATTAGGATTCTGATGTCTGAAAAAACGCGTTTATTTCAGGCTGAAAAACACGTTTTGAAATGTGTGCTGTTACTGCCCCATAAGTTACATGGGGGTGACCAAACTTGCAGAAACATGTTTATTTCTGCTCGAAAACACGTTTTGAAACTTTCAGCACACTGGGGTTAAGAGCAGAGTGTGTGGACTCTTCTGAGCCTTGCAGTTACATTAGGATTCTGATGTCTGAAAAAACGCGTTTATTTCGGGCTGAAAAACACGTTTTGAAAAGTGTTCTGTTACTGCCCCATAAGTTACATGGGGGTGACCAAACTTGCAGAAACATGTTTATTTCTGCTGAAAAACACGTTTTGAAACTTTCAGCACACTGGGGTTAAGAGCAGAGTGTGTGGACTCTTCTGAGCCTTGCAGTTACATTAGGATTCTGATGTCTGAAAAAACGCGTTTATTTCGGGCTGAAAAACACGTTTTGAAAAGTGTTCTGTTACTGCCCCATAAGTTACATGGGGGTGACCAAACTTGCAGAAACATGTTTATTTCTGCTGAAAAACACGTTTTGAAACTTTCAGCACACTGGGGTTAAGAGCAGAGTGTGTAGGCTCTTCTGAGCCTTGCAGTTACATTAGGATTCTGAAGTCTGAAAAAACGTGTTTATTTCGGGCTGAAAAACACGTTTTGAAAAGTGTGCTGTTACTGCCCCATAACTTACATGGGGGTGACCAAACTTGCAGAAACATGTTTATTTCTGCTGAAAAACACGTTTTGACACTTTCAGCACACTGGGGTTAAGAGCAGAGTGTGTGGGTTCTTCTGAGCCTTGCAGTTACATTAGGATTCTGATGTATGAAAAAACGTGTTTATTTCGGGCTGAAAAACACGTTTTGAAATGTGTGCTGTTACTGCCCCATAAGTTACATGGGGGTGACCAAACTTGCAGAAACATGTTTATTTCTGCTGAAAAACACGTTTTGACACTTTCAGCACACTGGGGTTAAGAGCAGAGTGTGTGGGCTCTTATGAGCCTTGCAGTTACATTAGGATTCTGATGTATGAAAAAACGCGTTTAATTCGGGCTGAAAAACACGTTTTGAAAAGGGTGCTGTTACTGCCCCATAAGTTACATGGGGTTGACCAAACTTGCAGAAACATGTTTATTTCTGCTGAAAAACACGTTTTGACACTTTCAGCACACTGGGGTTAAGAGCTGAGTGTGTAGGCTCTTCTGAGCCTTACAGTTACATTGGCATTCTGCAGTCTGAAAAAACGTGTTTATTTCGGGCTGAAAAACACGTTTTGAAAAGGGTGCTGTTACTGCCCCATAAGTTACATGGGGTTGACCAAACTTGCAGAAACATGTTTATTTCTGCTGAAAAACACGTTTTGACACTTTCAGCACACTGGGGTTAAGAGCTGAGTGTGTGGGCTCTTATGAGCCTTGCAGTTACATTAGGATTCTGATGTATGAAAAAACGCGTTTAATTCGGGCTGAAAAACACGTTTTGAAAAGGGTGCTGTTACTGCCCCATAAGTTACATGGGGTTGACCAAACTTGCAGAAACATGTTTATTTCTGCTGAAAAACACGTTTTGACACTTTCAGCACACTGGGGTTAAGAGCTGAGTGTGTGGGCTCTTCTGAGCCTTGCAGTTACATTGGCATTCTGCAGTCTGAAAAAACGTGTTTATTTCGGGCTGAAAAACACGTTTTGAAAAGTGTGCTGTTACTGCCCCATAACTTACATGGGGTTGACCAAACTTGCAGAAACATGTTTATTTCTGCTGAAAAACACGTTTTTGACACTTTCAGCACACTGGGGTTAAGAGCAGAGTGTGTGGGCTCTTCTGAGCCTTGCAGTTACATTAGGATTCTGATGCCTGAAAAAACGTGTTTATTTCGGGCTGAAAAACATGTTTTGAAAAGGGTGCTGTTACTGCCCCATAAGTTACATGGGGTTGACCAAACTTGCAGAAACATGTTTATTTCTACTGAAAAACACGTTTTGACACTTTCAGCACACTGGGGTTAAGAGCAGAGTGTGTGGGCTCTTCTGAGCCTTGCAGTTACATTAGGATTCTGATGTCTGAAAAAACGCGTTTATTTCGGGCTGAAAAACACGTTTTGAAAAGGGTGCTGTTACTGCCCCATAAGTTACATGGGGGTGACCAAACTTGCAGAAACATGTTTATTTCTGCTGAAAAACACGTTTTGCAACTTTCAGCACACTGGGGTTAAGAGCAGAGTGTGTGGGCTCTTCTGAGCCTTGCAGTTACATTAGGATTCTGATGTCTGAAAAAACGCGTTTATTTCAGGCTGAAAAACACGTTTTGAAATGTGTGCTGTTACTGCCCCATAAGTTACATGGGGGTGACCAAACTTGCAGAAACATGTTTATTTCTGCTGAAAAACACGTTTTGAAACTTTCAGCACACTGGGGTTAAGAGCAGAGTGTGTGGACTCTTCTGAGCCTTGCAGTTACATTAGGATTCTGATGTCTGAAAAAACGCGTTTATTTCGGGCTGAAAAACACGTTTTGAAAAGTGTTCTGTTACTGCCCCATAAGTTACATGGGGGTGACCAAACTTGCAGAAACATGTTTATTTCTGCTGAAAAACACGTTTTGAAACTTTCAGCACACTGGGGTTAAGAGCAGAGTGTGTAGGCTCTTCTGAGCCTTGCAGTTACATTAGGATTCTGAAGTCTGAAAAAACGTGTTTATTTCGGGCTGAAAAACACGTTTTGAAAAGTGTGCTGTTACTGCCCCATAACTTACATGGGGTTGACCAAACTTGCAGAAACATGTTTATTTCTGCTGAAAAACACGTTTTGACACTTTCAGCACACTGGGGTTAAGAGCAGAGTGTGTGGGCTCTTCTGAGCCTTGCAGTTACATTAGGATTCTGATGTATGAAAAAACGCGTTTATTTCGGGCTGAAAAACACGTTTTGAAAAGGGTGCTGTTACTGCCCCATAAGTTACATGGGGTTGACCAAACTTGCAGAAACATGTTTATTTCTGCTGAAAAACACGTTTTGACACTTTCAGCACACTGGGGTTAAGAGCTGAGTGTGTGGGCTCTTCTGAGCCTTGCAGTTACATTGGCATTCTGCAGTCTGAAAAAACGTGTTTATTTCGGGCTGAAAAACACGTTTTGAAAAGTGTGCTGTTACTGCCCCATAAGTTACATGGGGGTGACCAAACTTGCAGAAACATGTTTATTTCTGCTGAAAAACACGTTTTGAAACTTTCAGCACACTGGGGTTAAGAGCAGAGTGTGTGGACTCTTCTGAGCCTTGCAGTTACATTAGGATTCTGATGTCTGAAAAAACGCGTTTATTTCGGGCTGAAAAACACGTTTTGAAAAGTGTGCTGTTACTGCCCCATAAGTTACATGGGGGTGACCAAACTTGCAGAAACATGTTTATTTCTGCTCGAAAACACGTTTTGAAACTTTCAGCACACTGGGGTTAAGAGCAGAGTGTGTAGGCTCTTCTGAGCCTTGCAGTTACATTAGGATTCTGATGTCTGAAAAAACGCGTATATTTCGGGCTGAAAAACACGTTTTGAAAAGTGTTCTGTTACTGCCCCATTAGTTACATGGGGTTGACCAAACTTGCAGAAACATGTTTATTTCTGCTGAAAAACACGTTTTGACACTTTCAGCACACTGGGGTTAAGAGCAGAGTGTGTGGGCTCTTCTGAGCCTTGCAGTTACATTAGGATTCTGATGTCTGAAAAAACGCGTTTATTTCGGGCTGAAAAACACGTTTTGAAAAGGGTGCTGTTACTGCCCCATAACTTACATGGGGTTGACCAAACTTGCAGAAACATGTTTATTTCTGCTGAAAAACACGTTTTGACACTTTCAGCACACTGGGGTTAAGAGCTGAGTGTGTGGGCTCTACTGAGCCTTGCAGATACATTGGGATTCTGAAGTCTGAAAAAACGTGTTTATTTCGGGCTGAAAAACACGTTTTGAAAAGTGTGCTGTTACTGCCCCATAACTTACATGGGGGTGACCAAACTTGCAGAAACATGTTTATTTCTGCTGAAAAACACGTTTTGACACTTTCAGCACACTGGGGTTAAGAGCAGAGTGTGTGGGCTCTTCTGAGCCTTGCAGTTACATTAGGATTCTGATGTCTGAAAAAACGCGTTTATTTCGGCCTGAAAAACACGTTTTGAAATGTGTGCTGTTACTGCCCCATAAGTTACATGGGGGTGACCAAACTTGTAGAAACATGTTTATTTCTGCTGAAAAACACGTTTTGAAACTTTCAGCACACTGGGGTTAAGAGCAGAGTGTGTAGGCTCTTCTGAGCCTTGCAGTTACATTAGGATTCTGAAGTCTGAAAAAACGTGTTTATTTCGGGCTGAAAAACACGTTTTGAAAAGTGTGCTGTTACTGCCCCATAACTTACATGGGGGTGACCAAACTTGCAGAAACATGTTTATTTCTGCTGAAAAGCACGTTTTGACACTTTCAGCACACTGGGGTTAAGAGCAGAGTGTGTGGGCTCTTCTGAGCCTTGCAGTTACATTAGGATTCTGATGTCTGAAAAAACGCGTTTATTTCGGGCTGAAAAACACGTTTTGAAATGTGTGCTGTTACTGCCCCATAAGTTACATGGGGTTGACCAAACTTGCAGAAACATGTTTATTTCTGCTGAAAAGCACGTTTTGACACTTTCAGCACACTGGGGTTAAGAGCTGAGTGTGTGGGCTCTTCTGAGCCTTGCAGTTACATTGGCATTCTGCAGTCTGAAAAAACGTGTTTATTTCGGGCTAAAAAACACGTTTTGAAAAGTGTGCTGTTACTGCCCCATAAGTTACATGGGGGTGACCAAACTTGCAGAAACATGTTTATTTCTGCTGAAAAACACGTTTTGAAACTTTCAGCACACTGGGGTTAAGAGCAGAGTGTGTAGGCTCTTCTGAGCCTTGCAGTTACATTAGGATTCTGATGTCTGAAAAAACGCGTTTATTTCGGGCTGAAAAACACGTTTTGAAAAGGGTGCTGTTACTGCCCCATAAGTTACATGGGGTTGACCAAACTTGCAGAAACATGTTTATTTCTGCTGAAAAACACGTTTTGACACTTTCAGCACACTGGGGTTAAGAGCTGAGTGTGTGGGCTCTTCTGAGCCTTGCAGTTACATTGGCATTCTGCAGTCTGAAAAAACGTGTTTATTTCGGGCTGAAAAACACGTTTTGAAAAGGGTGCTGTTACTGCCCCATAAGTTACATGGGGTTGACCAAACTTGCAGAAACATGTTTATTTCTGCTGAAAAACACGTTTTGACACTTTCAGCACACTGGGGTTAAGAGCTGAGTGTGTGGGCTCTTATGAGCCTTGCAGTTACATTAGGATTCTGATGTATGAAAAAACGCGTTTAATTCGGGCTGAAAAACACGTTTTGAAAAGGGTGCTGTTACTGCCCCATAAGTTACATGGGGTTGACCAAACTTGCAGAAACATGTTTATTTCTGCTGAAAAACACGTTTTGACACTTTCAGCACACTGGGGTTAAGAGCTGAGTGTGTGGGCTCTTCTGAGCCTTGCAGTTACATTGGCATTCTGCAGTCTGAAAAAACGTGTTTATTTCGGGCTGAAAAACACGTTTTGAAAAGTGTGCTGTTACTGCCCCATAACTTACATGGGGTTGACCAAACTTGCAGAAACATGTTTATTTCTGCTGAAAAACACGTTTTTGACACTTTCAGCACACTGGGGTTAAGAGCAGAGTGTGTGGGCTCTTCTGAGCCTTGCAGTTACATTAGGATTCTGATGCCTGAAAAAACGTGTTTATTTCGGGCTGAAAAACACGTTTTGAAAAGGGTGCTGTTACTGCCCCATAAGTTACATGGGGTTGACCAAACTTGCAGAAACATGTTTATTTCTACTGAAAAACACGTTTTGACACTTTCAGCACACTGGGGTTAAGAGCAGAGTGTGTGGGCTCTTCTGAGCCTTGCAGTTACATTAGGATTCTGATGTCTGAAAAAACGCGTTTATTTCGGGCTGAAAAACACGTTTTGAAAAGGGTGCTGTTACTGCCCCATAAGTTACATGGGGGTGACCAAACTTGCAGAAACATGTTTATTTCTGCTGAAAAACACGTTTTGCAACTTTCAGCACACTGGGGTTAAGAGCAGAGTGTGTGGGCTCTTCTGAGCCTTGCAGTTACATTAGGATTCTGATGTCTGAAAAAACGCGTTTATTTCAGGCTGAAAAACACGTTTTGAAATGTGTGCTGTTACTGCCCCATAAGTTACATGGGGGTGACCAAACTTGCAGAATCATGTTTATTTCTGCTGAAAAACACGTTTTGAAACTTTCAGCACACTGGGGTTAAGAGCAGAGTGTGTGGACTCTTCTGAGCCTTGCAGTTACATTAGGATTCTGATGTCTGAAAAAACGCGTTTATTTCGGGCTGAAAAACACGTTTTGAAAAGTGTTCTGTTACTGCCCCATAAGTTACATGGGGGTGACCAAACTTGCAGAAACATGTTTATTTCTGCTGAAAAACACGTTTTGAAACTTTCAGCACACTGGGGTTAAGAGCAGAGTGTGTAGGCTCTTCTGAGCCTTGCAGTTACATTAGGATTCTGAAGTCTGAAAAAACGTGTTTATTTCGGGCTGAAAAACACGTTTTGAAAAGTGTGCTGTTACTGCCCCATAACTTACATGGGGTTGACCAAACTTGCAGAAACATGTTTATTTCTGCTGAAAAACACGTTTTGACACTTTCAGCACACTGGGGTTAAGAGCAGAGTGTGTGGGCTCTTCTGAGCCTTGCAGTTACATTAGGATTCTGATGTATGAAAAAACGCGTTTATTTCGGGCTGAAAAACACGTTTTGAAAAGGGTGCTGTTACTGCCCCATAAGTTACATGGGGTTGACCAAACTTGCAGAAACATGTTTATTTCTGCTGAAAAACACGTTTTGACACTTTCAGCACACTGGGGTTAAGAGCTGAGTGTGTGGGCTCTTCTGAGCCTTGCAGTTACATTGGCATTCTGCAGTCTGAAAAAACGTGTTTATTTCGGGCTGAAAAACACGTTTTGAAAAGTGTGCTGTTACTGCCCCATAAGTTACATGGGGGTGACCAAACTTGCAGAAACATGTTTATTTCTGCTGAAAAACACGTTTTGAAACTTTCAGCACACTGGGGTTAAGAGCAGAGTGTGTGGACTCTTCTGAGCCTTGCAGTTACATTAGGATTCTGATGTCTGAAAAAACGCGTTTATTTCGGGCTGAAAAACACGTTTTGAAAAGTGTGCTGTTACTGCCCCATAAGTTACATGGGGGTGACCAAACTTGCAGAAACATGTTTATTTCTGCTCGAAAACACGTTTTGAAACTTTCAGCACACTGGGGTTAAGAGCAGAGTGTGTAGGCTCTTCTGAGCCTTGCAGTTACATTAGGATTCTGATGTCTGAAAAAACGCGTATATTTCGGGCTGAAAAACACGTTTTGAAAAGTGTTCTGTTACTGCCCCATAAGTTACATGGGGTTGACCAAACTTGCAGAAACATTTTTATTTCTGCTGAAAAACACGTTTTGACACTTTCAGCACACTGGGGTTAAGAGCAGAGTGTGTGGGCTCTTCTGAGCCTTGCAGTTACATTAGGATTCTGATGTCTGAAAAAACGCGTTTATTTCGGGCTGAAAAACACGTTTTGAAAAGGGTGCTGTTACTGCCCCATAACTTACATGGGGTTGACCAAACTTGCAGAAACATGTTTATTTCTGCTGAAAAACATGTTTTGACACTTTCAGCACACTGGGGTTAAGAGCTGAGTGTGTGGGCTCTACTGAGCCTTGCAGATACATTGGGATTCTGAAGTCTGAAAAAACGTGTTTATTTCGGGCTGAAAAACACGTTTTGAAAAGTGTGCTGTTACTGCCCCATAACTTACATGGGGGTGACCAAACTTGCAGAAACATGTTTATTTCTGCTGAAAAGCACGTTTTGACACTTTCAGCACACTGGGGTTAAGAGCAGAGTGTGTGGGCTCTTCTGAGCCTTGCAGTTACATTAGGATTCTGATGTCTGAAAAAACGCGTTTATTTCGGGCTGAAAAACACGTTTTGAAATGTGTGCTGTTACTGCCCCATAAGTTACATGGGGTTGACCAAACTTGCAGAAACATGTTTATTTCTGCTGAAAAGCACGTTTTGACACTTTCAGCACACTGGGGTTAAGAGCTGAGTGTGTGGGCTCTTCTGAGCCTTGCAGTTACATTGGCATTCTGCAGTCTGAAAAAACGTGTTTATTTCGGGCTGAAAAACACGTTTTGAAAAGTGTGCTGTTACTGCCCCATAACTTACATGGGGTTGACCAAACTTGCAGAAACATGTTTATTTCTACTGAAAAACACGTTTTGACACTTTCAGCACACTGGGGTTAAGAGCAGAGTGTGTGGGCTCTTCTGAGCCTTGCAGTTACATTAGGATTCTGATGTCTGAAAAAACGCGTTTATTTCGGGCTGAAAAACACGTTTTGAAAAGGGTGCTGTTACTGCCCCATAAGTTACATGGGGGTGACCAAAATTGCAGAAACATGTTTATTTCTGCTGAAAAACACGTTTTGCAACTTTCAGCACACTGGGGTTAAGAGCAGAGTGTGTGGGCTCTTCTGAGCCTTGCAGTTACATTAGGATTCTGATGTCTGAAAAAACGCGTTTATTTCAGGCTGAAAAACACGTTTTGAAATGTGTGCTGTTACTGCCCCATAAGTTACATGGGGGTGACCAAACTTGCAGAAACATGTTTATTTCTGCTGAAAAACACGTTTTGAAACTTTCAGCACACTGGGGTTAAGAGCAGAGTGTGTGGACTCTTCTGAGCCTTGCAGTTACATTAGGATTCTGATGTCTGAAAAAACGCGTTTATTTCGGGCTGAAAAACACGTTTTGAAAAGTGTTCTGTTACTGCCCCATAAGTTACATGGGGGTGACCAAACTTGCAGAAACATGTTTATTTCTGCTGAAAAACACGTTTTGAAACTTTCAGCACACTGGGGTTAAGAGCAGAGTGTGTGGACTCTTCTGAGCCTTGCAGTTACATTAGGATTCTGATGTCTGAAAAAACGCGTTTATTTCGGGCTGAAAAACACGTTTTGAAAAGTGTTCTGTTACTGCCCCATAAGTTACATGGGGGTGACCAAACTTGCAGAAACATGTTTATTTCTGCTGAAAAACACGTTTTGAAACTTTCAGCACACTGGGGTTAAGAGCAGAGTGTGTAGGCTCTTCTGAGCCTTGCAGTTACATTAGGATTCTGAAGTCTGAAAAAACGTGTTTATTTCGGGCTGAAAAACACGTTTTGAAAAGTGTGCTGTTACTGCCCCATAACTTACATGGGGGTGACCAAACTTGCAGAAACATGTTTATTTCTGCTGAAAAACACGTTTTGACACTTTCAGCACACTGGGGTTAAGAGCAGAGTGTGTGGGTTCTTCTGAGCCTTGCAGTTACATTAGGATTCTGATGTATGAAAAAACGTGTTTATTTCGGGCTGAAAAACACGTTTTGAAATGTGTGCTGTTACTGCCCCATAAGTTACATGGGGGTGACCAAACTTGCAGAAACATGTTTATTTCTGCTGAAAAACACGTTTTGACACTTTCAGCACACTGGGGTTAAGAGCAGAGTGTGTGGGCTCTTATGAGCCTTGCAGTTACATTAGGATTCTGATGTATGAAAAAACGCGTTTAATTCGGGCTGAAAAACACGTTTTGAAAAGGGTGCTGTTACTGCCCCATAAGTTACATGGGGTTGACCAAACTTGCAGAAACATGTTTATTTCTGCTGAAAAACACGTTTTGACACTTTCAGCACACTGGGGTTAAGAGCTGAGTGTGTAGGCTCTTCTGAGCCTTACAGTTACATTGGCATTCTGCAGTCTGAAAAAACGTGTTTATTTCGGGCTGAAAAACACGTTTTGAAAAGGGTGCTGTTACTGCCCCATAAGTTACATGGGGTTGACCAAACTTGCAGAAACATGTTTATTTCTGCTGAAAAACACGTTTTGACACTTTCAGCACACTGGGGTTAAGAGCTGAGTGTGTGGGCTCTTATGAGCCTTGCAGTTACATTAGGATTCTGATGTATGAAAAAACGCGTTTAATTCGGGCTGAAAAACACGTTTTGAAAAGGGTGCTGTTACTGCCCCATAAGTTACATGGGGTTGACCAAACTTGCAGAAACATGTTTATTTCTGCTGAAAAACACGTTTTGACACTTTCAGCACACTGGGGTTAAGAGCTGAGTGTGTGGGCTCTTCTGAGCCTTGCAGTTACATTGGCATTCTGCAGTCTGAAAAAACGTGTTTATTTCGGGCTGAAAAACACGTTTTGAAAAGTGTGCTGTTACTGCCCCATAACTTACATGGGGTTGACCAAACTTGCAGAAACATGTTTATTTCTGCTGAAAAACACGTTTTTGACACTTTCAGCACACTGGGGTTAAGAGCAGAGTGTGTGGGCTCTTCTGAGCCTTGCAGTTACATTAGGATTCTGATGCCTGAAAAAACGTGTTTATTTCGGGCTGAAAAACATGTTTTGAAAAGGGTGCTGTTACTGCCCCATAAGTTACATGGGGTTGACCAAACTTGCAGAAACATGTTTATTTCTACTGAAAAACACGTTTTGACACTTTCAGCACACTGGGGTTAAGAGCAGAGTGTGTGGGCTCTTCTGAGCCTTGCAGTTACATTAGGATTCTGATGTCTGAAAAAACGCGTTTATTTCGGGCTGAAAAACACGTTTTGAAAAGGGTGCTGTTACTGCCCCATAAGTTACATGGGGGTGACCAAACTTGCAGAAACATGTTTATTTCTGCTGAAAAACACGTTTTGCAACTTTCAGCACACTGGGGTTAAGAGCAGAGTGTGTGGGCTCTTCTGAGCCTTGCAGTTACATTAGGATTCTGATGTCTGAAAAAACGCGTTTATTTCAGGCTGAAAAACACGTTTTGAAATGTGTGCTGTTACTGCCCCATAAGTTACATGGGGGTGACCAAACTTGCAGAAACATGTTTATTTCTGCTGAAAAACACGTTTTGAAACTTTCAGCACACTGGGGTTAAGAGCAGAGTGTGTGGACTCTTCTGAGCCTTGCAGTTACATTAGGATTCTGATGTCTGAAAAAACGCGTTTATTTCGGGCTGAAAAACACGTTTTGAAAAGTGTTCTGTTACTGCCCCATAAGTTACATGGGGGTGACCAAACTTGCAGAAACATGTTTATTTCTGCTGAAAAACACGTTTTGACACTTTCAGCACACTGGGGTTAAGAGCAGAGTGTGTGGGCTCTTCTGAGCCTTGCAGTTACATTAGGATTCTGATGTCTGAAAAAACGCGTTTATTTCGGGCTGAAAAACACGTTTTGAAAAGGGTGCTGTTACTGCCCCATAACTTACATGGGGTTGACCAAACTTGCAGAAACATGTTTATTTCTGCTGAAAAACACGTTTTGACACTTTCAGCACACTGGGGTTAAGAGCTGAGTGTGTGGGCTCTACTGAGCCTTGCAGATACATTGGGATTCTGAAGCTGAAAAAACGTGTTTATTTCGGGCTGAAAAACACGTTTTGAAAAGTGTGCTGTTACTGCCCCATAACTTACATGGGGGTGACCAAACTTGCAGAAACATGTTTATTTCTGCTGAAAAGCACGTTTTGACACTTTCAGCACACTGGGGTTAAGAGCAGAGTGTGTGGGCTCTTCTGAGCCTTGCAGTTACATTAGGATTCTGATGTCTGAAAAAACGCGTTTATTTCGGGCTGAAAAACACGTTTTGAAATGTGTGCTGTTACTGCCCCATAAGTTACATGGGGTTGACCAAACTTGCAGAAACATGTTTATTTCTGCTGAAAAGCACGTTTTGACACTTTCAGCACACTGGGGTTAAGAGCTGAGTGTGTGGGCTCTTCTGAGCCTTGCAGTTACATTGGCATTCTGCAGTCTGAAAAAACGTGTTTATTTCGGGCTGAAAAACACGTTTTGAAAAGTGTGCTGTTACTGCCCCATAACTTACATGGGGTTGACCAAACTTGCAGAAACATGTTTATTTCTACTGAAAAACACGTTTTGACACTTTCAGCACACTGGGGTTAAGAGCAGAGTGTGTGGGCTCTTCTGAGCCTTGCAGTTACATTAGGATTCTGATGTCTGAAAAAACGCGTTTATTTCGGGCTGAAAAACACGTTTTGAAAAGGGTGCTGTTACTGCCCCATAAGTTACATGGGGGTGACCAAAATTGCAGAAACATGTTTATTTCTGCTGAAAAACACGTTTTGCAACTTTCAGCACACTGGGGTTAAGAGCAGAGTGTGTGGGCTCTTCTGAGCCTTGCAGTTACATTAGGATTCTGATGTCTGAAAAAACGCGTTTATTTCAGGCTGAAAAACACGTTTTGAAATGTGTGCTGTTACTGCCCCATAAGTTACATGGGGGTGACCAAACTTGCAGAAACATGTTTATTTCTGCTCGAAAACACGTTTTGAAACTTTCAGCACACTGGGGTTAAGAGCAGAGTGTGTGGACTCTTCTGAGCCTTGCAGTTACATTAGGATTCTGATGTCTGAAAAAACGCGTTTATTTCGGGCTGAAAAACACGTTTTGAAAAGTGTTCTGTTACTGCCCCATAAGTTACATGGGGGTGACCAAACTTGCAGAAACATGTTTATTTCTGCTGAAAAACACGTTTTGAAACTTTCAGCACACTGGGGTTAAGAGCAGAGTGTGTGGACTCTTCTGAGCCTTGCAGTTACATTAGGATTCTGATGTCTGAAAAAACGCGTTTATTTCGGGCTGAAAAACACGTTTTGAAAAGTGTTCTGTTACTGCCCCATAAGTTACATGGGGGTGACCAAACTTGCAGAAACATGTTTATTTCTGCTGAAAAACACGTTTTGAAACTTTCAGCACACTGGGGTTAAGAGCAGAGTGTGTAGGCTCTTCTGAGCCTTGCAGTTACATTAGGATTCTGAAGTCTGAAAAAACGTGTTTATTTCGGGCTGAAAAACACGTTTTGAAAAGTGTGCTGTTACTGCCCCATAACTTACATGGGGGTGACCAAACTTGCAGAAACATGTTTATTTCTGCTGAAAAACACGTTTTGACACTTTCAGCACACTGGGGTTAAGAGCAGAGTGTGTGGGTTCTTCTGAGCCTTGCAGTTACATTAGGATTCTGATGTATGAAAAAACGTGTTTATTTCGGGCTGAAAAACACGTTTTGAAATGTGTGCTGTTACTGCCCCATAAGTTACATGGGGGTGACCAAACTTGCAGAAACATGTTTATTTCTGCTGAAAAACACGTTTTGACACTTTCAGCACACTGGGGTTAAGAGCAGAGTGTGTGGGCTCTTATGAGCCTTGCAGTTACATTAGGATTCTGATGTATGAAAAAACGCGTTTAATTCGGGCTGAAAAACACGTTTTGAAAAGGGTGCTGTTACTGCCCCATAAGTTACATGGGGTTGACCAAACTTGCAGAAACATGTTTATTTCTGCTGAAAAACACGTTTTGACACTTTCAGCACACTGGGGTTAAGAGCTGAGTGTGTAGGCTCTTCTGAGCCTTACAGTTACATTGGCATTCTGCAGTCTGAAAAAACGTGTTTATTTCGGGCTGAAAAACACGTTTTGAAAAGGGTGCTGTTACTGCCCCATAAGTTACATGGGGTTGACCAAACTTGCAGAAACATGTTTATTTCTGCTGAAAAACACGTTTTGACACTTTCAGCACACTGGGGTTAAGAGCTGAGTGTGTGGGCTCTTATGAGCCTTGCAGTTACATTAGGATTCTGATGTATGAAAAAACGCGTTTAATTCGGGCTGAAAAACACGTTTTGAAAAGGGTGCTGTTACTGCCCCATAAGTTACATGGGGTTGACCAAACTTGCAGAAACATGTTTATTTCTGCTGAAAAACACGTTTTGACACTTTCAGCACACTGGGGTTAAGAGCTGAGTGTGTGGGCTCTTCTGAGCCTTGCAGTTACATTGGCATTCTGCAGTCTGAAAAAACGTGTTTATTTCGGGCTGAAAAACACGTTTTGAAAAGTGTGCTGTTACTGCCCCATAACTTACATGGGGTTGACCAAACTTGCAGAAACATGTTTATTTCTGCTGAAAAACACGTTTTTGACACTTTCAGCACACTGGGGTTAAGAGCAGAGTGTGTGGGCTCTTCTGAGCCTTGCAGTTACATTAGGATTCTGATGCCTGAAAAAACGTGTTTATTTCGGGCTGAAAAACATGTTTTGAAAAGGGTGCTGTTACTGCCCCATAAGTTACATGGGGTTGACCAAACTTGCAGAAACATGTTTATTTCTACTGAAAAACACGTTTTGACACTTTCAGCACACTGGGGTTAAGAGCAGAGTGTGTGGGCTCTTCTGAGCCTTGCAGTTACATTAGGATTCTGATGTCTGAAAAAACGCGTTTATTTCGGGCTGAAAAACACGTTTTGAAAAGGGTGCTGTTACTGCCCCATAAGTTACATGGGGGTGACCAAACTTGCAGAAACATGTTTATTTCTGCTGAAAAACACGTTTTGCAACTTTCAGCACACTGGGGTTAAGAGCAGAGTGTGTGGGCTCTTCTGAGCCTTGCAGTTACATTAGGATTCTGATGTCTGAAAAAACGCGTTTATTTCAGGCTGAAAAACACGTTTTGAAATGTGTGCTGTTACTGCCCCATAAGTTACATGGGGGTGACCAAACTTGCAGAAACATGTTTATTTCTGCTGAAAAACACGTTTTGAAACTTTCAGCACACTGGGGTTAAGAGCAGAGTGTGTGGACTCTTCTGAGCCTTGCAGTTACATTAGGATTCTGATGTCTGAAAAAACGCGTTTATTTCGGGCTGAAAAACACGTTTTGAAAAGTGTTCTGTTACTGCCCCATAAGTTACATGGGGGTGACCAAACTTGCAGAAACATGTTTATTTCTGCTGAAAAACACGTTTTGAAACTTTCAGCACACTGGGGTTAAGAGCAGAGTGTGTAGGCTCTTCTGAGCCTTGCAGTTACATTAGGATTCTGAAGTCTGAAAAAACGTGTTTATTTCGGGCTGAAAAACACGTTTTGAAAAGTGTGCTGTTACTGCCCCATAACTTACATGGGGTTGACCAAACTTGCAGAAACATGTTTATTTCTGCTGAAAAACACGTTTTGACACTTTCAGCACACTGGGGTTAAGAGCAGAGTGTGTGGGCTCTTCTGAGCCTTGCAGTTACATTAGGATTCTGATGTATGAAAAAACGCGTTTATTTCGGGCTGAAAAACACGTTTTGAAAAGGGTGCTGTTACTGCCCCATAAGTTACATGGGGTTGACCAAACTTGCAGAAACATGTTTATTTCTGCTGAAAAACACGTTTTGACACTTTCAGCACACTGGGGTTAAGAGCTGAGTGTGTGGGCTCTTCTGAGCCTTGCAGTTACATTGGCATTCTGCAGTCTGAAAAAACGTGTTTATTTCGGGCTGAAAAACACGTTTTGAAAAGTGTGCTGTTACTGCCCCATAAGTTACATGGGGGTGACCAAACTTGCAGAAACATGTTTATTTCTGCTGAAAAACACGTTTTGAAACTTTCAGCACACTGGGGTTAAGAGCAGAGTGTGTGGACTCTTCTGAGCCTTGCAGTTACATTAGGATTCTGATGTCTGAAAAAACGCGTTTATTTCGGGCTGAAAAACACGTTTTGAAAAGTGTGCTGTTACTGCCCCATAAGTTACATGGGGGTGACCAAACTTGCAGAAACATGTTTATTTCTGCTCGAAAACACGTTTTGAAACTTTCAGCACACTGGGGTTAAGAGCAGAGTGTGTAGGCTCTTCTGAGCCTTGCAGTTACATTAGGATTCTGATGTCTGAAAAAACGCGTATATTTCGGGCTGAAAAACACGTTTTGAAAAGTGTTCTGTTACTGCCCCATTAGTTACATGGGGTTGACCAAACTTGCAGAAACATGTTTATTTCTGCTGAAAAACACGTTTTGACACTTTCAGCACACTGGGGTTAAGAGCAGAGTGTGTGGGCTCTTCTGAGCCTTGCAGTTACATTAGGATTCTGATGTCTGAAAAAACGCGTTTATTTCGGGCTGAAAAACACGTTTTGAAAAGGGTGCTGTTACTGCCCCATAACTTACATGGGGTTGACCAAACTTGCAGAAACATGTTTATTTCTGCTGAAAAACACGTTTTGACACTTTCAGCACACTGGGGTTAAGAGCTGAGTGTGTGGGCTCTACTGAGCCTTGCAGATACATTGGGATTCTGAAGTCTGAAAAAACGTGTTTATTTCGGGCTGAAAAACACGTTTTGAAAAGTGTGCTGTTACTGCCCCATAACTTACATGGGGGTGACCAAACTTGCAGAAACATGTTTATTTCTGCTGAAAAACACGTTTTGACACTTTCAGCACACTGGGGTTAAGAGCAGAGTGTGTGGGCTCTTCTGAGCCTTGCAGTTACATTAGGATTCTGATGTCTGAAAAAACGCGTTTATTTCGGCCTGAAAAACACGTTTTGAAATGTGTGCTGTTACTGCCCCATAAGTTACATGGGGGTGACCAAACTTGTAGAAACATGTTTATTTCTGCTGAAAAACACGTTTTGAAACTTTCAGCACACTGGGGTTAAGAGCAGAGTGTGTAGGCTCTTCTGAGCCTTGCAGTTACATTAGGATTCTGAAGTCTGAAAAAACGTGTTTATTTCGGGCTGAAAAACACGTTTTGAAAAGTGTGCTGTTACTGCCCCATAACTTACATGGGGGTGACCAAACTTGCAGAAACATGTTTATTTCTGCTGAAAAGCACGTTTTGACACTTTCAGCACACTGGGGTTAAGAGCAGAGTGTGTGGGCTCTTCTGAGCCTTGCAGTTACATTAGGATTCTGATGTCTGAAAAAACGCGTTTATTTCGGGCTGAAAAACACGTTTTGAAATGTGTGCTGTTACTGCCCCATAAGTTACATGGGGTTGACCAAACTTGCAGAAACATGTTTATTTCTGCTGAAAAGCACGTTTTGACACTTTCAGCACACTGGGGTTAAGAGCTGAGTGTGTGGGCTCTTCTGAGCCTTGCAGTTACATTGGCATTCTGCAGTCTGAAAAAACGTGTTTATTTCGGGCTAAAAAACACGTTTTGAAAAGTGTGCTGTTACTGCCCCATAACTTACATGGGGTTGACCAAACTTGCAGAAACATGTTTATTTCTACTGAAAAACACGTTTTGACACTTTCAGCACACTGGGGTTAAGAGCAGAGTGTGTGGGCTCTTCTGAGCCTTGCAGTTACATTAGGATTCTGATGTCTGAAAAAACGCGTTTATTTCGGGCTGAAAAACACGTTTTGAAATGTGTGCTGTTACTGCCCCATAAGTTACATGGGGTTGACCAAACTTGCAGAAACATGTTTATTTCTGCTGAAAAGCACGTTTTGACACTTTCAGCACACTGGGGTTAAGAGCTGAGTGTGTGGGCTCTTCTGAGCCTTGCAGTTACATTGGCATTCTGCAGTCTGAAAAAACGTGTTTATTTCGGGCTGAAAAACACGTTTTGAAAAGTGTGCTGTTACTGCCCCATAACTTACATGGGGTTGACCAAACTTGCAGAAACATGTTTATTTCTACTGAAAAACACGTTTTGACACTTTCAGCACACTGGGGTTAAGAGCAGAGTGTGTGGGCTCTTCTGAGCCTTGCAGTTACATTAGGATTCTGATGTCTGAAAAAACGCGTTTATTTCGGGCTGAAAAACACGTTTTGAAAAGGGTGCTGTTACTGCCCCATAAGTTACATGGGGGTGACCAAAATTGCAGAAACATGTTTATTTCTGCTGAAAAACACGTTTTGCAACTTTCAGCACACTGGGGTTAAGAGCAGAGTGTGTGGGCTCTTCTGAGCCTTGCAGTTACATTAGGATTCTGATGTCTGAAAAAACGCGTTTATTTCAGGCTGAAAAACACGTTTTGAAATGTGTGCTGTTACTGCCCCATAAGTTACATGGGGGTGACCAAACTTGCAGAAACATGTTTATTTCTGCTGAAAAACACGTTTTGAAACTTTCAGCACACTGGGGTTAAGAGCAGAGTGTGTGGACTCTTCTGAGCCTTGCAGTTACATTAGGATTCTGATGTCTGAAAAAACGCGTTTATTTCGGGCTGAAAAACACGTTTTGAAAAGTGTTCTGTTACTGCCCTATAAGTTACATGGGGGTGACCAAACTTGCAGAAACATGTTTATTTCTGCTGAAAAACACGTTTTGAAACTTTCAGCACACTGGGGTTAAGAGCAGAGTGTGTAGGCTCTTCTGAGCCTTGCAGTTACATTAGGATTCTGAAGTCTGAAAAAACGTGTTTATTTCGGGCTGAAAAACACGTTTTGAAAAGTGTGCTGTTACTGCCCCATAACTTACATGGGGGTGACCAAACTTGCAGAAACATGTTTATTTCTGCTGAAAAACACGTTTTGACACTTTCAGCACACTGGGGTTAAGAGCTGAGTGTGTGGGCTCTACTGAGCCTTGCAGTAACATTGGGATTCTGAAGTCTGAAAAAACGTGTTTATTTCGGGCTGAAAAACACGTTTTGAAAAGTGTGCTGTTACTGCCCCATAACTTACATGGGGGTGACCAAACTTGCAGAAACATGTTTATTTCTGCTGAAAAACACGTTTTGAAACTTTCAGCACACTGGGGTTAAGAGCAGAGTGTGTAGGCTCTTCTGAGCCTTCCAGTTACATTAGGATTCTGATGTCTGAAAAAACGCGTTTATTTCGGGCTGAAAAACACGTTTTGAAAAGTGTTCTGTTACTGCCCCATAAGTTACATGGGGTTGACCAAACTTGCAGAAACATGTTTATTTCTGCTGAAAAACACGTTTTGACACTTTCAGCACACTGGGGTTAAGAGCAGAGTGTGTGGGCTCTTCTGAGCCTTGCAGTTACATTAGGATTCTGATGTCTGAAAAAACGCGTTTATTTCGGGCTGAAAAACACGTTTTGAAAAGGGTGCTGTTACTGCCCCATAAGTTACATGGGGGTGACCAAACTTGCAGAAACATGTTTATTTCTGCTGAAAAACACGTTTTGACACTTTCAGCACACTGGGGTTAAGAGCTGAGTGTGTGGGCTCTACTGAGCCTTGCAGTTACATTAGGATTCTGATGTCTGAAAAAACGCGTTTATTTCGGGCTGAAAAACACGTTTTGAAAAGTGTTCTGTTACTGCCCCATAAGTTACATGGGGTTGACCAAACTTGCAGAAACATTTATTTCTGCTGAAAAACACGTTTTGACACTTTCAGCACACTGGGGTTAAGAGCAGAGTGTGTGGGCTCTTCTGAGCCTTGCAGTTACATTAGGATTCTGATGTCTGAAAAAACGCGTTTATTTCGGACTGAAAAACACGTTTTGAAAAGAGTGCTGTTACTGCCCCATAAGTTACATGGGGTTGACCAAACTTGCAGAAACATGTTTATTTCTGCTGAAAAACACGTTTTGACACTTTCAGCACACTGGGGTTAAGAGCAGAGTGTGTGGGCTCTTCTGAGCCTTGCAGTTACATTAGGATTCTGATGTCTGAAAAAACGCGTTTATTTCGGGCTGAAAAACACGTTTTGAAAAGGGTGCTGTTACTGCCCCATAACTTACATGGGGTTGACCAAACTTGCAGAAACATGTTTATTTCTGCTGAAAAACACGTTTTGACACTTTCAGCACACTGGGGTTAAGAGCTGAGTGTGTGGGCTCTTATGAGCCTTGCAGTTACATTAGGATTCTGATGTATGAAAAAACGCGTTTAATTCGGGCTGAAAAACACGTTTTGAAAAGGGTGCTGTTACTACCCCATAAGTTACATGGGGTTGACCAAACTTGCAGAAACATGTTTATTTCTGCTGAAAAACACGTTTTGACACTTTCAGCACACTGGGGTTAAGAGCTGAGTGTGTGGGCTCTTCTGAGCCTTGCAGTTACATTGGCATTCTGCAGTCTGAAAAAACGTGTTTATTTCGGGCTGAAAAACACGTTTTGAAAAGGGTGCTGTTACTGCCCCATAAGTTACATGGGGTTGACCAAACTTGCAGAAACATGTTTATTTCTGCTGAAAAACACGTTTTGACACTTTCAGCACACTGGGGTTAAGAGCTGAGTGTGTGGGCTCTTATGAGCCTTGCAGTTACATTAGGATTCTGATGTATGAAAAAACGCGTTTAATTCGGGCTGAAAAACACGTTTTGAAAAGGGTGCTGTTACTGCCCCATAAGTTACATGGGGTTGACCAAACTTGCAGAAACATGTTTATTTCTGCTGAAAAACACGTTTTGACACTTTCAGCACACTGGGGTTAAGAGCTGAGTGTGTGGGCTCTTCTGAGCCTTGCAGTTACATTGGCATTCTGCAGTCTGAAAAAACGTGTTTATTTCGGGCTGAAAAACACGTTTTGAAAAGTGTGCTGTTACTGCCCCATAACTTACATGGGGTTGACCAAACTTGCAGAAACATGTTTATTTCTGCTGAAAAACACGTTTTTGACACTTTCAGCACACTGGGGTTAAGAGCAGAGTGTGTGGGCTCTTCTGAGCCTTGCAGTTACATTAGGATTCTGATGCCTGAAAAAACGTGTTTATTTCGGGCTGAAAAACACGTTTTGAAAAGGGTGCTGTTACTGCCCCATAAGTTACATGGGGTTGACCAAACTTGCAGAAACATGTTTATTTCTACTGAAAAACACGTTTTGACACTTTCAGCACACTGGGGTTAAGAGCAGAGTGTGTGGGCTCTTCTGAGCCTTGCAGTTACATTAGGATTCTGATGTCTGAAAAAACGCGTTTATTTCGGGCTGAAAAACACGTTTTGAAAAGGGTGCTGTTACTGCCCCATAAGTTACATGGGGGTGACCAAACTTGCAGAAACATGTTTATTTCTGCTGAAAAACACGTTTTGCAACTTTCAGCACACTGGGGTTAAGAGCAGAGTGTGTGGGCTCTTCTGAGCCTTGCAGTTACATTAGGATTCTGATGTCTGAAAAAACGCGTTTATTTCAGGCTGAAAAACACGTTTTGAAATGTGTGCTGTTACTGCCCCATAAGTTACATGGGGGTGACCAAACTTGCAGAAACATGTTTATTTCTGCTGAAAAACACGTTTTGAAACTTTCAGCACACTGGGGTTAAGAGCAGAGTGTGTGGACTCTTCTGAGCCTTGCAGTTACATTAGGATTCTGATGTCTGAAAAAACGCGTTTATTTCGGGCTGAAAAACACGTTTTGAAAAGTGTTCTGTTACTGCCCCATAAGTTACATGGGGGTGACCAAACTTGCAGAAACATGTTTATTTCTGCTGAAAAACACGTTTTGAAACTTTCAGCACACTGGGGTTAAGAGCAGAGTGTGTAGGCTCTTCTGAGCCTTGCAGTTACATTAGGATTCTGAAGTCTGAAAAAACGTGTTTATTTCGGGCTGAAAAACACGTTTTGAAAAGTGTGCTGTTACTGCCCCATAACTTACATGGGGGTGACCAAACTTGCAGAAACATGTTTATTTCTGCTGAAAAACACGTTTTGACACTTTCAGCACACTGGGGTTAAGAGCAGAGTGTGTGGGTTCTTCTGAGCCTTGCAGTTACATTAGGATTCTGATGTATGAAAAAACGCGTTTATTTCGGGCTGAAAAACACGTTTTGAAATGTGTGCTGTTACTGCCCCATAAGTTACATGGGGGTGACCAAACTTGCAGAAACATGTTTATTTCTGCTGAAAAACACGTTTTGAAACTTTCAGCACACTGGGGTTAAGAGCAGAGTGTGTAGGCTCTTCTGAGCCTTGCAGTTACATTAGGATTCTGAAGTCTGAAAAAACGTGTTTATTTCGGGCTGAAAAACACGTTTTGAAAAGTGTGCTGTTACTGCCCCATAACTTACATGGGGGTGACCAAACTTGCAGAAACATGTTTATTTCTGCTGAAAAACACGTTTTGACACTTTCAGCACACTGGGGTTAAGAGCTGAGTGTGTGGGCTCTACTGAGCCTTGCAGTAACATTGGGATTCTGAAGTCTGAAAAAACGTGTTTATTTCGGGCTGAAAAACACGTTTTGAAAAGTGTGCTGTTACTGCCCCATAACTTACATGGGGGTGACCAAACTTGCAGAAACATGTTTATTTCTGCTGAAAAACACGTTTTGAAACTTTCAGCACACTGGGGTTAAGAGCAGAGTGTGTAGGCTCTTCTGAGCCTTCCAGTTACATTAGGATTCTGATGTCTGAAAAAACGCGTTTATTTCGGGCTGAAAAACACGTTTTGAAAAGTGTTCTGTTACTGCCCCATAAGTTACATGGGGTTGACCAAACTTGCAGAAACATGTTTATTTCTGCTGAAAAACACGTTTTGACACTTTCAGCACACTGGGGTTAAGAGCAGAGTGTGTGGGCTCTTCTGAGCCTTGCAGTTACATTAGGATTCTGATGTCTGAAAAAACGCGTTTATTTCGGGCTGAAAAACACGTTTTGAAAAGGGTGCTGTTACTGCCCCATAAGTTACATGGGGGTGACCAAACTTGCAGAAACATGTTTATTTCTGCTGAAAAACACGTTTTGACACTTTCAGCACACTGGGGTTAAGAGCTGAGTGTGTGGGCTCTACTGAGCCTTGCAGTTACATTAGGATTCTGATGTCTGAAAAAACGCGTTTATTTCGGGCTGAAAAACACGTTTTGAAAAGTGTTCTGTTACTGCCCCATAAGTTACATGGGGTTGACCAAACTTGCAGAAACATTTATTTCTGCTGAAAAACACGTTTTGACACTTTCAGCACACTGGGGTTAAGAGCAGAGTGTGTGGGCTCTTCTGAGCCTTGCAGTTACATTAGGATTCTGATGTCTGAAAAAACGCGTTTATTTCGGACTGAAAAACACGTTTTGAAAAGAGTGCTGTTACTGCCCCATAAGTTACATGGGGTTGACCAAACTTGCAGAAACATGTTTATTTCTGCTGAAAAACACGTTTTGACACTTTCAGCACACTGGGGTTAAGAGCAGAGTGTGTGGGCTCTTCTGAGCCTTGCAGTTACATTAGGATTCTGATGTCTGAAAAAACGCGTTTATTTCGGGCTGAAAAACACGTTTTGAAAAGGGTGCTGTTACTGCCCCATAACTTACATGGGGTTGACCAAACTTGCAGAAACATGTTTATTTCTGCTGAAAAACACGTTTTGACACTTTCAGCACACTGGGGTTAAGAGCTGAGTGTGTGGGCTCTTATGAGCCTTGCAGTTACATTAGGATTCTGATGTATGAAAAAACGCGTTTAATTCGGGCTGAAAAACACGTTTTGAAAAGGGTGCTGTTACTACCCCATAAGTTACATGGGGTTGACCAAACTTGCAGAAACATGTTTATTTCTGCTGAAAAACACGTTTTGACACTTTCAGCACACTGGGGTTAAGAGCTGAGTGTGTGGGCTCTTCTGAGCCTTGCAGTTACATTGGCATTCTGCAGTCTGAAAAAACGTGTTTATTTCGGGCTGAAAAACACGTTTTGAAAAGGGTGCTGTTACTGCCCCATAAGTTACATGGGGTTGACCAAACTTGCAGAAACATGTTTATTTCTGCTGAAAAACACGTTTTGACACTTTCAGCACACTGGGGTTAAGAGCTGAGTGTGTGGGCTCTTCTGAGCCTTGCAGTTACATTGGCATTCTGCAGTCTGAAAAAACGTGTTTATTTCGGGCTGAAAAACACGTTTTGAAAAGTGTGCTGTTACTGCCCCATAACTTACATGGGGTTGACCAAACTTGCAGAAACATGTTTATTTCTGCTGAAAAACACGTTTTTGACACTTTCAGCACACTGGGGTTAAGAGCAGAGTGTGTGGGCTCTTCTGAGCCTTGCAGTTACATTAGGATTCTGATGCCTGAAAAAACGTGTTTATTTCGGGCTGAAAAACACGTTTTGAAAAGGGTGCTGTTACTGCCCCATAAGTTACATGGGGTTGACCAAACTTGCAGAAACATGTTTATTTCTACTGAAAAACACGTTTTGACACTTTCAGCACACTGGGGTTAAGAGCAGAGTGTGTGGGCTCTTCTGAGCCTTGCAGTTACATTAGGATTCTGATGTCTGAAAAAACGCGTTTATTTCGGGCTGAAAAACACGTTTTGAAAAGGGTGCTGTTACTGCCCCATAAGTTACATGGGGGTGACCAAACTTGCAGAAACATGTTTATTTCTGCTGAAAAACACGTTTTGCAACTTTCAGCACACTGGGGTTAAGAGCAGAGTGTGTGGGCTCTTCTGAGCCTTGCAGTTACATTAGGATTCTGATGTCTGAAAAAACGCGTTTATTTCAGGCTGAAAAACACGTTTTGAAATGTGTGCTGTTACTGCCCCATAAGTTACATGGGGGTGACCAAACTTGCAGAAACATGTTTATTTCTGCTGAAAAACACGTTTTGACACTTTCAGCACACTGGGGTTAAGAGCAGAGTGTGTGGACTCTTCTGAGCCTTGCAGTTACATTAGGATTCTGATGTCTGAAAAAACGCGTTTATTTCGGGCTGAAAAACACGTTTTGAAAAGTGTTCTGTTACTGCCCCATAAGTTACATGGGGGTGACCAAACTTGCAGAAACATGTTTATTTCTGCTGAAAAACACGTTTTGAAACTTTCAGCACACTGGGGTTAAGAGCAGAGTGTGTAGGCTCTTCTGAGCCTTGCAGTTACATTAGGATTCTGAAGTCTGAAAAAACGTGTTTATTTCGGGCTGAAAAACACGTTTTGAAAAGTGTGCTGTTACTGCCCCATAACTTACATGGGGGTGACCAAACTTGCAGAAACATGTTTATTTCTGCTGAAAAACACGTTTTGACACTTTCAGCACACTGGGGTTAAGAGCAGAGTGTGTGGGTTCTTCTGAGCCTTGCAGTTACATTAGGATTCTGATGTATGAAAAAACGCGTTTATTTCGGGCTGAAAAACACGTTTTGAAATGTGTGCTGTTACTGCCCCATAAGTTACATGGGGGTGACCAAACTTGCAGAAACATGTTTATTTCTGCTGAAAAACACGTTTTGACACTTTCAGCACACTGGGGTTAAGAGCAGAGTGTGTGGGCTCTTCTGAGCCTTGGAGTTACATTAGGATCCTGATGTCTGAAAAAACGCGTTTATTTCGGGCTGAAAAACACGTTTTGAAAAGTGTTCTGTTACTGCCCCATAAGTTACATGGGGTTGACCAAACTTGCAGAAACATGTTTATTTCTGCTGAAAAACACGTTTTGACACTTTCAGCACACTGGGGTTAAGAGCAGAGTGTGTGGGCTCTTCTGAGCCTTGCAGTTACATTAGGATTCTGATGTATGAAAAAACGCGTTTATTTCGGGCTGAAAAACACGTTTTGAAAAGGGTGCTGTTACTGCCCCATAAGTTACATGGGGTTGACCAAACTTGCAGAAACATGTTTATTTCTGCTGAAAAACACGTTTTGACACTTTCAGCACACTGGGGTTAAGAGCTGAGTGTGTGGGCTCTTCTGAGCCTTGCAGTTACATTGGCATTCTGCAGACTGAAAAAACGTGTTTATTTCGGGCTGAAAAACACGTTTTGAAAAGTGTGCTGTTACTGCCCCATAAGTTACATGGGGGTGACCAAACTTGCAGAAACATGTTTATTTCTGCTGAAAAACACGTTTTGAAACTTTCAGCACACTGGGGTTAAGAGCAGAGTGTGTGGACTCTTCTGAGCCTTGCAGTTACATTAGGATTCTGATGTCTGAAAAAACGCGTTTATTTCGGGCTGAAAAACACGTTTTGAAAAGGGTGCTGTTACTGCCCCATAAGTTACATGGGGGTGACCAAACTTGCAGAAACATGTTTATTTCTGCTGAAAAACACGTTTTGCAACTTTCAGCACACTGGGGTTAAGAGCAGAGTGTGTGGGCTCTTCTGAGCCTTGCAGTTACATTAGGATTCTGATGTCTGAAAAAACGCGTTTATTTCAGGCTGAAAAACACGTTTTGAAATGTGTGCTGTTACTGCCCCATAAGTTACATGGGGGTGACCAAACTTGCAGAAACATGTTTATTTCTGCTGAAAAACACGTTTTGAAACTTTCAGCACACTGGGGTTAAGAGCAGAGTGTGTGGACTCTTCTGAGCCTTGCAGTTACATTAGGATTCTGATGTCTGAAAAAACGCGTTTATTTCGGGCTGAAAAACACGTTTTGAAAAGTGTTCTGTTACTGCCCCATAAGTTACATGGGGGTGACCAAACTTGCAGAAACATGTTTATTTCTGCTGAAAAACACGTTTTGAAACTTTCAGCACACTGGGGTTAAGAGCAGAGTGTGTAGGCTCTTCTGAGCCTTGCAGTTACATTAGGATTCTGATGTATGAAAAAACGCGTTTAATTCGGGCTGAAAAACACGTTTTGAAAAGGGTGCTGTTACTGCCCAATAAGTTACATGGGGTTGACCAAACTTGCAGAAACATGTTTATTTCTGCTGAAAAACACGTTTTGACACTTTCAGCACACTGGGGTTAAGAGCTGAGTGTGTGGGCTCTTCTGAGCCTTGCAGTTACATTGGCATTCTGCAGTCTGAAAAAACGTGTTTATTTCGGGCTGAAAAACACGTTTTGAAAAGTGTGCTGTTACTGCCCCATAACTTACATGGGGTTGACCAAACTTGCAGAAACATGTTTATTTCTGCTGAAAAACACGTTTTGACACTTTCAGCACACTGGGGTTAAGAGCAGAGTGTGTGGGCTCTTCTGAGCCTTGCAGTTACATTAGGATTCTGATGTCTGAAAAAACGCGTTTATTTCGGGCTGAAAAACACGTTTTGAAAAGGGTGCTGTTACTGCCCCATAAGTTACATGGGGGTGACCAAACTTGCAGAAACATGTTTATTTCTGCTGAAAAACACGTTTTGCAACTTTCAGCACACTGGGGTTAAGAGCAGAGTGTGTGGGCTCTTCTGAGCCTTGCAGTTACATTAGGATTCTGATGTCTGAAAAAACGCGTTTATTTCAGGCTGAAAAACACGTTTTGAAATGTGTGCTGTTACTGCCCCATAAGTTACATGGGGGTGACCAAACTTGCAGAAACATGTTTATTTCTGCTGAAAAACACGTTTTGAAACTTTCAGCACACTGGGGTTAAGAGCAGAGTGTGTGGACTCTTCTGAGCCTTGCAGTTACATTAGGATTCTGATGTCTGAAAAAACGCGTTTATTTCGGGCTGAAAAACACGTTTTGAAAAGTGTTCTGTTACTGCCCCATAAGTTACATGGGGGTGACCAAACTTGCAGAAACATGTTTATTTCTGCTGAAAAACACGTTTTGAAACTTTCAGCACACTGGGGTTAAGAGCAGAGTGTGTAGGCTCTTCTGAGCCTTGCAGTTACATTAGGATTCTGATGTATGAAAAAACGCGTTTAATTCGGGCTGAAAAACACGTTTTGAAAAGGGTGCTGTTACTGCCCCATAAGTTACATGGGGTTGACCAAACTTGCAGAAACATGTTTATTTCTGCTGAAAAACACGTTTTGACACTTTCAGCACACTGGGGTTAAGAGCTGAGTGTGTGGGCTCTTCTGAGCCTTGCAGTTACATTGGCATTCTGCAGTCTGAAAAAACGTGTTTATTTCGGGCTGAAAAACACGTTTTGAAAAGTGTGCTGTTACTGCCCCATAACTTACATGGGGTTGACCAAACTTGCAGAAACATGTTTATTTCTGCTGAAAAACACGTTTTGACACTTTCAGCACACTGGGGTTAAGAGCAGAGTGTGTGGGCTCTTCTGAGCCTTGCAGTTACATTAGGATTCTGATGTCTGAAAAAACGCGTTTATTTCGGGCTGAAAAACACGTTTTGAAAAGGGTGCTGTTACTGCCCCATAAGTTACATGGGGGTGACCAAACTTGCAGAAACATGTTTATTTCTGCTGAAAAACACGTTTTGCAACTTTCAGCACACTGGGGTTAAGAGCAGAGTGTGTGGGCTCTTCTGAGCCTTGCAGTTACATTAGGATTCTGATGTCTAAAAAAACGCGTTTATTTCAGGCTGAAAAACACGTTTTGAAATGTGTGCTGTTACTGCCCCATAAGTTACATGGGGGTGACCAAACTTGCAGAAACATGTTTATTTCTGCTGAAAAACACGTTTTGAAACTTTCAGCACACTGGGGTTAAGAGCAGAGTGTGTGGACTCTTCTGAGCCTTGCAGTTACATTAGGATTCTGATGTCTGAAAAAACGCGTTTATTTCGGGCTGAAAAACACGTTTTGAAAAGTGTTCTGTTACTGCCCCATAAGTTACATGGGGGTGACCAAACTTGCAGAAACATGTTTATTTCTGCTGAAAAACACGTTTTGAAACTTTCAGCACACTGGGGTTAAGAGCAGAGTGTGTAGGCTCTTCTGAGCCTTGCAGTTACATTAGGATTCTGAAGTCTGAAAAAACGCGTTTATTTCGGGCTGAAAAACACGTTTTGAAAAGGGTGCTGTTACTGCCCCATAACTTACATGGGGTTGACCAAACTTGCAGAAACATGTTTATTTCTGCTGAAAAACACGTTTTGACACTTTCAGCACACTGGGGTTAAGAGCTGAGTGTGTGGGCTCTACTGAGCCTTGCAGATACATTGGGATTCTGAAGTCTGAAAAAACGTGTTTATTTCGGGCTGAAAAACACGTTTTGAAAAGGGTGCTGTTACTACCCCATAAGTTACATGGGGTTGACCAAACTTGCAGAAACATGTTTATTTCTGCTGAAAAACACGTTTTGACACTTTCAGCACACTGGGGTTAAGAGCTGAGTGTGTGGGCTCTTCTGAGCCTTGCAGTTACATTGGCATTCTGCTGTCTGAAAAAACGTGTTTATTTCGGGCTGAAAAACACGTTTTGAAAAGGGTGCTGTTACTGCCCCATAAGTTACATGGGGTTGACCAAACTTGCAGAAACATGTTTATTTCTGCTGAAAAACACGTTTTGACACTTTCAGCACACTGGGGTTAAGAGCTGAGTGTGTGGGCTCTTATGAGCCTTGCAGTTACATTAGGATTCTGATGTATGAAAAAACGCGTTTAATTCGGGCTGAAAAACACGTTTTGAAAAGGGTGCTGTTACTGCCCCATAAGTTACATGGGGTTGACCAAACTTGCAGAAACATGTTTATTTCTGCTGAAAAACACGTTTTGACACTTTCAGCACACTGGGGTTAAGAGCTGAGTGTGTGGGCTCTTCTGAGCCTTGCAGTTACATTGGCATTCTGCAGTCTGAAAAAACGTGTTTATTTCGGGCTGAAAAACACGTTTTGAAAAGTGTGCTGTTACTGCCCCATAACTTACATGGGGTTGACCAAACTTGCAGAAACATGTTTATTTCTGCTGAAAAACACGTTTTTGACACTTTCAGCACACTGGGGTTAAGAGCAGAGTGTGTGGGCTCTTCTGAGCCTTGCAGTTACATAAGGATTCTGATGTCTGAAAAAACGCGTTAATTTCGGGCTGAAAAACACGTTTTGAAAAGTGTTCTGTTACTGCCCCTTAAGTTACATGGGGTTGACCAAACTTGCAGAAACATGTTTATTTCTGCTGAAAAACACGTTTTGACACTTTCAGCACACTGGGGTTAAGAGCAGAGTGTGTGGGCTCTTCTGAGCCTTGCAGTTACATTAGGATTCTGATGTCTGAAAAAACGCGTTTATTTCGGGCTGAAAAACACGTTTTGAAAAGAGTGCTGTTACTGCCCCATAAGTTACATGGGGTTGACCAAACTTGCAGAAACATGTTTATTTCTGCTGAAAAACACGTTTTAACACTTTCAGCACACTGGGGTTAAGAGCAGAGTGTGTGGGCTCTTCTGAGCCTTGCAGTTACATTAGGATTCTGATGTCTGAAAAAACGCGTTTATTTCGGGCTGAAAAACACGTTTTGAAAAGTGTTCTGTTACTGCCCCATAAGTTACATGGGGTTGACCAAACTTGCAGAAACATTTATTTCTGCTGAAAAACACGTTTTGACACTTTCAGCACACTGGGGTTAAGAGCAGAGTGTGTGGGCTCTTCTGAGCCTTGCAGTTACATTAGGATTCTGATGTCTGAAAAAACGCGTTTATTTCGGACTGAAAAACACGTTTTGAAAAGAGTGCTGTTACTGCCCCATAAGTTACATGGGGTTGACCAAACTTGCAGAAACATGTTTATTTCTGCTGAAAAACACGTTTTGACACTTTCAGCACACTGGGGTTAAGAGCAGAGTGTGTGGGCTCTTCTGAGCCTTGCAGTTACATTAGGATTCTGATGTCTGAAAAAACGCGTTTATTTCGGGCTGAAAAACACGTTTTGAAAAGGGTGCTGTTACTGCCCCATAAGTTACATGGGGTTGACCAAACTTGCAGAAACATGTTTATTTCTGCTGAAAAACACGTTTTGACACTTTCAGCACACTGGGGTTAAGAGCTGAGTGTGTGGGCTCTTATGAGCCTTGCAGTTACATTAGGATTCTGATGTATGAAAAAACGCGTTTAATTCGGGCTGAAAAACACGTTTTGAAAAGGGTGCTGTTACTACCCCATAAGTTACATGGGGTTGACCAAACTTGCAGAAACATGTTTATTTCTGCTGAAAAACACGTTTTGACACTTTCAGCACACTGGGGTTAAGAGCTGAGTGTGTGGGCTCTTCTGAGCCTTGCAGTTACATTGGCATTCTGCAGTCTGAAAAAACGTGTTTATTTCGGGCTGAAAAACACGTTTTGAAAAGGGTGCTGTTACTGCCCCATAAGTTACATGGGGTTGACCAAACTTGCAGAAACATGTTTATTTCTGCTGAAAAACACGTTTTGACACTTTCAGCACACTGGGGTTAAGAGCTGAGTGTGTGGGCTCTTATGAGCCTTGCAGTTACATTAGGATTCTGATGTATGAAAAAACGCGTTTAATTCGGGCTGAAAAACACGTTTTGAAAAGGGTGCTGTTACTGCCCCATAAGTTACATGGGGTTGACCAAACTTGCAGAAACATGTTTATTTCTGCTGAAAAACACGTTTTGACACTTTCAGCACACTGGGGTTAAGAGCTGAGTGTGTGGGCTCTTCTGAGCCTTGCAGTTACATTGGCATTCTGCAGTCTGAAAAAACGTGTTTATTTCGGGCTGAAAAACACGTTTTGAAAAGTGTGCTGTTACTGCCCCATAACTTACATGGGGTTGACCAAACTTGCAGAAACATGTTTATTTCTGCTGAAAAACACGTTTTGACACTTTCAGCACACTGGGGTTAAGAGCAGAGTGTGTGGGCTCTTCTGAGCCTTGCAGTTACATTAGGATTCTGATGTCTGAAAAAACGCGTTTATTTCGGGCTGAAAAACACGTTTTGAAAAGGGTGCTGTTACTGCCCCATAAGTTACATGGGGGTGACCAAACTTGCAGAAACATGTTTATTTCTGCTGAAAAACACGTTTTGCAACTTTCAGCACACTGGGGTTAAGAGCAGAGTGTGTGGGCTCTTCTGAGCCTTGCAGTTACATTAGGATTCTGATGTCTGAAAAAACGCGTTTATTTCAGGCTGAAAAACACGTTTTGAAATGTGTGCTGTTACTGCCCCATAAGTTACATGGGGGTGACCAAACTTGCAGAAACATGTTTATTTCTGCTGAAAAACACGTTTTGAAACTTTCAGCACACTGGGGTTAAGAGCAGAGTGTGTGGACTCTTCTGAGCCTTGCAGTTACATTAGGATTCTGATGTCTGAAAAAACGCGTTTATTTCGGGCTGAAAAACACGTTTTGAAAAGTGTTCTGTTACTGCCCCATAAGTTACATGGGGGTGACCAAACTTGCAGAAACATGTTTATTTCTGCTGAAAAACACGTTTTGAAACTTTCAGCACACTGGGGTTAAGAGCAGAGTGTGTAGGCTCTTCTGAGCCTTGCAGTTACATTAGGATTCTGAAGTCTGAAAAAACGTGTTTATTTCGGGCTGAAAAACACGTTTTGAAAAGTGTGCTGTTACTGCCCCATAACTTACATGGGGGTGACCAAACTTGCAGAAACATGTTTATTTCTGCTGAAAAACACGTTTTGACACTTTCAGCACACTGGGGTTAAGAGCAGAGTGTGAGGGTTCTTCTGAGCCTTGCAGTTACATTAGGATTCTGATGTATGAAAAAACGCGTTTATTTCGGGCTGAAAAACACGTTTTGAAATGTGTGCTGTTACTGCCCCATAAGTTACATGGGGGTGACCAAACTTGCAGAAACATGTTTATTTCTGCTGAAAAACACGTTTTGACACTTTCAGCACACTGGGGTTAAGAGCAGAGTGTGTGGGCTCTTCTGAGCCTTGGAGTTACATTAGGATCCTGATGTCTGAAAAAACGCGTTTATTTCGGGCTGAAAAACACGTTTTGAAATGTGTGCTGTTACTGCCCCATAAGTTACATGGGGGTGACCAAACTTGTAGAAACGTTTATTTCTGCTGAAAAACACGTTTTGAAACTTTCAGCACACTGGGGTTAAGAGCAGAGTGTGTAGGCTCTTCTGAGCCTTGCAGTTACATTAGGATTCTGAAGTCTGAAAAAACGTGTTGATTTCGGGCTGAAAAACACGTTTTGAAAAGTGTGCTGTTACTGCCCCATAACTTACATGGGGGTGACCAAACTTGCAGAAACGTTTATTTCTGCTGAAAAGCACGTTTTGACACTTTCAGCACACTGGGGTTAAGAGCAGAGTGTGTGGGCTCTTCTGAGCCTTGCAGTTACATTAGGATTCTGAAGTCTGAAAAAACGTGTTTATTTCGGGCTGAAAAACACGTTTTGAAAAGTGTGCTGTTACTGCCCCATAACTTACATGGGGGTGACCAAACTTGCAGAAACATGTTTATTTCTGCTCGAAAACACGTTTTGAAACTTTCAGCACACTGGGGTTAAGAGCAGAGTGTGTAGGCTCTTCTGAGCCTTGCAGTTACATTAGGATTCTGATGTCTGAAAAAACGTGTTTATTTCGGGCTGAAAAACACGTTTTGAAAAGTGTGCTGTTACTGCCCCATAACTTACATGGGGTTGACCAAACTTGCAGAAACATGTTTATTTCTGCTGAAAAACACGTTTTTGACACTTTCAGCACACTGGGGTTAAGAGCAGAGTGTGTGGGCTCTTCTGAGCCTTGCAGTTACATAAGGATTCTGATGTCTGAAAAAACGCGTTAATTTCGGGCTGAAAAACACGTTTTGAAAAGTGTTCTGTTACTGCCCCTTAAGTTACATGGGGTTGACCAAACTTGCAGAAACATGTTTATTTCTGCTGAAAAACACGTTTTGACACTTTCAGCACACTGGGGTTAAGAGCAGAGTGTGTGGGCTCTTCTGAGCCTTGCAGTTACATTAGGATTCTGATGTCTGAAAAAACGCGTTTATTTCGGGCTGAAAAACACGTTTTGAAAAGAGTGCTGTTACTGCCCCATAAGTTACATGGGGTTGACCAAACTTGCAGAAACATGTTTATTTCTGCTGAAAAACACGTTTTAACACTTTCAGCACACTGGGGTTAAGAGCAGAGTGTGTGGGCTCTTCTGAGCCTTGCAGTTACATTAGGATTCTGATGTCTGAAAAAACGCGTTTATTTCGGGCTGAAAAACACGTTTTGAAAAGTGTTCTGTTACTGCCCCATAAGTTACATGGGGTTGACCAAACTTGCAGAAACATTTATTTCTGCTGAAAAACACGTTTTGACACTTTCAGCACACTGGGGTTAAGAGCAGAGTGTGTGGGCTCTTCTGAGCCTTGCAGTTACATTAGGATTCTGATGTCTGAAAAAACGCGTTTATTTCGGACTGAAAAACACGTTTTGAAAAGAGTGCTGTTACTGCCCCATAAGTTACATGGGGTTGACCAAACTTGCAGAAACATGTTTATTTCTGCTGAAAAACACGTTTTGACACTTTCAGCACACTGGGGTTAAGAGCAGAGTGTGTGGGCTCTTCTGAGCCTTGCAGTTACATTAGGATTCTGATGTCTGAAAAAACGCGTTTATTTCGGGCTGAAAAACACGTTTTGAAAAGGGTGCTGTTACTGCCCCATAAGTTACATGGGGTTGACCAAACTTGCAGAAACATGTTTATTTCTGCTGAAAAACACGTTTTGACACTTTCAGCACACTGGGGTTAAGAGCTGAGTGTGTGGGCTCTTATGAGCCTTGCAGTTACATTAGGATTCTGATGTATGAAAAAACGCGTTTAATTCGGGCTGAAAAACACGTTTTGAAAAGGGTGCTGTTACTACCCCATAAGTTACATGGGGTTGACCAAACTTGCAGAAACATGTTTATTTCTGCTGAAAAACACGTTTTGACACTTTCAGCACACTGGGGTTAAGAGCTGAGTGTGTGGGCTCTTCTGAGCCTTGCAGTTACATTGGCATTCTGCAGTCTGAAAAAACGTGTTTATTTCGGGCTGAAAAACACGTTTTGAAAAGGGTGCTGTTACTGCCCCATAAGTTACATGGGGTTGACCAAACTTGCAGAAACATGTTTATTTCTGCTGAAAAACACGTTTTGACACTTTCAGCACACTGGGGTTAAGAGCTGAGTGTGTGGGCTCTTATGAGCCTTGCAGTTACATTAGGATTCTGATGTATGAAAAAACGCGTTTAATTCGGGCTGAAAAACACGTTTTGAAAAGGGTGCTGTTACTGCCCCATAAGTTACATGGGGTTGACCAAACTTGCAGAAACATGTTTATTTCTGCTGAAAAACACGTTTTGACACTTTCAGCACACTGGGGTTAAGAGCTGAGTGTGTGGGCTCTTCTGAGCCTTGCAGTTACATTGGCATTCTGCAGTCTGAAAAAACGTGTTTATTTCGGGCTGAAAAACACGTTTTGAAAAGTGTGCTGTTACTGCCCCATAACTTACATGGGGTTGACCAAACTTGCAGAAACATGTTTATTTCTGCTGAAAAACACGTTTTGACACTTTCAGCACACTGGGGTTAAGAGCAGAGTGTGTGGGCTCTTCTGAGCCTTGCAGTTACATTAGGATTCTGATGTCTGAAAAAACGCGTTTATTTCGGGCTGAAAAACACGTTTTGAAAAGGGTGCTGTTACTGCCCCATAAGTTACATGGGGGTGACCAAACTTGCAGAAACATGTTTATTTCTGCTGAAAAACACGTTTTGCAACTTTCAGCACACTGGGGTTAAGAGCAGAGTGTGTGGGCTCTTCTGAGCCTTGCAGTTACATTAGGATTCTGATGTCTGAAAAAACGCGTTTATTTCAGGCTGAAAAACACGTTTTGAAATGTGTGCTGTTACTGCCCCATAAGTTACATGGGGTTGACCAAACTTGCAGAAACATGTTTATTTCTGCTGAAAAACACGTTTTGAAACTTTCAGCACACTGGGGTTAAGAGCAGAGTGTGTGGACTCTTCTGAGCCTTGCAGTTACATTAGGATTCTGATGTCTGAAAAAACGCGTTTATTTCGGGCTGAAAAACACGTTTTGAAAAGTGTTCTGTTACTGCCCCATAAGTTACATGGGGGTGACCAAACTTGCAGAAACATGTTTATTTCTGCTGAAAAACACGTTTTGAAACTTTCAGCACACTGGGGTTAAGAGCAGAGTGTGTAGGCTCTTCTGAGCCTTGCAGTTACATTAGGATTCTGAAGTCTGAAAAAACGTGTTTATTTCGGGCTGAAAAACACGTCTTGAAAAGTGTGCTGTTACTGCCCCATAACTTACATGGGGGTGACCAAACTTGCAGAAACATGTTTATTTCTGCTGAAAAACACGTTTTGACACTTTCAGCACACTGGGGTTAAGAGCAGAGTGTGAGGGTTCTTCTGAGCCTTGCAGTTACATTAGGATTCTGATGTATGAAAAAACGCGTTTATTTCGGGCTGAAAAACACGTTTTGAAATGTGTGCTGTTACTGCCCCATAAGTTACATGGGGGTGACCAAACTTGCAGAAACATGTTTATTTCTGCTGAAAAACACGTTTTGACACTTTCAGCACACTGGGGTTAAGAGCAGAGTGTGTGGGCTCTTCTGAGCCTTGCAGTTACATTAGGATTCTGATGTCTGAAAAAACGCGTTTATTTCAGGCTGAAAAACACGTTTTGAAATGTGTGCTGTTACTGCCCCATAAGTTACATGGGGGTGACCAAACTTGCAGAAACATGTTTATTTCTGCTGAAAAACACGTTTTGAAACTTTCAGCACACTGGGGTTAAGAGCAGAGTGTGTAGGCTCTTCTGAGCCTTGCAGTTACATTAGGATTCTGAAGTCTGAAAAAACGTGTTTATTTCGGGCTGAAAAACACGTTTTGAAAAGTGTGCTGTTACTGCCCCATAACTTACATGGGGGTGACCAAACTTGCAGAAACATGTTTATTTCTGCTGAAAAACACGTTTTGAAACTTTCAGCACACTGGGGTTAAGAGCAGAGTGTGTAGGCTCTTCTGAGCCTTGCAGTTACATTAGGATTCTGAAGTCTGAAAAAACGTGTTGATTTCGGGCTGAAAAACACGTTTTGAAAAGTGTGCTGTTACTGCCCCATAACTTACATGGGGGTGACCAAACTTGCAGAAACGTTTATTTCTGCTGAAAAGCACGTTTTGACACTTTCAGCACACTGGGGTTAAGAGCAGAGTGTGTGGGCTCTTCTGAGCCTTGCAGTTACATTAGGATTCTGATGTCTGAAAAAACGCGTTTATTTCGGGCTGAAAAACACGTTTTGAAAAGGGTGCTGTTACTGCCCCATAAGTTACATGGGGGTGACCAAACTTGCAGAAACATGTTTATTTCTGCTGAAAAGCACGTTTTGACACTTTCAGCACACTGGGGTTAAGAGCTGAGTGTGTGGGCTCTTCTGAGCCTTGCAGTTACATTGGCATTCTGCAGTATGAAAAAACGTGTTTATTTCGGGCTGAAAAACACGTTTTGAAAAGTGTGCTGTTACTGCCCCATAACTTACATGGGGGTGACCAAACTTGCAGAAACATGTTTATTTCTGCTGAAAAACACGTTTTGACACTTTCAGCACACTGGGGTTAAGAGCAGAGTGTGTGGGTTCTTCTGAGCCTTGCAGTTACACTAGGATTCTGATGTATGAAAAAACGCGTTTATTTCGGGCTGAAAAACACGTTTTGAAATGTGTGCTGTTACTGCCCCATAAGTTACATGGGGGTGACCAAACTTGCAGAAACATGTTTATTTCTGCTGAAAAACACGTTTTGACACTTTCAGCACACTGGGGTTAAGAGCAGAGTGTGTGGGCTCTTCTGAGCCTTGGAGTTACATTAGGATCCTGATGTCTGAAAAAACGCGTTTATTTCGGGCTGAAAAACACGTTTTGAAAAGTGTTCTGTTACTGCCCCATAAGTTACATGGGGTTGACCAAACTTGCAGAAACATGTTTATTTCTGCTGAAAAACACGTTTTGACACTTTCAGCACACTGGGGTTAAGAGCAGAGTGTGTGGGCTCTTCTGAGCCTTGCAGTTACATTAGGATTCTGATGTATGAAAAAACGCGTTTATTTCGGGCTGAAAAACACGTTTTGAAAAGGGTGCTGTTACTGCCCCATAAGTTACATGGGGTTGACCAAACTTGCAGAAACATGTTTATTTCTGCTGAAAAACACGTTTTGACACTTTCAGCACACTGGGGTTAAGAGCTGAGTGTGTGGGCTCTTCTGAGCCTTGCAGTTACATTGGCATTCTGCAGTCTGAAAAAACGTGTTTATTTCGGGCTGAAAAACACGTTTTGAAAAGTGTGCTGTTACTGCCCCATAAGTTACATGGGGTTGACCAAACTTGCAGAAACATGTTTATTTCTGCTGAAAAACACGTTTTGACACTTTCAGCACACTGGGGTTAAGAGCAGAGTGTGTGGGCTCTTCTGAGCCTTGCAGTTACATTAGGATTCTGATGTCTGAAAAAACGCGTTTATTTCGGACTGAAAAACACGTTTTGAAAAGAGTGCTGTTACTGCCCCATAAGTTACATGGGGTTGACCAAACTTGCAGAAACATGTTTATTTCTGCTGAAAAACACGTTTTGACACTTTCAGCACACTGGGGTTAAGAGCAGAGTGTGTGGGCTCTTCTGAGCCTTGCAGTTACATTAGGATTCTGATGTCTGAAAAAACGCGTTTATTTCGGGCTGAAAAACACGTTTTGAAAAGGGTGCTGTTACTGCCCCATAAGTTACATGGGGTTGACCAAACTTGCAGAAACATGTTTATTTCTGCTGAAAAACACGTTTTGACACTTTCAGCACACTGGGGTTAAGAGCTGAGTGTGTGGGCTCTTATGAGCCTTGCAGTTACATTAGGATTCTGATGTATGAAAAAACGCGTTTAATTCGGGCTGAAAAACACGTTTTGAAAAGGGTGCTGTTACTACCCCATAAGTTACATGGGGTTGACCAAACTTGCAGAAACATGTTTATTTCTGCTGAAAAACACGTTTTGACACTTTCAGCACACTGGGGTTAAGAGCTGAGTGTGTGGGCTCTTCTGAGCCTTGCAGTTACATTGGCATTCTGCAGTCTGAAAAAACGTGTTTATTTCGGGCTGAAAAACACGTTTTGAAAAGGGTGCTGTTACTGCCCCATAAGTTACATGGGGTTGACCAAACTTGCAGAAACATGTTTATTTCTGCTGAAAAACACGTTTTGACACTTTCAGCACACTGGGGTTAAGAGCTGAGTGTGTGGGCTCTTATGAGCCTTGCAGTTACATTAGGATTCTGATGTATGAAAAAACGCGTTTAATTCGGGCTGAAAAACACGTTTTGAAAAGGGTGCTGTTACTGCCCCATAAGTTACATGGGGTTGACCAAACTTGCAGAAACATGTTTATTTCTGCTGAAAAACACGTTTTGACACTTTCAGCACACTGGGGTTAAGAGCTGAGTGTGTGGGCTCTTCTGAGCCTTGCAGTTACATTGGCATTCTGCAGTCTGAAAAAACGTGTTTATTTCGGGCTGAAAAACACGTTTTGAAAAGTGTGCTGTTACTGCCCCATAACTTACATGGGGTTGACCAAACTTGCAGAAACATGTTTATTTCTGCTGAAAAACACGTTTTGACACTTTCAGCACACTGGGGTTAAGAGCAGAGTGTGTGGGCTCTTCTGAGCCTTGCAGTTACATTAGGATTCTGATGTCTGAAAAAACGCGTTTATTTCGGGCTGAAAAACACGTTTTGAAAAGGGTGCTGTTACTGCCCCATAAGTTACATGGGGGTGACCAAACTTGCAGAAACATGTTTATTTCTGCTGAAAAACACGTTTTGCAACTTTCAGCACACTGGGGTTAAGAGCAGAGTGTGTGGGCTCTTCTGAGCCTTGCAGTTACATTAGGATTCTGATGTCTGAAAAAACGCGTTTATTTCAGGCTGAAAAACACGTTTTGAAATGTGTGCTGTTACTGCCCCATAAGTTACATGGGGGTGACCAAACTTGCAGAAACATGTTTATTTCTGCTGAAAAACACGTTTTGAAACTTTCAGCACACTGGGGTTAAGAGCAGAGTGTGTGGACTCTTCTGAGCCTTGCAGTTACATTAGGATTCTGATGTCTGAAAAAACGCGTTTATTTCGGGCTGAAAAACACGTTTTGAAAAGTGTTCTGTTACTGCCCCATAAGTTACATGGGGGTGACCAAACTTGCAGAAACATGTTTATTTCTGCTGAAAAACACGTTTTGAAACTTTCAGCACACTGGGGTTAAGAGCAGAGTGTGTAGGCTCTTCTGAGCCTTGCAGTTACATTAGGATTCTGATGTATGAAAAAACGCGTTTAATTCGGGCTGAAAAACACGTTTTGAAAAGGGTGCTGTTACTGCCCCATAAGTTACATGGGGTTGACCAAACTTGCAGAAACATGTTTATTTCTGCTGAAAAACACGTTTTGACACTTTCAGCACACTGGGGTTAAGAGCTGAGTGTGTGGGCTCTTCTGAGCCTTGCAGTTACATTGGCATTCTGCAGTCTGAAAAAACGTGTTTATTTCGGGCTGAAAAACACGTTTTGAAAAGTGTGCTGTTACTGCCCCATAACTTACATGGGGTTGACCAAACTTGCAGAAACATGTTTATTTCTGCTGAAAAACACGTTTTGACACTTTCAGCACACTGGGGTTAAGAGCAGAGTGTGTGGGCTCTTCTGAGCCTTGCAGTTACATTAGGATTCTGATGTCTGAAAAAACGCGTTTATTTCGGGCTGAAAAACACGTTTTGAAAAGGGTGCTGTTACTGCCCCATAAGTTACATGGGGGTGACCAAACTTGCAGAAACATGTTTATTTCTGCTGAAAAACACGTTTTGCAACTTTCAGCACACTGGGGTTAAGAGCAGAGTGTGTGGGCTCTTCTGAGCCTTGCAGTTACATTAGGATTCTGATGTCTAAAAAAACGCGTTTATTTCAGGCTGAAAAACACGTTTTGAAATGTGTGCTGTTACTGCCCCATAAGTTACATGGGGGTGACCAAACTTGCAGAAACATGTTTATTTCTGCTGAAAAACACGTTTTGAAACTTTCAGCACACTGGGGTTAAGAGCAGAGTGTGTGGACTCTTCTGAGCCTTGCAGTTACATTAGGATTCTGATGTCTGAAAAAACGCGTTTATTTCGGGCTGAAAAACACGTTTTGAAAAGTGTTCTGTTACTGCCCCATAAGTTACATGGGGGTGACCAAACTTGCAGAAACATGTTTATTTCTGCTGAAAAACACGTTTTGAAACTTTCAGCACACTGGGGTTAAGAGCAGAGTGTGTAGGCTCTTCTGAGCCTTGCAGTTACATTAGGATTCTGAAGTCTGAAAAAACGTGTTTATTTCGGGCTGAAAAACACGTTTTGAAAAGTGTGCTGTTACTGCCCCATAACTTACATGGGGGTGACCAAACTTGCAGAAACATGTTTATTTCTGCTGAAAAACACGTTTTGACACTTTCAGCACACTGGGGTTAAGAGCAGAGTGTGAGGGTTCTTCTGAGCCTTGCAGTTACATTAGGATTCTGATGTCTGAAAAAACGCGTTTATTTCGGGCTGAAAAACACGTTTTGAAAAGGGTGCTGTTACTGCCCCATAAGTTACATGGGGGTGACCAAACTTGCAGAAACATGTTTATTTCTGCTGAAAAACACGTTTTGCAACTTTCAGCACACTGGGGTTAAGAGCAGAGTGTGTGGGCTCTTCTGAGCCTTGCAGTTACATTAGGATTCTGATGTCTGAAAAAACGCGTTTATTTCAGGCTGAAAAACACGTTTTGAAATGTGTGCTGTTACTGCCCCATAAGTTACATGGGGGTGACCAAACTTGCAGAAACATGTTTATTTCTGCTGAAAAACACGTTTTGAAACTTTCAGCACACTGGGGTTAAGAGCAGAGTGTGTGGACTCTTCTGAGCCTTGCAGTTACATTAGGATTCTGATGTCTGAAAAAACGCGTTTATTTCGGGCTGAAAAACACGTTTTGAAAAGTGTTCTGTTACTGCCCCATAAGTTACATGGGGGTGACCAAACTTGCAGAAACATGTTTATTTCTGCTGAAAAACACGTTTTGAAACTTTCAGCACACTGGGGTTAAGAGCAGAGTGTGTAGGCTCTTCTGAGCCTTGCAGTTACATTAGGATTCTGAAGTCTGAAAAAACGTGTTTATTTCGGGCTGAAAAACACGTTTTGAAAAGTGTGCTGTTACTGCCCCATAACTTACATGGGGGTGACCAAACTTGCAGAAACATGTTTATTTCTGCTGAAAAACACGTTTTGACACTTTCAGCACACTGGGGTTAAGAGCAGAGTGTGAGGGTTCTTCTGAGCCTTGCAGTTACATTAGGATTCTGATGTATGAAAAAACGCGTTTATTTCGGGCTGAAAAACACGTTTTGAAATGTGTGCTGTTACTGCCCCATAAGTTACATGGGGGTGACCAAACTTGCAGAAACATGTTTATTTCTGCTGAAAAACACGTTTTGACACTTTCAGCACACTGGGGTTAAGAGCAGAGTGTGTGGGCTCTTCTGAGCCTTGGAGTTACATTAGGATCCTGATGTCTGAAAAAACGCGTTTATTTCGGGCTGAAAAACACGTTTTGAAAAGTGTTCTGTTACTGCCCCATAAGTTACATGGGGTTGACCAAACTTGCAGAAACATGTTTATTTCTGCTGAAAAACACGTTTTGACACTTTCAGCACACTGGGGTTAAGAGCAGAGTGTGTGGGCTCTTCTGAGCCTTGCAGTTACATTAGGATTCTGATGTATGAAAAAACGCGTTTATTTCGGGCTGAAAAACACGTTTTGAAAAGGGTGCTGTTACTGCCCCATAAGTTACATGGGGTTGACCAAACTTGCAGAAACATGTTTATTTCTGCTGAAAAACACGTTTTGACACTTTCAGCACACTGGGGTTAAGAGCTGAGTGTGTGGGCTCTTCTGAGCCTTGCAGTTACATTGGCATTCTGCAGTCTGAAAAAACGTGTTTATTTCGGGCTGAAAAACACGTTTTGAAAAGTGTGCTGTTACTGCCCCATAAGTTACATGGGGGTGACCAAACTTGCAGAAACATGTTTATTTCTGCTGAAAAACACGTTTTGAAACTTTCAGCACACTGGGGTTAAGAGCAGAGTGTGTGGACTCTTCTGAGCCTTGCAGTTACATTAGGATTCTGATGTCTGAAAAAACGCGTTTATTTCGGGCTGAAAAACACGTTTTGAAAAGTGTGCTGTTACTGCCCCATAAGTTACATGGGGGTGACCAAACTTGCAGAAACATGTTTATTTCTGCTCGAAAACACGTTTTGAAACTTTCAGCACACTGGGGTTAAGAGCAGAGTGTGTAGGCTCTTCTGAGCCTTGCAGTTACATTAGGATTCTGATGTCTGAAAAAACGCGTATATTTCGGGCTGAAAAACACGTTTTGAAAAGTGTTCTGTTACTGCCCCATAAGTTACATGGGGTTGACCAAACTTGCAGAAACATGTTTATTTCTGCTGAAAAACACGTTTTGACACTTTCAGCACACTGGGGTTAAGAGCAGAGTGTGTGGGCTCTTCTGAGCCTTGCAGTTACATTAGGATTCTGATGTCTGAAAAAACGCGTTTATTTCGGGCTGAAAAACACGTTTTGAAAAGGGTGCTGTTACTGCCCCATAACTTACATGGGGTTGACCAAACTTGCAGAAACATGTTTATTTCTGCTGAAAAACACGTTTTGACACTTTCAGCACACTGGGGTTAAGAGCTGAGTGTGTGGGCTCTACTGAGCCTTGCAGATACATTGGGATTCTGAAGTCTGAAAAAACGTGTTTATTTCGGGCTGAAAAACACGTTTTGAAAAGTGTGCTGTTACTGCCCCATAACTTACATGGGGGTGACCAAACTTGCAGAAACATGTTTATTTCTGCTGAAAAACACGTTTTGACACTTTCAGCACACTGGGGTTAAGAGCAGAGTGTGTGGGCTCTTCTGAGCCTTGCAGTTACATTAGGATTCTGATGTCTGAAAAAACGCGTTTATTTCGGGCTGAAAAACACGTTTTGAAATGTGTGCTGTTACTGCCCCATAAGTTACATGGGGGTGACCAAACTTGTAGAAACATGTTTATTTCTGCTGAAAAACACGTTTTGAAACTTTCAGCACACTGGGGTTAAGAGCAGAGTGTGTAGGCTCTTCTGAGCCTTGCAGTTACATTAGGATTCTGAAGTCTGAAAAAACGTGTTTATTTCGGGCTGAAAAACACGTTTTGAAAAGTGTGCTGTTACTGCCCCATAACTTACATGGGGGTGACCAAACTTGCAGAAACATGTTTATTTCTGCTGAAAAGCACGTTTTGACACTTTCAGCACACTGGGGTTAAGAGCAGAGTGTGTGGGCTCTTCTGAGCCTTGCAGTTACATTAGGATTCTGATGTCTGAAAAAACGCGTTTATTTCGGGCTGAAAAACACGTTTTGAAATGTGTGCTGTTACTGCCCCATAAGTTACATGGGGTTGACCAAACTTGCAGAAACATGTTTATTTCTGCTGAAAAGCACGTTTTGACACTTTCAGCACACTGGGGTTAAGAGCTGAGTGTGTGGGCTCTTCTGAGCCTTGCAGTTACATTGGCATTCTGCAGTATGAAAAAACGTGTTTATTTCGGGCTGAAAAACACGTTTTGAAAAGTGTGCTGTTACTGCCCCATAACTTACATGGGGGTGACCAAACTTGCAGAAACATGTTTATTTCTGCTGAAAAACACGTTTTGACACTTTCAGCATACTGGGGTTAAGAGCAGAGTGTGTGGGTTCTTCTGAGCCTTGCAGTTACATTAGGATTCTGATGTATGAAAAAACGCGTTTATTTCGGGCTGAAAAACACGTTTTGAAATGTGTGCTGTTACTGCCCCATAAGTTACATGGGGGTGACCAAACTTGCAGAAACATGTTTATTTCTGCTGAAAAACACGTTTTGACACTTTCAGCACACTGGGGTTAAGAGCAGAGTGTGTGGGCTCTTCTGAGCCTTGGAGTTACATTAGGATCCTGATGTCTGAAAAAACGCGTTTATTTCGGGCTGAAAAACACGTTTTGAAAAGTGTTCTGTTACTGCCCCATAAGTTACATGGGGTTGACCAAACTTGCAGAAACATGTTTATTTCTGCTGAAAAACACGTTTTGACACTTTCAGCACACTGGGGTTAAGAGCAGAGTGTGTGGGCTCTTCTGAGCCTTGCAGTTACATTAGGATTCTGATGTCTGAAAAAACGCGTTTATTTCGGGCTGAAAAACACGTTTTGAAAAGTGTGCTGTTACTGCCCCATAAGTTACATGGGGGTGACCAAACTTGCAGAAACATGTTTATTTCTGCTCGAAAACACGTTTTGAAACTTTCAGCACACTGGGGTTAAGAGCAGAGTGTGTAGGCTCTTCTGAGCCTTGCAGTTACATTAGGATTCTGATGTCTGAAAAAACGCGTATATTTCGGGCTGAAAAACACGTTTTGAAAAGTGTTCTGTTACTGCCCCATTAGTTACATGGGGTTGACCAAACTTGCAGAAACATGTTTATTTCTGCTGAAAAACACGTTTTGACACTTTCAGCACACTGGGGTTAAGTGCTGAGTGTGTGGGCTCTACTGAGCCTTGCAGATACATTGGGATTCTGAAGTCTGAAAAAACGTGTTTATTTCGGGCTGAAAAACACGTTTTGAAAAGTGTGCTGTTACTGCCCCATAACTTACATGGGGGTGACCAAACTTGCAGAAACATGTTTATTTCTGCTGAAAAACACGTTTTGACACTTTCAGCACACTGGGGTTAAGAGCAGAGTGTGTGGGCTCTTCTGAGCCTTGCAGTTACATTAGGATTCTGATGTCTGAAAAAACGCGTTTATTTCGGGCTGAAAAACACGTTTTGAAATGTGTGCTGTTACTGCCCCATAAGTTACATGGGGGTGACCAAACTTGTAGAAACATGTTTATTTCTGCTGAAAAACACGTTTTGAAACTTTCAGCACACTGGGGTTAAGAGCAGAGTGTGTAGGCTCTTCTGAGCCTTGCAGTTACATTAGGATTCTGAAGTCTGAAAAAACGTGTTTATTTCGGGCTGAAAAACACGTTTTGAAAAGTGTGCTGTTACTGCCCCATAACTTACATGGGGGTGACCAAACTTGCAGAAACATGTTTATTTCTGCTGAAAAGCACGTTTTGACACTTTCAGCACACTGGGGTTAAGAGCAGAGTGTGTGGGCTCTTCTGAGCCTTGCAGTTACATTAGGATTCTGATGTCTGAAAAAACGCGTTTATTTCGGGCTGAAAAACACGTTTTGAAATGTGTGCTGTTACTGCCCCATAAGTTACATGGGGTTGACCAAACTTGCAGAAACATGTTTATTTCTGCTGAAAAGCACGTTTTGACACTTTCAGCACACTGGGGTTAAGAGCTGAGTGTGTGGGCTCTTCTGAGCCTTGCAGTTACATTGGCATTCTGCAGTATGAAAAAACGTGTTTATTTCGGGCTGAAAAACACGTTTTGAAAAGTGTGCTGTTACTGCCCCATAACTTACATGGGGGTGACCAAACTTGCAGAAACATGTTTATTTCTGCTGAAAAACACGTTTTGACACTTTCAGCATACTGGGGTTAAGAGCAGAGTGTGTGGGTTCTTCTGAGCCTTGCAGTTACATTAGGATTCTGATGTATGAAAAAACGCGTTTATTTCGGGCTGAAAAACACGTTTTGAAATGTGTGCTGTTACTGCCCCATAAGTTACATGGGGGTGACCAAACTTGCAGAAACATGTTTATTTCTGCTGAAAAACACGTTTTGACACTTTCAGCACACTGGGGTTAAGAGCAGAGTGTGTGGGCTCTTCTGAGCCTTGGAGTTACATTAGGATCCTGATGTCTGAAAAAACGCGTTTATTTCGGGCTGAAAAACACGTTTTGAAAAGTGTTCTGTTACTGCCCCATAAGTTACATGGGGTTGACCAAACTTGCAGAAACATGTTTATTTCTGCTGAAAAACACGTTTTGACACTTTCAGCACACTGGGGTTAAGAGCAGAGTGTGTGGGCTCTTCTGAGCCTTGCAGTTACATTAGGATTCTGATGTCTGAAAAAACGCGTTTATTTCGGGCTGAAAAACACGTTTTGAAAAGTGTGCTGTTACTGCCCCATAAGTTACATGGGGGTGACCAAACTTGCAGAAACATGTTTATTTCTGCTCGAAAACACGTTTTGAAACTTTCAGCACACTGGGGTTAAGAGCAGAGTGTGTAGGCTCTTCTGAGCCTTGCAGTTACATTAGGATTCTGATGTCTGAAAAAACGCGTATATTTCGGGCTGAAAAACACGTTTTGAAAAGTGTTCTGTTACTGCCCCATTAGTTACATGGGGTTGACCAAACTTGCAGAAACATGTTTATTTCTGCTGAAAAACACGTTTTGACACTTTCAGCACACTGGGGTTAAGAGCAGAGTGTGTGGGCTCTTCTGAGCCTTGCAGTTACATTAGGATTCTGATGTCTGAAAAAACGCGTTTATTTCGGGCTGAAAAACACGTTTTGAAAAGGGTGCTGTTACTGCCCCATAACTTACATGGGGTTGACCAAACTTGCAGAAACATGTTTATTTCTGCTGAAAAACACGTTTTGACACTTTCAGCACACTGGGGTTAAGAGCTGAGTGTGTGGGCTCTACTGAGCCTTGCAGATACATTGGGATTCTGAAGTCTGAAAAAACGTGTTTATTTCGGGCTGAAAAACACGTTTTGAAAAGTGTGCTGTTACTGCCCCATAACTTACATGGGGGTGACCAAACTTGCAGAAACATGTTTATTTCTGCTGAAAAACACGTTTTGACACTTTCAGCACACTGGGGTTAAGAGCTGAGTGTGTGGGCTCTTCTGAGCCTTGCAGTTACATTGGCATTCTGCAGTCTGAAAAAACGTGTTTATTTCGGGCTGAAAAACACGTTTTGAAAAGTGTGCTGTTACTGCCCCATAAGTTACATGGGGGTGACCAAACTTGCAGAAACATGTTTATTTCTGCTGAAAAACACGTTTTGAAACTTTCAGCACACTGGGGTTAAGAGCAGAGTGTGTGGACTCTTCTGAGCCTTGCAGTTACATTAGGATTCTGATGTCTGAAAAAACGCGTTTATTTCGGGCTGAAAAACACGTTTTGAAAAGTGTGCTGTTACTGCCCCATAAGTTACATGGGGGTGACCAAACTTGCAGAAACATGTTTATTTCTGCTCGAAAACACGTTTTGAAACTTTCAGCACACTGGGGTTAAGAGCAGAGTGTGTAGGCTCTTCTGAGCCTTGCAGTTACATTAGGATTCTGATGTCTGAAAAAACGCGTATATTTCGGGCTGAAAAACACGTTTTGAAAAGTGTTCTGTTACTGCCCCATAAGTTACATGGGGTTGACCAAACTTGCAGAAACATGTTTATTTCTGCTGAAAAACACGTTTTGACACTTTCAGCACACTGGGGTTAAGAGCAGAGTGTGTGGGCTCTTCTGAGCCTTGCAGTTACATTAGGATTCTGATGTCTGAAAAAACGCGTTTATTTCGGGCTGAAAAACACGTTTTGAAAAGGGTGCTGTTACTGCCCCATAACTTACATGGGGTTGACCAAACTTGCAGAAACATGTTTATTTCTGCTGAAAAACACGTTTTGACACTTTCAGCACACTGGGGTTAAGAGCTGAGTGTGTGGGCTCTACTGAGCCTTGCAGATACATTGGGATTCTGAAGTCTGAAAAAACGTGTTTATTTCGGGCTGAAAAACACGTTTTGAAAAGTGTGCTGTTACTGCCCCATAACTTACATGGGGGTGACCAAACTTGCAGAAACATGTTTATTTCTGCTGAAAAACACGTTTTGACACTTTCAGCACACTGGGGTTAAGAGCTGAGTGTGTGGGCTCTTCTGAGCCTTGCAGTTACATTGGCATTCTGCAGTCTGAAAAAACGTGTTTATTTCGGGCTGAAAAACACGTTTTGAAAAGTGTGCTGTTACTGCCCCATAAGTTACATGGGGGTGACCAAACTTGCAGAAACATGTTTATTTCTGCTGAAAAACACGTTTTGAAACTTTCAGCACACTGGGGTTAAGAGCAGAGTGTGTGGACTCTTCTGAGCCTTGCAGTTACATTAGGATTCTGATGTCTGAAAAAACGCGTTTATTTCGGGCTGAAAAACACGTTTTGAAAAGTGTGCTGTTACTGCCCCATAAGTTACATGGGGGTGACCAAACTTGCAGAAACATGTTTATTTCTGCTCGAAAACACGTTTTGAAACTTTCAGCACACTGGGGTTAAGAGCAGAGTGTGTAGGCTCTTCTGAGCCTTGCAGTTACATTAGGATTCTGATGTCTGAAAAAACGCGTATATTTCGGGCTGAAAAACACGTTTTGAAAAGTGTTCTGTTACTGCCCCATAAGTTACATGGGGTTGACCAAACTTGCAGAAACATGTTTATTTCTGCTGAAAAACACGTTTTGACACTTTCAGCACACTGGGGTTAAGAGCAGAGTGTGTGGGCTCTTCTGAGCCTTGCAGTTACATTAGGATTCTGATGTCTGAAAAAACGCGTTTATTTCGGGCTGAAAAACACGTTTTGAAAAGGGTGCTGTTACTGCCCCATAACTTACATGGGGTTGACCAAACTTGCAGAAACATGTTTATTTCTGCTGAAAAACACGTTTTGACACTTTCAGCACACTGGGGTTAAGAGCTGAGTGTGTGGGCTCTACTGAGCCTTGCAGATACATTGGGATTCTGAAGTCTGAAAAAACGTGTTTATTTCGGGCTGAAAAACACGTTTTGAAAAGTGTGCTGTTACTGCCCCATAACTTACATGGGGGTGACCAAACTTGCAGAAACATGTTTATTTCTGCTGAAAAACACGTTTTGACACTTTCAGCACACTGGGGTTAAGAGCAGAGTGTGTGGGCCCTTCTGAGCCTTGCAGTTACATTAGGATTCTGATGTCTGAAAAAACGCGTTTATTTCGGGCTGAAAAACACGTTTTGAAATGTGTGCTGTTACTGCCCCATAAGTTACATGGGGGTGACCAAACTTGTAGAAACATGTTTATTTCTGCTGAAAAACACGTTTTGAAACTTTCAGCACACTGGGGTTAAGAGCAGAGTGTGTAGGCTCTTCTGAGCCTTGCAGTTACATTAGGATTCTGAAGTCTGAAAAAACGTGTTGATTTCGGGCTGAAAAACACGTTTTGAAAAGTGTGCTGTTACTGCCCCATAACTTACATGGGGGTGACCAAACTTGCAGAAACGTTTATTTCTGCTGAAAAGCACGTTTTGACACTTTCAGCACACTGGGGTTAAGAGCAGAGTGTGTGGGCTCTTCTGAGCCTTGCAGTTACATTAGGATCCTGATGTCTGAAAAAACGCGTTTATTTCGGGCTGAAAAACACGTTTTGAAAAGTGTTCTGTTACTGCCCCATAAGTTACATGGGGTTGACCAAACTTGCAGAAACATGTTTATTTCTGCTGAAAAACACGTTTTGACACTTTCAGCACACTGGGGTTAAGAGCAGAGTGTGTGGGCTCTTCTGAGCCTTGCAGTTACATTAGGATTCTGATGTCTGAAAAAACGCGTTTATTTCGGGCTGAAAAACACGTTTTGAAAAGTGTGCTGTTACTGCCCCATAAGTTACATGGGGGTGACCAAACTTGCAGAAACATGTTTATTTCTGCTCGAAAACACGTTTTGAAACTTTCAGCACACTGGGGTTAAGAGCAGAGTGTGTAGGCTCTTCTGAGCCTTGCAGTTACATTAGGATTCTGATGTCTGAAAAAACGCGTTTATTTCGGGCTGAAAAACACGTTTTGAAAAGGGTGCTGTTACTGCCCCATAAGTTACATGGGGGTGACCAAACTTGCAGAAACATGTTTATTTCTGCTGAAAAACACGTTTTGACACTTTCAGCACACTGGGGTTAAGAGCAGAGTGTGTGGGCTCTTCTGAGCCTTGCAGTTACATAAGGATTCTGATGTCTGAAAAAACGCGTTAATTTCGGGCTGAAAAACACGTTTTGAAAAGTGTTCTGTTACTGCCCCTTAAGTTACATGGGATTGACCAAACTTGCAGAAACATGTTTATTTCTGCTGAAAAACACGTTTTGACACTTTCAGCACACTGGGGTTAAGAGCAGAGTGTGTGGGCTCTTCTGAGCCTTGCAGTTACATTAGGATTCTGATGTCTGAAAAAACGCGTTTATTTCGGGCTGAAAAACACGTTTTGAAAAGAGTGCTGTTACTGCCCCATAAGTTACATGGGGTTGACCAAACTTGCAGAAACATGTTTATTTCTGCTGAAAAACACGTTTTGACACTTTCAGCACACTGGGGTTAAGAGCAGAGTGTGTGGGCTCTTCTGAGCCTTGCAGTTACATTAGGATTCTGATGTCTGAAAAAACGCGTTTATTTCGGACTGAAAAACACGTTTTGAAAAGAGTGCTGTTACTGCCCCATAAGTTACATGGGGTTGACCAAACTTGCAGAAACATGTTTATTTCTGCTGAAAAACACGTTTTGACACTTTCAGCACACTGGGGTTAAGAGCAGAGTGTGTGGGCTCTTCTGAGCCTTGCAGTTACATTAGGATTCTGATGTCTGAAAAAACGCGTTTATTTCGGGCTGAAAAACACGTTTTGAAAAGGGTGCTGTTACTGCCCCATAAGTTACATGGGGTTGACCAAACTTGCAGAAACATGTTTATTTCTGCTGAAAAACACGTTTTGACACTTTCAGCACACTGGGGTTAAGAGCTGAGTGTGTGGGCTCTTATGAGCCTTGCAGTTACATTAGGATTCTGATGTATGAAAAAACGCGTTTAATTCGGGCTGAAAAACACGTTTTGAAAAGGGTGCTGTTACTACCCCATAAGTTACATGGGGTTGACCAAACTTGCAGAAACATGTTTATTTCTGCTGAAAAACACGTTTTGACACTTTCAGCACACTGGGGTTAAGAGCTGAGTGTGTGGGCTCTTCTGAGCCTTGCAGTTACATTGGCATTCTGCAGTCTGAAAAAACGTGTTTATTTCGGGCTGAAAAACACGTTTTGAAAAGGGTGCTGTTACTGCCCCATAAGTTACATGGGGTTGACCAAACTTGCAGAAACATGTTTATTTCTGCTGAAAAACACGTTTTGACACTTTCAGCACACTGGGGTTAAGAGCTGAGTGTGTGGGCTCTTATGAGCCTTGCAGTTACATTAGGATTCTGATGTATGAAAAAACGCGTTTAATTCGGGCTGAAAAACACGTTTTGAAAAGGGTGCTGTTACTGCCCCATAAGTTACATGGGGTTGACCAAACTTGCAGAAACATGTTTATTTCTGCTGAAAAACACGTTTTGACACTTTCAGCACACTGGGGTTAAGAGCTGAGTGTGTGGGCTCTTCTGAGCCTTGCAGTTACATTGGCATTCTGCAGTCTGAAAAAACGTGTTTATTTCGGGCTGAAAAACACGTTTTGAAAAGTGTGCTGTTACTGCCCCATAACTTACATGGGGTTGACCAAACTTGCAGAAACATGTTTATTTCTGCTGAAAAACACGTTTTGACACTTTCAGCACACTGGGGTTAAGAGCAGAGTGTGTGGGCTCTTCTGAGCCTTGCAGTTACATTAGGATTCTGATGTCTGAAAAAACGCGTTTATTTCGGGCTGAAAAACACGTTTTGAAAAGGGTGCTGTTACTGCCCCATAAGTTACATGGGGGTGACCAAACTTGCAGAAACATGTTTATTTCTGCTAAAAAACACGTTTTGCAACTTTCAGCACACTGGGGTTAAGAGCAGAGTGTGTGGGCTCTTCTGAGCCTTGCAGTTACATTAGGATTCTGATGTCTGAAAAAACGCGTTTATTTCAGGCTGAAAAACACGTTTTGAAATGTGTGCTGTTACTGCCCCATAAGTTACATGGGGGTGACCAAACTTGCAGAAACATGTTTATTTCTGCTGAAAAACACGTTTTGAAACTTTCAGCACACTGGGGTTAAGAGCAGAGTGTGTGGACTCTTCTGAGCCTTGCAGTTACATTAGGATTCTGATGTCTGAAAAAACGCGTTTATTTCGGGCTGAAAAACACGTTTTGAAAAGTGTTCTGTTACTGCCCCATAAGTTACATGGGGGTGACCAAACTTGCAGAAACATGTTTATTTCTGCTGAAAAACACGTTTTGAAACTTTCAGCACACTGGGGTTAAGAGCAGAGTGTGTAGGCTCTTCTGAGCCTTGCAGTTACATTAGGATTCTGAAGTCTGAAAAAACGTGTTTATTTCGGGCTGAAAAACACGTTTTGAAAAGTGTGCTGTTACTGCCCCATAACTTACATGGGGGTGACCAAACTTGCAGAAACATGTTTATTTCTGCTGAAAAACACGTTTTGACACTTTCAGCACACTGGGGTTAAGAGCAGAGTGTGTGGGTTCTTCTGAGCCTTGCAGTTACATTAGGATTCTGATGTATGAAAAAACGCGTTTATTTCGGGCTGAAAAACACGTTTTGAAATGTGTGCTGTTACTGCCCCATAAGTTACATGGGGGTGACCAAACTTGCAGAAACATGTTTATTTCTGCTGAAAAACACGTTTTGACACTTTCAGCACACTGGGGTTAAGAGCAGAGTGTGTGGGCTCTTCTGAGCCTTGGAGTTACATTAGGATCCTGATGTCTGAAAAAACGCGTTTATTTCGGGCTGAAAAACACGTTTTGAAAAGTGTTCTGTTACTGCCCCATAAGTTACATGGGGTTGACCAAACTTGCAGAAACATGTTTATTTCTGCTGAAAAACACGTTTTGACACTTTCAGCACACTGGGGTTAAGAGCAGAGTGTGTGGGTTCTTCTGAGCCTTGCAGTTACATTAGGATTCTGATGTATGAAAAAACGCGTTTATTTCGGGCTGAAAAACACGTTTTGAAAAGGGTGCTGTTACTGCCCCATAAGTTACATGGGGTTGACCAAACTTGCAGAAACATGTTTATTTCTGCTGAAAAACACGTTTTGACACTTTCAGCACACTGGGGTTAAGAGCTGAGTGTGTGGGCTCTTCTGAGCCTTGCAGTTACATTGGCATTCTGCAGTCTGAAAAAACGTGTTTATTTCGGGCTGAAAAACACGTTTTGAAAAGTGTGCTGTTACTGCCCCATAAGTTACATGGGGGTGACCAAACTTGCAGAAACATGTTTATTTCTGCTGAAAAACACGTTTTGAAACTTTCAGCACACTGGGGTTAAGAGCAGAGTGTGTGGACTCTTCTGAGCCTTGCAGTTACATTAGGATTCTGATGTCTGAAAAAACGCGTTTATTTCGGGCTGAAAAACACGTTTTGAAAAGTGTGCTGTTACTGCCCCATAAGTTACATGGGGGTGACCAAACTTGCAGAAACATGTTTATTTCTGCTCGAAAACACGTTTTGAAACTTTCAGCACACTGGGGTTAAGAGCAGAGTGTGTAGGCTCTTCTGAGCCTTGCAGTTACATTAGGATTCTGATGTCTGAAAAAACGCGTATATTTCGGGCTGAAAAACACGTTTTGAAAAGTGTTCTGTTACTGCCCCATAAGTTACATGGGGTTGACCAAACTTGCAGAAACATGTTTATTTCTGCTGAAAAACACGTTTTGACACTTTCAGCACACTGGGGTTAAGAGCAGAGTGTGTGGGCTCTTCTGAGCCTTGCAGTTACATTAGGATTCTGATGTCTGAAAAAACGCGTTTATTTCGGGCTGAAAGACACGTTTTGAAAAGGGTGCTGTTACTGCCCCATAACTTACATGGGGTTGACCAAACTTGCAGAAACATGTTTATTTCTGCTGAAAAACACGTTTTGACACTTTCAGCACACTGGGGTTAAGAGCTGAGTGTGTGGGCTCTACTGAGCCTTGCAGATACATTGGGATTCTGAAGTCTGAAAAAACGTGTTTATTTCGGGCTGAAAAACACGTTTTGAAAAGTGTGCTGTTACTGCCCCATAACTTACATGGGGGTGACCAAACTTGCAGAAACATGTTTATTTCTGCTGAAAAACACGTTTTGACACTTTCAGCACACTGGGGTTAAGAGCAGAGTGTGTGGGCTCTTCTGAGCCTTGCAGTTACATTAGGATTCTGATGTCTGAAAAAACGCGTTTATTTCGGGCTGAAAAACACGTTTTGAAATGTGTGCTGTTACTGCCCCATAAGTTACATGGGGGTGACCAAACTTGTAGAAACATGTTTATTTCTGCTGAAAAACACGTTTTGAAACTTTCAGCACACTGGGGTTAAGAGCAGAGTGTGTAGGCTCTTCTGAGCCTTGCAGTTACATTAGGATTCTGAAGTCTGAAAAAACGTGTTTATTTCGGGCTGAAAAACACGTTTTGAAAAGTGTGCTGTTACTGCCCCATAACTTACATGGGGGTGACCAAACTTGCAGAAACATGTTTATTTCTGCTGAAAAGCACGTTTTGACACTTTCAGCACACTGGGGTTAAGAGCAGAGTGTGTGGGCTCTTCTGAGCCTTGCAGTTACATTAGGATTCTGATGTCTGAAAAAACGCGTTTATTTCGGGCTGAAAAACACGTTTTGAAATGTGTGCTGTTACTGCCCCATAAGTTACATGGGGTTGACCAAACTTGCAGAAACATGTTTATTTCTGCTGAAAAGCACGTTTTGACACTTTCAGCACACTGGGGTTAAGAGCTGAGTGTGTGGGCTCTTCTGAGCCTTGCAGTTACATTGGCATTCTGCAGTATGAAAAAACGTGTTTATTTCGGGCTGAAAAACACGTTTTGAAAAGTGTGCTGTTACTGCCCCATAACTTACATGGGGTTGACCAAACTTGCAGAAACATGTTTATTTCTACTGAAAAACACGTTTTGACACTTTCAGCACACTGGGGTTAAGAGCAGAGTGTGTGGGCTCTTCTGAGCCTTGCAGTTACATTAGGATTCTGATGTCTGAAAAAACGCGTTTATTTCGGACTGAAAAACACGTTTTGAAAAGAGTGCTGTTACTGCCCCATAAGTTACATGGGGTTGACCAAACTTGCAGAAACATGTTTATTTCTGCTGAAAAACACGTTTTGACACTTTCAGCACACTGGGGTTAAGAGCAGAGTGTGTGGGCTCTTCTGAGCCTTGCAGTTACATTAGGATTCTGATGTCTGAAAAAACGCGTTTATTTCGGGCTGAAAAACACGTTTTGAAAAGGGTGCTGTTACTGCCCCATAAGTTACATGGGGTTGACCAAACTTGCAGAAACATGTTTATTTCTGCTGAAAAACACGTTTTGACACTTTCAGCACACTGGGGTTAAGAGCTGAGTGTGTGGGCTCTTATGAGCCTTGCAGTTACATTAGGATTCTGATGTATGAAAAAACGCGTTTAATTCGGGCTGAAAAACACGTTTTGAAAAGGGTGCTGTTACTACCCCATAAGTTACATGGGGTTGACCAAACTTGCAGAAACATGTTTATTTCTGCTGAAAAACACGTTTTGACACTTTCAGCACACTGGGGTTAAGAGCTGAGTGTGTGGGCTCTTCTGAGCCTTGCAGTTACATTGGCATTCTGCAGTCTGAAAAAACGTGTTTATTTCGGGCTGAAAAACACGTTTTGAAAAGGGTGCTGTTACTGCCCCATAAGTTACATGGGGTTGACCAAACTTGCAGAAACATGTTTATTTCTGCTGAAAAACACGTTTTGACACTTTCAGCACACTGGGGTTAAGAGCTGAGTGTGTGGGCTCTTATGAGCCTTGCAGTTACATTAGGATTCTGATGTATGAAAAAACGCGTTTAATTCGGGCTGAAAAACACGTTTTGAAAAGGGTGCTGTTACTGCCCCATAAGTTACATGGGGTTGACCAAACTTGCAGAAACATGTTTATTTCTGCTGAAAAACACGTTTTGACACTTTCAGCACACTGGGGTTAAGAGCTGAGTGTGTGGGCTCTTCTGAGCCTTGCAGTTACATTGGCATTCTGCAGTCTGAAAAAACGTGTTTATTTCGGACTGAAAAACACGTTTTGAAAAGTGTGCTGTTACTGCCCCATAACTTACATGGGGTCGACCAAACTTGCAGAAACATGTTTATTTCTGCTGAAAAACACGTTTTGACACTTTCAGCACACTGGGGTTAAGAGCAGAGTGTGTGGGCTCTTCTGAGCCTTGCAGTTACATTAGGATTCTGATGTCTGAAAAAACGCGTTTATTTCGGGCTGAAAAACACGTTTTGAAAAGGGTGCTGTTACTGCCCCATAAGTTACATGGGGGTGACCAAACTTGCAGAAACATGTTTATTTCTGCTGAAAAACACGTTTTGCAACTTTCAGCACACTGGGGTTAAGAGCAGAGTGTGTGGGCTCTTCTGAGCCTTGCAGTTACATTAGGATTCTGATGTCTGAAAAAACGCGTTTATTTCAGGCTGAAAAACACGTTTTGAAATGTGTGCTGTTACTGCCCCATAAGTTACATGGGGGTGACCAAACTTGCAGAAACATGTTTATTTCTGCTGAAAAACACGTTTTGAAACTTTCAGCACACTGGGGTTAAGAGCAGAGTGTGTGGACTCTTCTGAGCCTTGCAGTTACATTAGGATTCTGATGTCTGAAAAAACGCGTTTATTTCGGGCTGAAAAACACGTTTTGAAAAGTGTTCTGTTACTGCCCCATAAGTTACATGGGGGTGACCAAACTTGCAGAAACATGTTTATTTCTGCTGAAAAACACGTTTTGAAACTTTCAGCACACTGGGGTTAAGAGCAGAGTGTGTAGGCTCTTCTGAGCCTTGCAGTTACATTAGGATTCTGAAGTCTGAAAAAACGTGTTTATATCGGGCTGAAAAACACGTTTTGAAAAGTGTGCTGTTACTGCCCCATAACTTACATGGGGGTGACCAAACTTGCAGAAACATGTTTATTTCTGCTGAAAAACACGTTTTGACACTTTCAGCACACTGGGGTTAAGAGCAGAGTGTGTGGGTTCTTCTGAGCCTTGCAGTTACATTAGGATTCTGATGTATGAAAAAACGCGTTTATTTCGGGCTGAAAAACACGTTTTGAAATGTGTGCTGTTACTGCCCCATAAGTTACATGGGGGTGACCAAACTTGCAGAAACATGTTTATTTCTGCTGAAAAACACGTTTTGACACTTTCAGCACACTGGGGTTAAGAGTAGAGTGTGTGGGCTCTTCTGAGCCTTGGAGTTACATTAGGATCCTGATGTCTGAAAAAACGCGTTTATTTCGGGCTGAAAAACACGTTTTGAAAAGTGTTCTGTTACTGCCCCATAAGTTACATGGGGTTGACCAAACTTGCAGAAACATGTTTATTTCTGCTGAAAAACACGTTTTGACACTTTCAGCACACTGGGGTTAAGAGCAGAGTGTGTGGGCTCTTCTGAGCCTTGCAGTTACATTAGGATTCTGATGTATGAAAAAACGCGTTTATTTCGGGCTGAAAAACACGTTTTGAAAAGGGTGCTGTTACTGCCCCATAAGTTACATGGGGTTGACCAAACTTGCAGAAACATGTTTATTTCTGCTGAAAAACACGTTTTGACACTTTCAGCACACTGGGGTTAAGAGCTGAGTGTGTGGGCTCTTCTGAGCCTTGCAGTTACATTGGCATTCTGCAGTCTGAAAAAACGTGTTTATTTCGGGCTGAAAAACACGTTTTGAAAAGTGTGCTGTTACTGCCCCATAAGTTACATGGGGGTGACCAAACTTGCAGAAACATGTTTATTTCTGCTGAAAAACACGTTTTGAAACTTTCAGCACACTGGGGTTAAGAGCAGAGTGTGTGGACTCTTCTGAGCCTTGCAGTTACATTAGGATTCTGATGTCTGAAAAAACGCGTTTATTTCGGGCTGAAAAACACGTTTTGAAAAGTGTGCTGTTACTGCCCCATAAGTTACATGGGGGTGACCAAACTTGCAGAAACATGTTTATTTCTGCTCGAAAACACGTTTTGAAACTTTCAGCACACTGGGGTTAAGAGCAGAGTGTGTAGGCTCTTCTGAGCCTTGCAGTTACATTAGGATTCTGATGTCTGAAAAAACGCGTATATTTCGGGCTGAAAAACACGTTTTGAAAAGTGTTCTGTTACTGCCCCATAAGTTACATGGGGTTGACCAAACTTGCAGAAACATGTTTATTTCTGCTGATAAACACGTTTTGACACTTTCAGCACACTGGGGTTAAGAGCAGAGTGTGTGGGCTCTTCTGAGCCTTGCAGTTACATTAGGATTCTGATGTCTGAAAAAACGCGTTTATTTCGGGCTGAAAAACACGTTTTGAAAAGGGTGCTGTTACTGCCCCATAACTTACATGGGGTTGACCAAACTTGCAGAAACATGTTTATTTCTGCTGAAAAACACGTTTTGACACTTTCAGCACACTGGGGTTAAGAGCTGAGTGTGTGGGCTCTACTGAGCCTTGCAGATACATTGGGATTCTGAAGTCTGAAAAATCGTGTTTATTTCGGGCTGAAAAACACGTTTTGAAAAGTGTGCTGTTACTGCCCCATAACTTACATGGGGGTGACCAAACTTGCAGAAACATGTTTATTTCTGCTGAAAAACACGTTTTGACACTTTCAGCACACTGGGGTTAAGAGCAGAGTGTGTGGGCTCTTCTGAGCCTTGCAGTTACATTAGGATTCTGATGTCTGAAAAAACGCGTTTATTTCGGTCTGAAAAACACGTTTTGAAATGTGTGCTGTTACTGCCCCATAAGTTACATGGGGGTGACCAAACTTGTAGAAACATGTTTATTTCTGCTGAAAAACACGTTTTGAAACTTTCAGCACACTGGGGTTAAGAGCAGAGTGTGTAGGCTCTTCTGAGCCTTGCAGTTACATTAGGATTCTGAAGTCTGAAAAAACGTGTTTATTTCGGGCTGAAAAACACGTTTTGAAAAGTGTGCTGTTACTGCCCCATAACTTACATGGGGGTGACCAAACTTGCAGAAACATGTTTATTTCTGCTGAAAAGCACGTTTTGACACTTTCAGCACACTGGGGTTAAGAGCAGAGTGTGTGGGCTCTTCTGAGCCTTGCAGTTACATTAGGATTCTGATGTCTGAAAAAACGCGTTTATTTCGGGCTGAAAAACACGTTTTGAAATGTGTGCTGTTACTACCCCATAAGTTACATGGGGTTGACCAAACTTGCAGAAACATTTTTATTTCTGCTGAAAAACACGTTTTGACACTTTCAGCACACTGGGGTTAAGAGCAGAGTGTGTGGGCTCTTCTGAGCCTTGCAGTTACATTAGGATCCTGATGTCTGAAAAAACGCGTTTTTTTCGGGCTGAAAAACACGTTTTGAAAAGTGTTCTGTTACTGCCCCATAAGTTACATGGGGTTGACCAAACTTGCAGAAACATGTTTATTTCTGCTGAAAAACACGTTTTGACACTTTCAGCACACTGGGGTTAAGAGCAGAGTGTGTGGGCTCTTCTGAGCCTTGCAGTTACATTAGGATTCTGATGTCTGAAAAAACGCGTTTATTTCGGGCTGAAAAACACGTTTTGAAAAGGGTGCTGTTACTGCCCCATAAGTTACATGGGGGTGACCAAACTTGCAGAAACATGTTTATTTCTGCTGAAAAACACGTTTTGACACTTTCAGCACACTGGGGTTAAGAGCTGAGTGTGTGGGCTCTACTGAGCCTTGCAGTTACATTGGGATTCTGAAGTCTGAAAAAACGTGTTTATTTCGGGCTGAAAAACACGTTTTGAAAAGTGTGCTGTTACTGCCCCATAACTTACATGAGGGTGACCAAACTTGCAGAAACATGTTTATTTCTGCTGAAAAACACGTTTTGACACTTTCAGCACACTGGGGTTAAGAGCAGAGTGTGTGGACTCTTCTGAGCCTTGCAGTTACATTAGGATTCTGATGTCTGAAAAAACGCGTTTATTTCGGGCTGAAAAACACGTTTTGAAAAGTGTGCTGTTACTGCCCCATAAGTTACATGGGGGTGACCAAACTTGCAGAAACATGTTTATTTCTGCTCGAAAACACGTTTTGAAACTTTCAGCACACTGGGGTTAAGAGCAGAGTGTGTAGGCTCTTCTGAGCCTTGCAGTTACATTAGTATTCTGATGTCTGAAAAAACGCGTATATTTCGGGCTGAAAAACATGTTTTGAAAAATGTTCTGTTACTGCCCCATAAGTTACATGGGGTTGACCAAACTTGCAGAAACATGTTAATTTCTGCTGAAAAACACGTTTTGAAACTTTCAGCACACTGGGGTTAAGAGCAGAGTGTGTGGGCTCTTCTGAGCCTTGCAGTTACATTAGGATTCTGATGTCTGAAAAAACGCGTTTATTTCGGGCTGAAAAACACGTTTTGAAATGTGTGCTGTTACTGCCCCATAAGTTACATGGGGGTGACCAAACTTGCAGAAACATGTTTATTTCTGCTGAAAAACACGTTTTGACACTTTCAGCACACTGGGGTTAAGAGCAGAGTGTGTGGGCTCTTCTGAGCCTTGCAGTTACATTAGGATTCTGATGTCTGAAAAAACGCGTTAATTTCGGGCTGAAAAACACGTTTTGAAAAGTGTTCTGTTACTGCCCCTTAAGTTACATGGGGTTGACCAAACTTGCAGAAACATGTTTATTTCTGCTGAAAACACGTTTTGACACTTTCAGCACACTGGGGTTAAGAGCAGAGTGTGTGGGCTCTTCTGAGCCTTGCAGTTACATTAGGATTCTGATGTCTGAAAAAACGCGTTTATTTCAGGCTGAAAAACACGTTTTGAAATGTGTGCTGTTACTGCCCCATAAGTTACATGGGGGTGACCAAACTTGCAGAAACATGTTTATTTCTGCTGAAAAACACGTTTTGAAACTTTCAGCACACTGGGGTTAAGAGCAGAGTGTGTAGGCTCTTCTGAGCCTTGCAGTTACATTAGGATTCTGAAGTCTGAAAAAACGTGTTTATTTCGGGCTGAAAAACACGTTTTGAAAAGTGTGCTGTTACTGCCCCATAACTTACATGGGGGTGACCAAACTTGCAGAAACATGTTTATTTCTGCTGAAAAACACGTTTTGAAACTTTCAGCACACTGGGGTTAAGAGCAGAGTGTGTAGGCTCTTCTGAGCCTTGCAGTTACATTAGGATTCTGATGTCTGAAAAAACGCGTTTATTTCGGGCTGAAAAACACGTTTTGAAAAGTGTTCTGTTACTGCCCCATAACTTACATGGGGGTGACCAAACTTGCAGAAACATGTTTATTTCTGCTGAAAAACACGTTTTGACACTTTCAGCACACTGGGGTTAAGAGCAGAGTGTGTGGGCTCTTCTGAGCCTTGCAGTTACATTAGGATTCTGATGTCTGAAAAAACGCGTTTATTTCGGGCTGAAAAACACGTTTTGAAAAGGGTGCTGTTACTGCCCCATAAGTTACATGGGGGTGACCAAACTTGCAGAAACATGTTTATTTCTGCTGAAAAACACGTTTTGACACTTTCAGCACACTGGGGTTAAGAGCAGAGTGTGTGGGCTCTTCTGAGCCTTGCAGTTACATTAGGATTCTGATGTCTGAAAAAACGCGTTAATTTCGGGCTGAAAAACACGTTTTGAAAAGTGTTCTGTTACTGCCCCTTAAGTTACATGGGGTTGACCAAACTTGCAGAAACATGTTTATTTCTGCTGAAAAACACGTTTTGACACTTTCAGCACACTGGGGTTAAGAGCAGAGTGTGTGGGCTCTTCTGAGCCTTGCAGTTACATTAGGATTCTGATGTCTGAAAAAACGCGTTTATTTCAGGCTGAAAAACACGTTTTGAAATGTGTGCTGTTACTGCCCCATAAGTTACATGGGGGTGACCAAACTTGCAGAAACATGTTTATTTCTGCTGAAAAACACGTTTTGACACTTTCAGCACACTGGGGTTAAGAGCAGAGTGTGTGGGCTCTTCTGAGCCTTGCAGTTACATTAGGATTCTGATGTCTGAAAAAACGCGTTTATTTCGGGCTGAAAAACACGTTTTGAAAAGTGTTCTGTTACTGCCCCATAACTTACATGGGGGTGACCAAACTTGCAGAAACATGTTTATTTCTGCTGAAAAACACGTTTTGACACTTTCAGCACACTGGGGTTAAGAGCAGAGTGTGTGGGCTCTTCTGAGCCTTGGAGTTACATTAGGATCCTGATGTCTGAAAAAACGCGTTTATTTCGGGCTGAAAAACACGTTTTGAAAAGTGTTCTGTTACTGCCCCATAAGTTACATGGGGTTGACCAAACTTGCAGAAACATGTTTATTTCTGCTGAAAAACACGTTTTGACACTTTCAGCACACTGGGGTTAAGAGCAGAGTGTGTGGGTTCTTCTGAGCCTTGCAGTTACATTAGGATTCTGATGTATGAAAAAACGCGTTTATTTCGGGCTGAAAAACACGTTTTGAAAAGGGTGCTGTTACTGCCCCATAAGTTACATGGGGTTGACCAAACTTGCAGAAACATGTTTATTTCTGCTGAAAAACACGTTTTGACACTTTCAGCACACTGGGGTTAAGAGCTGAGTGTGTGGGCTCTTCTGAGCCTTGCAGTTACATTGGCATTCTGCAGTCTGAAAAAACGTGTTTATTTCGGGCTGAAAAACACGTTTTGAAAAGTGTGCTGTTACTGCCCCATAAGTTACATGGGGGTGACCAAACTTGCAGAAACATGTTTATTTCTGCTGAAAAACACGTTTTGAAACTTTCAGCACACTGGGGTTAAGAGCAGAGTGTGTGGACTCTTCTGAGCCTTGCAGTTACATTAGGATTCTGATGTCTGAAAAAACGCGTTTATTTCGGGCTGAAAAACACGTTTTGAAAAGTGTGCTGTTACTGCCCCATAAGTTACATGGGGGTGACCAAACTTGCAGAAACATGTTTATTTCTGCTCGAAAACACGTTTTGAAACTTTCAGCACACTGGGGTTAAGAGCAGAGTGTGTAGGCTCTTCTGAGCCTTGCAGTTACATTAGGATTCTGATGTCTGAAAAAACGCGTATATTTCGGGCTGAAAAACACGTTTTGAAAAGTGTTCTGTTACTGCCCCATAAGTTACATGGGGTTGACCAAACTTGCAGAAACATGTTTATTTCTGCTGAAAAACACGTTTTGACACTTTCAGCACACTGGGGTTAAGAGCAGAGTGTGTGGGCTCTTCTGAGCCTTGCAGTTACATTAGGATTCTGATGTCTGAAAAAACGCGTTTATTTCGGGCTGAAAAACACGTTTTGAAAAGGGTGCTGTTACTGCCCCATAACTTACATGGGGTTGACCAAACTTGCAGAAACATGTTTATTTCTGCTGAAAAACACGTTTTGACACTTTCAGCACACTGGGGTTAAGAGCTGAGTGTGTGGGCTCTACTGAGCCTTGCAGATACATTGGGATTCTGAAGTCTGAAAAAACGTGTTTATTTCGGGCTGAAAAACACGTTTTGAAAAGTGTGCTGTTACTGCCCCATAACTTACATGGGGGTGACCAAACTTGCAGAAACATGTTTATTTCTGCTGAAAAACACGTTTTGACACTTTCAGCACACTGGGGTTAAGAGCAGAGTGTGTGGGCTCTTCTGAGCCTTGCAGTTACATTAGGATTCTGATGTCTGAAAAAACGCGTTTATTTCGGGCTGAAAAACACGTTTTGAAATGTGTGCTGTTACTGCCCCATAAGTTACATGGGGGTGACCAAACTTGTAGAAACATGTTTATTTCTGCTGAAAAACACGTTTTGAAACTTTCAGCACACTGGGGTTAAGAGCAGAGTGTGTAGGCTCTTCTGAGCCTTGCAGTTACATTAGGATTCTGAAGTCTGAAAAAACGTGTTTATTTCGGGCTGAAAAACACGTTTTGAAAAGTGTGCTGTTACTGCCCCATAACTTACATGGGGGTGACCAAACTTGCAGAAACATGTTTATTTCTGCTGAAAAGCACGTTTTGACACTTTCAGCACACTGGGGTTAAGAGCAGAGTGTGTGGGCTCTTCTGAGCCTTGCAGTTACATTAGGATTCTGATGTCTGAAAAAACGCGTTTATTTCGGGCTGAAAAACACGTTTTGAAATGTGTGCTGTTACTGCCCCATAAGTTACATGGGGTTGACCAAACTTGCAGAAACATGTTTATTTCTGCTGAAAAGCACGTTTTGACACTTTCAGCACACTGGGGTTAAGAGCTGAGTGTGTGGGCTCTTCTGAGCCTTGCAGTTACATTGGCATTCTGCAGTATGAAAAAACGTGTTTATTTCGGGCTGAAAAACACGTTTTGAAAAGTGTGCTGTTACTGCCCCATAACTTACATGGGGTTGACCAAACTTGCAGAAACATGTTTATTTCTACTGAAAAACACGTTTTGACACTTTCAGCACACTGGGGTTAAGAGCAGAGTGTGTGGGCTCTTCTGAGCCTTGCAGTTACATTAGGATTCTGATGTCTGAAAAAACGCGTTTATTTCGGACTGAAAAACACGTTTTGAAAAGAGTGCTGTTACTGCCCCATAAGTTACATGGGGTTGACCAAACTTGCAGAAACATGTTTATTTCTGCTGAAAAACACGTTTTGACACTTTCAGCACACTGGGGTTAAGAGCAGAGTGTGTGGGCTCTTCTGAGCCTTGCAGTTACATTAGGATTCTGATGTCTGAAAAAACGCGTTTATTTCGGGCTGAAAAACACGTTTTGAAAAGGGTGCTGTTACTGCCCCATAAGTTACATGGGGTTGACCAAACTTGCAGAAACATGTTTATTTCTGCTGAAAAACACGTTTTGACACTTTCAGCACACTGGGGTTAAGAGCTGAGTGTGTGGGCTCTTATGAGCCTTGCAGTTACATTAGGATTCTGATGTATGAAAAAACGCGTTTAATTCGGGCTGAAAAACACGTTTTGAAAAGGGTGCTGTTACTACCCCATAAGTTACATGGGGTTGACCAAACTTGCAGAAACATGTTTATTTCTGCTGAAAAACACGTTTTGACACTTTCAGCACACTGGGGTTAAGAGCTGAGTGTGTGGGCTCTTCTGAGCCTTGCAGTTACATTGGCATTCTGCAGTCTGAAAAAACGTGTTTATTTCGGGCTGAAAAACACGTTTTGAAAAGGGTGCTGTTACTGCCCCATAAGTTACATGGGGTTGACCAAACTTGCAGAAACATGTTTATTTCTGCTGAAAAACACGTTTTGACACTTTCAGCACACTGGGGTTAAGAGCTGAGTGTGTGGGCTCTTATGAGCCTTGCAGTTACATTAGGATTCTGATGTATGAAAAAACGCGTTTAATTCGGGCTGAAAAACACGTTTTGAAAAGGGTGCTGTTACTGCCCCATAAGTTACATGGGGTTGACCAAACTTGCAGAAACATGTTTATTTCTGCTGAAAAACACGTTTTGACACTTTCAGCACACTGGGGTTAAGAGCTGAGTGTGTGGGCTCTTCTGAGCCTTGCAGTTACATTGGCATTCTGCAGTCTGAAAAAACGTGTTTATTTCGGGCTGAAAAACACGTTTTGAAAAGTGTGCTGTTACTGCCCCATAACTTACATGGGGTCGACCAAACTTGCAGAAACATGTTTATTTCTGCTGAAAAACACGTTTTGACACTTTCAGCACACTGGGGTTAAGAGCAGAGTGTGTGGGCTCTTCTGAGCCTTGCAGTTACATTAGGATTCTGATGTCTGAAAAAACGCGTTTATTTCGGGCTGAAAAACACGTTTTGAAAAGGGTGCTGTTACTGCCCCATAAGTTACATGGGGGTGACCAAACTTGCAGAAACATGTTTATTTCTGCTGAAAAACACGTTTTGCAACTTTCAGCACACTGGGGTTAAGAGCAGAGTGTGTGGGCTCTTCTGAGCCTTGCAGTTACATTAGGATTCTGATGTCTGAAAAAACGCGTTTATTTCAGGCTGAAAAACACGTTTTGAAATGTGTGCTGTTACTGCCCCATAAGTTACATGGGGGTGACCAAACTTGCAGAAACATGTTTATTTCTGCTGAAAAACACGTTTTGAAACTTTCAGCACACTGGGGTTAAGAGCAGAGTGTGTGGACTCTTCTGAGCCTTGCAGTTACATTAGGATTCTGATGTCTGAAAAAACGCGTTTATTTCGGGCTGAAAAACACGTTTTGAAAAGTGTTCTGTTACTGCCCCATAAGTTACATGGGGGTGACCAAACTTGCAGAAACATGTTTATTTCTGCTGAAAAACACGTTTTGAAACTTTCAGCACACTGGGGTTAAGAGCAGAGTGTGTAGGCTCTTCTGAGCCTTGCAGTTACATTAGGATTCTGAAGTCTGAAAAAACGTGTTTATATCGGGCTGAAAAACACGTTTTGAAAAGTGTGCTGTTACTGCCCCATAACTTACATGGGGGTGACCAAACTTGCAGAAACATGTTTATTTCTGCTGAAAAACACGTTTTGACACTTTCAGCACACTGGGGTTAAGAGCAGAGTGTGTGGGTTCTTCTGAGCCTTGCAGTTACATTAGGATTCTGATGTATGAAAAAACGCGTTTATTTCGGGCTGAAAAACACGTTTTGAAATGTGTGCTGTTACTGCCCCATAAGTTACATGGGGGTGACCAAACTTGCAGAAACATGTTTATTTCTGCTGAAAAACACGTTTTGACACTTTCAGCACACTGGGGTTAAGAGTAGAGTGTGTGGGCTCTTCTGAGCCTTGGAGTTACATTAGGATCCTGATGTCTGAAAAAACGCGTTTATTTCGGGCTGAAAAACACGTTTTGAAAAGTGTTCTGTTACTGCCCCATAAGTTACATGGGGTTGACCAAACTTGCAGAAACATGTTTATTTCTGCTGAAAAACACGTTTTGACACTTTCAGCACACTGGGGTTAAGAGCAGAGTGTGTGGGCTCTTCTGAGCCTTGCAGTTACATTAGGATTCTGATGTATGAAAAAACGCGTTTATTTCGGGCTGAAAAACACGTTTTGAAAAGGGTGCTGTTACTGCCCCATAAGTTACATGGGGTTGACCAAACTTGCAGAAACATGTTTATTTCTGCTGAAAAACACGTTTTGACACTTTCAGCACACTGGGGTTAAGAGCTGAGTGTGTGGGCTCTTCTGAGCCTTGCAGTTACATTGGCATTCTGCAGTCTGAAAAAACGTGTTTATTTCGGGCTGAAAAACACGTTTTGAAAAGTGTGCTGTTACTGCCCCATAAGTTACATGGGGGTGACCAAACTTGCAGAAACATGTTTATTTCTGCTGAAAAACACGTTTTGAAACTTTCAGCACACTGGGGTTAAGAGCAGAGTGTGTGGACTCTTCTGAGCCTTGCAGTTACATTAGGATTCTGATGTCTGAAAAAACGCGTTTATTTCGGGCTGAAAAACACGTTTTGAAAAGTGTGCTGTTACTGCCCCATAAGTTACATGGGGGTGACCAAACTTGCAGAAACATGTTTATTTCTGCTCGAAAACACGTTTTGAAACTTTCAGCACACTGGGGTTAAGAGCAGAGTGTGTAGGCTCTTCTGAGCCTTGCAGTTACATTAGGATTCTGATGTCTGAAAAAACGCGTATATTTCGGGCTGAAAAACACGTTTTGAAAAGTGTTCTGTTACTGCCCCATAAGTTACATGGGGTTGACCAAACTTGCAGAAACATGTTTATTTCTGCTGAAAAACACGTTTTGACACTTTCAGCACACTGGGGTTAAGAGCAGAGTGTGTGGGCTCTTCTGAGCCTTGCAGTTACATTAGGATTCTGATGTCTGAAAAAACGCGTTTATTTCGGGCTGAAAAACACGTTTTGAAAAGGGTGCTGTTACTGCCCCATAACTTACATGGGGTTGACCAAACTTGCAGAAACATGTTTATTTCTGCTGAAAAACACGTTTTGACACTTTCAGCACACTGGGGTTAAGAGCTGAGTGTGTGGGCTCTACTGAGCCTTGCAGATACATTGGGATTCTGAAGTCTGAAAAATCGTGTTTATTTCGGGCTGAAAAACACGTTTTGAAAAGTGTGCTGTTACTGCCCCATAACTTACATGGGGGTGACCAAACTTGCAGAAACATGTTTATTTCTGCTGAAAAACACGTTTTGACACTTTCAGCACACTGGGGTTAAGAGCAGAGTGTGTGGGCTCTTCTGAGCCTTGCAGTTACATTAGGATTCTGATGTCTGAAAAAACGCGTTTATTTCGGTCTGAAAAACACGTTTTGAAATGTGTGCTGTTACTGCCCCATAAGTTACATGGGGGTGACCAAACTTGTAGAAACATGTTTATTTCTGCTGAAAAACACGTTTTGAAACTTTCAGCACACTGGGGTTAAGAGCAGAGTGTGTAGGCTCTTCTGAGCCTTGCAGTTACATTAGGATTCTGAAGTCTGAAAAAACGTGTTTATTTCGGGCTGAAAAACACGTTTTGAAAAGTGTGCTGTTACTGCCCCATAACTTACATGGGGGTGACCAAACTTGCAGAAACATGTTTATTTCTGCTGAAAAGCACGTTTTGACACTTTCAGCACACTGGGGTTAAGAGCAGAGTGTGTGGGCTCTTCTGAGCCTTGCAGTTACATTAGGATTCTGATGTCTGAAAAAACGCGTTTATTTCGGGCTGAAAAACACGTTTTGAAATGTGTGCTGTTACTACCCCATAAGTTACATGGGGTTGACCAAACTTGCAGAAACATTTTTATTTCTGCTGAAAAACACGTTTTGACACTTTCAGCACACTGGGGTTAAGAGCAGAGTGTGTGGGCTCTTCTGAGCCTTGCAGTTACATTAGGATCCTGATGTCTGAAAAAACGCGTTTATTTCGGGCTGAAAAACACGTTTTGAAAAGTGTTCTGTTACTGCCCCATAAGTTACATGGGGTTGACCAAACTTGCAGAAACATGTTTATTTCTGCTGAAAAACACGTTTTGACACTTTCAGCACACTGGGGTTAAGAGCAGAGTGTGTGGGCTCTTCTGAGCCTTGCAGTTACATTAGGATTCTGATGTCTGAAAAAACGCGTTTATTTCGGGCTGAAAAACACGTTTTGAAAAGGGTGCTGTTACTGCCCCATAAGTTACATGGGGGTGACCAAACTTGCAGAAACATGTTTATTTCTGCTGAAAAACACGTTTTGACACTTTCAGCACACTGGGGTTAAGAGCTGAGTGTGTGGGCTCTACTGAGCCTTGCAGTTACATTGGGATTCTGAAGTCTGAAAAAACGTGTTTATTTCGGGCTGAAAAACACGTTTTGAAAAGTGTGCTGTTACTGCCCCATAACTTACATGAGGGTGACCAAACTTGCAGAAACATGTTTATTTCTGCTGAAAAACACGTTTTGACACTTTCAGCACACTGGGGTTAAGAGCAGAGTGTGTGGACTCTTCTGAGCCTTGCAGTTACATTAGGATTCTGATGTCTGAAAAAACGCGTTTATTTCGGGCTGAAAAACACGTTTTGAAAAGTGTGCTGTTACTGCCCCATAAGTTACATGGGGGTGACCAAACTTGCAGAAACATGTTTATTTCTGCTCGAAAACACGTTTTGAAACTTTCAGCACACTGGGGTTAAGAGCAGAGTGTGTAGGCTCTTCTGAGCCTTGCAGTTACATTAGTATTCTGATGTCTGAAAAAACGCGTATATTTCGGGCTGAAAAACATGTTTTGAAAAATGTTCTGTTACTGCCCCATAAGTTACATGGGGTTGACCAAACTTGCAGAAACATGTTAATTTCTGCTGAAAAACACGTTTTGAAACTTTCAGCACACTGGGGTTAAGAGCAGAGTGTGTGGGCTCTTCTGAGCCTTGCAGTTACATTAGGATTCTGATGTCTGAAAAAACGCGTTTATTTCGGGCTGAAAAACACGTTTTGAAATGTGTGCTGTTACTGCCCCATAAGTTACATGGGGGTGACCAAACTTGCTGAAACATGTTTATTTCTGCTGAAAAACACGTTTTGACACTTTCAGCACACTGGGGTTAAGAGCAGAGTGTGTGGGCTCTTCTGAGCCTTGCAGTTACATTAGGATTCTGATGTCTGAAAAAACGCGTTAATTTCGGGCTGAAAAACACGTTTTGAAAAGTGTTCTGTTACTGCCCCTTAAGTTACATGGGGTTGACCAAACTTGCAGAAACATGTTTATTTCTGCTGAAAACACGTTTTGACACTTTCAGCACACTGGGGTTAAGAGCAGAGTGTGTGGGCTCTTCTGAGCCTTGCAGTTACATTAGGATTCTGATGTCTGAAAAAACGCGTTTATTTCAGGCTGAAAAACACGTTTTGAAATGTGTGCTGTTACTGCCCCATAAGTTACATGGGGGTGACCAAACTTGCAGAAACATGTTTATTTCTGCTGAAAAACACGTTTTGAAACTTTCAGCACACTGGGGTTAAGAGCAGAGTGTGTAGGCTCTTCTGAGCCTTGCAGTTACATTAGGATTCTGAAGTCTGAAAAAACGTGTTTATTTCGGGCTGAAAAACACGTTTTGAAAAGTGTGCTGTTACTGCCCCATAACTTACATGGGGGTGACCAAACTTGCAGAAACATGTTTATTTCTGCTGAAAAACACGTTTTGAAACTTTCAGCACACTGGGGTTAAGAGCAGAGTGTGTAGGCTCTTCTGAGCCTTGCAGTTACATTAGGATTCTGATGTCTGAAAAAACGCGTTTATTTCGGGCTGAAAAACACGTTTTGAAAAGTGTTCTGTTACTGCCCCATAACTTACATGGGGGTGACCAAACTTGCAGAAACATGTTTATTTCTGCTGAAAAACACGTTTTGACACTTTCAGCACACTGGGGTTAAGAGCAGAGTGTGTGGGCTCTTCTGAGCCTTGCAGTTACATTAGGATTCTGATGTCTGAAAAAACGCGTTTATTTCGGGCTGAAAAACACGTTTTGAAAAGGGTGCTGTTACTGCCCCATAAGTTACATGGGGGTGACCAAACTTGCAGAAACATGTTTATTTCTGCTGAAAAACACGTTTTGACACTTTCAGCACACTGGGGTTAAGAGCAGAGTGTGTGGGCTCTTCTGAGCCTTGCAGTTACATTAGGATTCTGATGTCTGAAAAAACGCGTTAATTTCGGGCTGAAAAACACGTTTTGAAAAGTGTTCTGTTACTGCCCCTTAAGTTACATGGGGTTGACCAAACTTGCAGAAACATGTTTATTTCTGCTGAAAAACACGTTTTGACACTTTCAGCACACTGGGGTTAAGAGCAGAGTGTGTGGGCTCTTCTGAGCCTTGCAGTTACATTAGGATTCTGATGTCTGAAAAAACGCGTTTATTTCAGGCTGAAAAACACGTTTTGAAATGTGTGCTGTTACTGCCCCATAAGTTACATGGGGGTGACCAAACTTGCAGAAACATGTTTATTTCTGCTGAAAAACACGTTTTGACACTTTCAGCACACTGGGGTTAAGAGCAGAGTGTGTGGGCTCTTCTGAGCCTTGCAGTTACATTAGGATTCTGATGTCTGAAAAAACGCGTTTATTTCGGGCTGAAAAACACGTTTTGAAAAGTGTTCTGTTACTGCCCCATAACTTACATGGGGGTGACCAAACTTGCAGAAACATGTTTATTTCTGCTGAAAAACACGTTTTGACACTTTCAGCACACTGGGGTTAAGAGCAGAGTGTGTGGGCTCTTCTGAGCCTTGCAGTTACATTAGGATTCTGATGTGTGAAAAAACGCGTTTATTTCGGGCTGAAAAACACGTTTTGAAAAGGGTGCTGTTACTGCCCCATAAGTTACATAGGGGTGACCAAACTTGCAGAAACATGTTTATTTCTGCTGAAAAACACGTTTTGACACTTTCAGCACACTGGGGTTAAGAGCAGAGTGTGTGGGCTCTTCTGAGCCTTGCAGTTACATTAGGATTCTGATGTCTGAAAAAACGCGTTAATTTCGGGCTGAAAAACACGTTTTGAAAAGTGTTCTGTTACTGCCCCTTAAGTTACATGGGGTTGACCAAACTTGCAGAAACATGTTTATTTCTGCTGAAAAACACGTTTTGACACTTTCAGCACACTGGGGTTAAGAGCAGAGTGTGTGGGCTCTTCTGAGCCTTGCAGTTAAATTAGGATTCTGATGTCTGAAAAAACGCGTTTATTTCAGGCTGAAAAACACGTTTTGAAATGTGTGCTGTTACTGCCCCATAAGTTACATGGGGGTGACCAAACTTGCAGAAACATGTTTATTTCTGCTGAAAAACACGTTTTGACACTTTCAGCACACTGGGGTTAAGAGCAGAGTGTGTGGGCTCTTCTGAGCCTTGCAGTTACATTAGGATTCTGATGTCTGAAAAAACGCGTTTATTTCGGGCTGAAAAACACGTTTTGAAAAGTGTTCTGTTACTGCCCCATAAGTTACATGGGGTTGACCAAACTTGCAGAAACATGTTTATTTCTGCTGAAAAACACGTTTTGACACTTTCAGCACACTGGGGTTAAGAGCAGAGTGTGTGGGCTCTTCTGAGACTTGCAGTTACATTAGGATCCTGATGTCTGAAAAAACGCGTTTATTTCGGGCTGAAAAACACGTTTTGAAAAGTGTTCTGTTACTGCCCCATAAGTTACATGGGGTTGACCAAACTTGCAGAAACATGTTTATTTCTGCTGAAAAACACGTTTTGACACTTTCAGCACACTGGGGTTAAGAGCAGAGTGTGTGGGCTCTTCTGAGACTTGCAGTTACATTAGGATCCTGATGTCTGAAAAACGCGTTTATTTCGGGCTGAAAAACACGTTTTGAAAAGTGTTCTGTTACTGCCCCATAAGTTACATGGGGGTGACCAAACTTGCAGAAACATGTTTATTTCTGCTGAAAAACACGTTTTGAAACTTTCAGCACACTGGGGTTAAGAGCAGAGTGTGTGGACTCTTCTGAGCCTTGCAGTTACATTAGGATTCTGATGTCTGAAAAAACGCGTTTATTTCGGGCTGAAAAACACGTTTTGAAAAGTGTGCTGTTACTGCCCCATAAGTTACATGGGGGTGACTAAACTTGCAGAAACATGTTTATTTCTGCTGAAAAACACGTTTTGAAACTTTCAGCACACTGGGGTTAAGAGCAGAGTGTGTAGGCTCTTCTGAGCCTTGCAGTTACATTAGGATTCTGATGTCTGAAAAAACGCGTTTATTTCGGGCTGAAAAACACGTTTTGAAAAGTGTGCTGTTACTGCCCCATAACTTACATGGGGGTGACCAAACTTGCAGAAACATGTTTATTTCTGCTGAAAAACACGTTTTGACATTTTCAGAACACTGGGGTTAAGAGCAGAGTGTGTAGGCTCTTCTGAGCCTTGCAGTTACATTAGGATTCTGATGTCTGAAAAAACGCGTTTATTTCGGGCTGAAAAACACGTTTTGAAAAGGGTGCTGTTACTGCCCCATAAGTTACATGGGTGTGACCAAACTTGCAGAAACATGTTTATTTCTGCTGAAAAACACGTTTTGACACTTTCAGCACACTGGGGTTAAGAGCAGAGTGTGTGGGCTCTTCTGAGCCTTGCAGTTACATTAGGATTCTGATGTCTGAAAAAACGCGTTTATTTCGGGCTGAAAAACACGTTTTGAAAAGGGTGCTGTTACTGCCCCATAAGTTACATGGGTGTGACCAAACTTGCAGAAACATGTTTATTTCTGCTGAAAAACACGTTTTGAAACTTTCAGCACACTGGGGTTAAGAGCAGAGTGTGTAGGCTCTTCTGAGCCTTGCAGTTACATTAGGATTCTGAAGTCTGAAAAAACGTGTTTATTTCGGGCTGAAAAACACGTTTTGAAAAGTGTGCTGTTACTGCCCCATAACTTACATGGGGGTGACCAAACTTGCAGAAACATGTTTATTTCTGCTGAAAAACACGTTTTGAAACTTTCAGCACACTGGGGTTAAGAGCAGAGTGTGTAGGCTCTTCTGAGCCTTGCAGTTACATTAGGATTCTGATGTCTGAAAAAACGCGTTTATTTCGGGCTGAAAAACACGTTTTGAAAAGTGTTCTGTTACTGCCCCATAACTTACATGGGGGTGACCAAACTTGCAGAAACATGTTTATTTCTGCTGAAAAACACGTTTTGACACTTTCAGCACACTGGGGTTAAGAGCAGAGTGTGTGGGCTCTTCTGAGCCTTGCAGTTACATTAGGATTCTGATGTCTGAAAAAACGCGTTTATTTCGGGCTGAAAAACACGTTTTGAAAAGGTGCTGTTACTGCCCTATAAGTTACATGGTGGTGACCAAACTTGCAGAAACATGTTTATTTCTGCTGAAAAACACGTTTTGACACTTTCAGCACACTGGGGTTAAGAGCAGAGTGTGTGGGCTCTTCTGAGCCTTGCAGTTACATTAGGATTCTGATGTCTGAAAAAACGCGTTAATTTCGGGCTGAAAAACACGTTTTGAAAAGTGTTCTGTTACTGCCCCTTAAGTTACATGGGGTTGACCAAACTTGCAGAAACATGTTTATTTCTGCTGAAAAACACGTTTTGACACTTTCAGCACACTGGGGTTAAGAGCAGAGTGTGTGGGCTCTTCTGAGCCTTGCAGTTACATTAGGATTCTGATGTCTGAAAAAACGCGTTTATTTCAGGCTGAAAAACACGTTTTGAAATGTGTGCTGTTACTGCCCCATAAGTTACATGGGGGTGACCAAACTTGCAGAAACATGTTTATTTCTGCTGAAAAACACGTTTTGACACTTTCAGCACACTGGGGTTAAGAGCAGAGTGTGTGGGCTCTTCTGAGACTTGCAGTTACATTAGGATCCTGATGTCTGAAAAAACGCGTTAATTTCGGGCTGAAAAACACGTTTTGAAAAGTGTTCTGTTACTGTCCCTTAAGTTACATGGGGTTGACCAAACTTGCAGAAACATGTTTATTTCTGCTGAAAAACACGTTTTGACACTTTCAGCACACTGGGGTTAAGAGCAGAGTGTGTGGGCTCTTCTGAGCCTTGCAGTTACATTAGGATTCTGATGTCTGAAAAAACGCGTTTATTTCGGGCTGAAAAACACGTTTTGAAAAGTGTGCTGTTACTGCCCCATAAGTTACATGGGGGTGACCAAACTTGCAGAAACATGTTTATTTCTGCTGAAAAACACGTTTTGAAACTTTCAGCACACTGGGGTTAAGAGCAGAGTGTGTGGACTCTTCTGAGCCTTGCAGTTACATTAGGATTCTGATGTCTGAAAAAACGCGTTTATTTCGGGCTGAAAAACACGTTTTGAAAAGTGTGCTGTTACTGCCCCATAAGTTACATGGGGGTGACCAAACTTGCAGAAACATGTTTATTTCTGCTGAAAAACACGTTTTGAAACTTTCAGCACACTGGGGTTAAGAGCAGAGTGTGTAGGCTCTTCTGAGCCTTGCAGTTACATTAGGATTCTGATGTCTGAAAAAACGCGTTTATTTCGGGCTGAAAAACACGTTTTGAAAAGTGTGCTGTTACTGCCCCATAACTTACATGGGGGTGACCAAACTTGCAGAAACATGTTTATTTCTGCTGAAAAACACGTTTTGACATTTTCAGCACACTGGGGTTAAGAGCAGAGTGTGTAGGCTCTTCTGAGCCTTGCAGTTACATTAGGATTCTGATGTCTGAAAAAACGCGTTTATTTCGGGCTGAAAAACACGTTTTGAAAAGGGTTCTGTTACTGCCCCATAAGTTACATGGGGTTGACCAAACTTGCAGAAACATGTTTATTTCTGCTGAAAAACACGTTTTGACACTTTCAGCACACTGGGGTTAAGAGCAGAGTGTGTGGGCTCTTCTGAGCCTTGCAGTTACTTTAGGATCCTAATGTCTGAAAAAACGCGTTTATTTCGGGCTGAAAAACACGTTTTGAAAAGTGTTCTGTTACTGCCCCATAAGTTACATGGGGTTGACCAAACTTGCAGAAACATGTTTATTTCTGCTGAAAAACACGTTTTGACACTTTCAGCACACTGGGGTTAAGAGCAGAGTGTGTGGGCTCTTCTGAGCCTTGCAGTTACATTAGGATTCTGATGTCTGAAAAAACGCGTTTATTTCGGGCTGAAAAACACGTTTTGAAAAGGGTGCTGTTACTGCCCCATAAGTTACATGGGGGTGACCAAACTTGCAGAAACATGTTTATTTCTGCTGAAAAACACGTTTTGACACTTTCAGCACACTGGGGTTAAGAGCAGAGTGTGTGGACTCTTCTGAGCCTTGCAGTTACATTAGGATTCTGATGTCTGAAAAAACGCGTTTATTTCGGGCTGAAAAACACGTTTTGAAAAGTGTGCTGTTACTGCCCCATAAGTTACATGGGGGTGACCAAACTTGCAGAAACATGTTTATTTCTGCTCGAAAACACGTTTTGAAACTTTCAGCACACTGGGGTTAAGAGCAGAGTGTGTAGGCTCTTCTGAGCCTTGCAGTTACATTAGGATTCTGATGTCTGAAAAAACGCGTATATTTCGGGCTGAAAAACATGTTTTGAAAAGTGTTCTGTTACTGCCCCATAAGTTACATGGGGTTGACCAAACTTGCAGAAACATGTTAATTTCTGCTGAAAAACACGTTTTGAAACTTTCAGCACACTGGGGTTAAGAGCAGAGTGTGTGGGCTCTTCTGAGCCTTGCAGTTACATTAGGATTCTGATGTCTGAAAAAACGCGTTTATTTCGGGCTGAAAAACACGTTTTGAAATGTGTGCTGTTACTGCCCCATAAGTTACATGGGGGTGACCAAACTTGCAGAAACATGTTTATTTCTGCTGAAAAACACGTTTTGACACTTTCAGCACACTGGGGTTAAGAGCAGAGTGTGTGGGCTCTTCTGAGCCTTGCAGTTACATTAGGATTCTGATGTCTGAAAAAACGCGTTAATTTCGGGCTGAAAAACACGTTTTGAAAAGTGTTCTGTTACTGCCCCTTAAGTTACATGGGGTTGACCAAACTTGCAGAAACATGTTTATTTCTGCTGAAAACACGTTTTGACACTTTCAGCACACTGGGGTTAAGAGCAGAGTGTGTGGGCTCTTCTGAGCCTTGCAGTTACATTAGGATTCTGATGTCTGAAAAAACGCGTTTATTTCAGGCTGAAAAACACGTTTTGAAATGTGTGCTGTTACTGCCCCATAAGTTACATGGGGGTGACCAAACTTGCAGAAACATGTTTATTTCTGCTGAAAAACACGTTTTGAAACTTTCAGCACACTGGGGTTAAGAGCAGAGTGTGTAGGCTCTTCTGAGCCTTGCAGTTACATTAGGATTCTGATGTCTGAAAAAACGCGTTTATTTCGGGCTGAAAAACACGTTTTGAAAAGTGTTCTGTTACTGCCCCATAACTTACATGGGGGTGACCAAACTTGCAGAAACATGTTTATTTCTGCTGAAAAACACGTTTTGACACTTTCAGCACACTGGGGTTAAGAGCAGAGTGTGTGGGCTCTTCTGAGCCTTGCAGTTACATTAGGATTCTGATGTCTGAAAAAACGCGTTTATTTCGGGCTGAAAAACACGTTTTGAAAAGGGTGCTGTTACTGCCCCATAAGTTACATGGGGGTGACCAAACTTGCAGAAACATGTTTATTTCTGCTGAAAAACACGTTTTGACACTTTCAGCACACTGGGGTTAAGAGCAGAGTGTGTGGGCTCTTCTGAGCCTTGCAGTTACATTAGGATTCTGATGTCTGAAAAAACGCGTTAATTTCGGGCTGAAAAACACGTTTTGAAAAGTGTTCTGTTACTGCCCCTTAAGTTACATGGGGTTGACCAAACTTGCAGAAACATGTTTATTTCTGCTGAAAAACACGTTTTGACACTTTCAGCACACTGGGGTTAAGAGCAGAGTGTGTGGGCTCTTCTGAGCCTTGCAGTTACATTAGGATTCTGATGTCTGAAAAAACGCGTTTATTTCGGGCTGAAAAACACGTTTTGAAATGTGTGCTGTTACTGCCCCATAAGTTACATGGGGGTGACCAAACTTGCAGAAACATGTTTATTTCTGCTGAAAAACACGTTTTGACACTTTCAGCACACTGGGGTTAAGAGCAGAGTGTGTGGGCTCTTCTGAGCCTTGCAGTTACATTAGGATTCTGATGTCTGAAAAAACGCGTTTATTTCGGGCTGAAAAACACGTTTTGAAAAGTGTTCTGTTACTGCCCCATAACTTACATGGGGGTGACCAAACTTGCAGAAACATGTTTATTTCTGCTGAAAAACACGTTTTGACACTTTCAGCACACTGGGGTTAAGAGCAGAGTGTGTGGGCTCTTCTGAGCCTTGCAGTTACATTAGGATTCTGATGTCTGAAAAAACGCGTTTATTTCGGGCTGAAAAACACGTTTTGAAAAGGGTGCTGTTACTGCCCCATAAGTTACATAGGGGTGACCAAACTTGCAGAAACATGTTTATTTCTGCTGAAAAACACGTTTTGACACTTTCAGCACACTGGGGTTAAGAGCAGAGTGTGTGGGCTCTTCTGAGACTTGCAGTTACATTAGGATCCTGATGTCTGAAAAAACGCGTTTATTTCGGGCTGAAAAACACGTTTTGAAAAGTGTTCTGTTACTGCCCCATAAGTTACATGGGGTTGACCAAACTTGCAGAAACATGTTTATTTCTGCTGAAAAACACGTTTTGACACTTTCAGCACACTGGGGTTAAGAGCAGAGTGTGTGGGCTCTTCTGAGCCTTGCAGTTACATTAGGATTCTGATGTCTGAAAAAACGCGTTTATTTCGGGCTGAAAAACACGTTTTGAAAAGGGTGCTGTTACTGCCCCATAAGTTACATGGGGTTGACCAAACTTGCAGAAACATGTTTATTTCTGCTGAAAAACACGTTTTGACACTTTCAGCACACTGGGGTTAAGAGCAGAGTGTGTGGGCTCTTCTGAGACTTGCAGTTACATTAGGATCCTGATGTCTGAAAAACGCGTTTATTTCAGGCTGAAAAACACGTTTTGAAAAGTGTTCTGTTACTGCCCCATAAGTTACATGGGGTTGACCAAACTTGCAGAAACATGTTTATTTCTGCTGAAAAACACGTTTTGACACTTTCAGCACACTGGGGTTAAGAGCAGAGTGTGTGGGCTCTTCTGAGCCTTGCAGTTACATTAGGATTCTGATGTCTGAAAAAACGCGTTTATTTCGGGCTGAAAAACACGTTTTGAAAAGGGTGCTGTTACTGCCCCATAAGTTACATGGGGGTGACCAAACTTGCAGAAACATGTTTATTTCTGCTGAAAAACACGTTTTGAAACTTTCAGCACACTGGGGTTAAGAGCAGAGTGTGTGGACTCTTCTGAGCCTTGCAGTTACATTAGGATTCTGATGTCTGAAAAAACGCGTTTATTTCGGGCTGAAAAACACGTTTTGAAAAGTGTGCTGTTACTGCCCCATAAGTTACATGGGGGTGACTAAACTTGCAGAAACATGTTTATTTCTGCTGAAAAACACGTTTTGAAACTTTCAGCACACTGGGGTTAAGGGCAGAGTGTGTAGGCTCTTCTGAGCCTTGCAGTTACATTAGGATTCTGAAGTCTGAAAAAACGTGTTTATTTCGGGCTGAAAAACACGTTTTGAAAAGTGTGCTGTTACTGCCCCATAACTTACATGGGGGTGACCAAACTTGCAGAAACATGTTTATTTCTGCTGAAAAACACGTTTTGAAACTTTCAGCACACTGGGGTTAAGAGCAGAGTGTGTAGGCTCTTCTGAGCCTTGCAGTTACATTAGGATTCTGATGTCTGAAAAAACGCGTTTATTTCGGGCTGAAAAACACGTTTTGAAAAGTGTGCTGTTACTGCCCCATAACTTACATGGGGGTGACCAAACTTGCAGAAACATGTTTATTTCTGCTGAAAAACACGTTTTGAAACTTTCAGCACACTGGGGTTAAGAGCAGAGTGTGTAGGCTCTTCTGAGCCTTGCAGTTACATTAGGATTCTGATGTCTGAAAAAACGCGTTTATTTCGGGCTGAAAAACACGTTTTGAAAAGTGTGCTGTTACTGCCCCATAACTTACATGGGGGTGACCAAACTTGCAGAAACATGTTTATTTCTGCTGAAAAACACGTTTTGACACTTTCAGCACACTGGGGTTAAGAGCAGAGTGTGTGGGCTCTTCTGAGCCTTGCAGTTACTTTAGGATCCTAATGTCTGAAAAAACGCGTTTATTTCGGGCTGAAAAACACGTTTTGAAAAGTGTTCTGTTACTGCCCCATAAGTTACATGGGGTTGACCAAACTTGCAGAAACATGTTTATTTCTGCTGAAAAACACGTTTTGACACTTTCAGCACACTGGGGTTAAGAGCAGAGTGTGTGGGCTCTTCTGAGCCTTGCAGTTACATTAGGATTCTGATGTCTGAAAAAACGCGTTTATTTCGGGCTGAAAAACACGTTTTGAAAAGGGTGCTGTTACTGCCCCATAAGTTACATGGGGGTGACCAAACTTGCAGAAACATGTTTATTTCTGCTGAAAAACACGTTTTGAAACTTTCAGCACACTGGGGTTAAGAGCAGAGTGTGTGGACTCTTCTGAGCCTTGCAGTTACATTAGGATTCTGATGTCTGAAAAAACGCGTTTATTTCGGGCTGAAAAACACGTTTTGAAAAGTGTGCTGTTACTGCCCCATAAGTTACATGGGGGTGACTAAACTTGCAGAAACATGTTTATTTCTGCTGAAAAACACGTTTTGAAACTTTCAGCACACTGGGGTTAAGGGCAGAGTGTGTAGGCTCTTCTGAGCCTTGCAGTTACATTAGGATTCTGAAGTCTGAAAAAACGTGTTTATTTCGGGCTGAAAAACACGTTTTGAAAAGTGTGCTGTTACTGCCCCATAACTTACATGGGGGTGACCAAACTTGCAGAAACATGTTTATTTCTGCTGAAAAACACGTTTTGAAACTTTCAGCACACTGGGGTTAAGAGCAGAGTGTGTAGGCTCTTCTGAGCCTTGCAGTTACATTAGGATTCTGATGTCTGAAAAAACGCGTTTATTTCGGGCTGAAAAACACGTTTTGAAAAGTGTGCTGTTACTGCCCCATAACTTACATGGGGGTGACCAAACTTGCAGAAACATGTTTATTTCTGCTGAAAAACACGTTTTGACATTTTCAGAACACTGGGGTTAAGAGCAGAGTGTGTAGGCTCTTCTGAGCCTTGCAGTTACATTAGGATTCTGATGTCTGAAAAAACGCGTTTATTTCGGGCTGAAAAACACGTTTTGAAAAGGGTTCTGTTACTGCCCCATAAGTTACATGGGGTTGACCAAACTTGCAGAAACATGTTTATTTCTGCTGAAAAACACGTTTTGACACTTTCAGCACACTGGGGTTAAGAGCAGAGTGTGTGGGCTCTTCTGAGCCTTGCAGTTACTTTAGGATCCTAATGTCTGAAAAAACGCGTTTATTTCGGGCTGAAAAACACGTTTTGAAAAGTGTTCTGTTACTGCCCCATAAGTTACATGGGGTTGACCAAACTTGCAGAAACATGTTTATTTCTGCTGAAAAACACGTTTTGACACTTTCAGCACACTGGGGTTAAGAGCAGAGTGTGTGGGCTCTTCTGAGCCTTGCAGTTACATTAGGATTCTGATGTCTGAAAAAACGCGTTTATTTCGGGCTGAAAAACACGTTTTGAAAAGTGTGCTGTTACTGCCCCATAAGTTACATGGGTGTGACCAAACTTGCAGAAACATGTTTATTTCTGCTGAAAAACACGTTTTGAAACTTTCAGTACACTGGGGTTAAGAGCAGAGTGTGTAGGCTCTTCTGAGCCTTGCAGTTACATTAGGATTCTGAAGTCTGAAAAAACGTGTTTATTTCGGGCTGAAAAACACGTTTTGAAAAGTGTGCTGTTACTGCCCCATAACTTACATGGGGGTGACCAAACTTGCAGAAACATGTTTATTTCTGCTGAAAAACACGTTTTGAAACTTTCAGCACACTGGGGTTAAGAGCAGAGTGTGTAGGCTCTTCTGAGCCTTGCAGTTACATTAGGATTCTGATGTCTGAAAAAACGCGTTTATTTCGGGCTGAAAAACACGTTTTGAAAAGTGTTCTGTTACTGCCCCATAACTTACATGGGGGTGACCAAACTTGCAGAAACATGTTTATTTCTGCTGAAAAACACGTTTTGACACTTTCAGCACACTGGGGTTAAGAGCAGAGTGTGTGGGCTCTTCTGAGCCTTGCAGTTACATTAGGATTCTGATGTCTGAAAAAACGCGTTTATTTCGGGCTGAAAAACACGTTTTGAAAAGGTGCTGTTACTGCCCTATAAGTTACATGGGGGTGACCAAACTTGCAGAAACATGTTTATTTCTGCTGAAAAACACGTTTTGACACTTTCAGCACACTGGGGTTAAGAGCAGAGTGTGTGGGCTCTTCTGAGCCTTGCAGTTACATTAGGATTCTGATGTCTGAAAAAACGCGTTAATTTCGGGCTGAAAAACACGTTTTGAAAAGTGTTCTGTTACTGCCCCTTAAGTTACATGGGGTTGACCAAACTTGCAGAAACATGTTTATTTCTGCTGAAAAACACGTTTTGACACTTTCAGCACACTGGGGTTAAGAGCAAAGTGTGTGGACTCTTCTGAGCCTTGCAGTTACATTAGGATTCTGATGTCTGAAAAAACGCGTTTATTTCAGGCTGAAAAACACGTTTTGAAATGTGTGCTGTTACTGCCCCATAAGTTACATGGGGGTGACCAAACTTGCAGAAACATGTTTATTTCTGCTGAAAAACACGTTTTGACACTTTCAGCACACTGGGGTTAAGAGCAGAGTGTGTGGGCTCTTCTGAGACTTGCAGTTACATTAGGATCCTGATGTCTGAAAAAACGCGTTAATTTCGGGCTGAAAAACACGTTTTGAAAAGTGTTCTGTTACTGCCCCTTAAGTTACATGGGGTTGACCAAACTTGCAGAAACATGTTTATTTCTGCTGAAAAACACGTTTTGACACTTTCAGCACACTGGGGTTAAGAGCAGAGTGTGTGGGCTCTTCTGAGCCTTGCAGTTACATTAGGATTCTGATGTCTGAAAAAACGCGTTTATTTCGGGCTGAAAAACACGTTTTGAAAAGTGTGCTGTTACTGCCCCATAAGTTACATGGGGGTGACCAAACTTGCAGAAACATGTTTATTTCTGCTGAAAAACACGTTTTGAAACTTTCAGCACACTGGGGTTAAGAGCAGAGTGTGTGGACTCTTCTGAGCCTTGCAGTTACATTAGGATTCTGATGTCTGAAAAAACGCGTTTATTTCGGGCTGAAAAACACGTTTTGAAAAGTGTGCTGTTACTGCCCCATAAGTTACATGGGGGTGACTAAACTTGCAGAAACATGTTTATTTCTGCTGAAAAACACGTTTTGAAACTTTCAGCACACTGGGGTTAAGAGCAGAGTGTGTAGGCTCTTCTGAGCCTTGCAGTTACATTAGGATTCTGAAGTCTGAAAAAACGTGTTTATTTCGGGCTGAAAAACACGTTTTGAAAAGTGTGCTGTTACTGCCCCATAACTTACATGGGGGTGACCAAACTTGCAGAAACATGTTTATTTCTGCTGAAAAACACGTTTTGAAACTTTCAGCACACTGGGGTTAAGAGCAGAGTGTGTGGACTCTTCTGAGCCTTGCAGTTACATTAGGATTCTGATGTCTGAAAAAACGCGTTTATTTCGGGCTGAAAAACACGTTTTGAAAAGTGTGCTGTTACTGCCCCATAAGTTACATGGGGGTGACTAAACTTGCAGAAACATGTTTATTTCTGCTGAAAAACACGTTTTGACACTTTCAGCACACTGGGGTTAAGAGCAGAGTGTGTGGGCTCTTCTGAGCCTTGCAGTTACTTTAGGATCCTAATGTCTGAAAAAACGCGTTTATTTCGGGCTGAAAAACACGTTTTGAAAAGTGTTCTGTTACTGCCCCATAAGTTACATGGGGTTGACCAAACTTGCAGAAACATGTTTATTTCTGCTGAAAAACACGTTTTGACACTTTCAGCACACTGGGGTTAAGAGCAGAGTGTGTAGGCTCTTCTGAGCCTTGCAGTTACATTAGGATTCTGAAGTCTGAAAAAACGTGTTTATTTCGGGCTGAAAAACACGTTTTGAAAAGTGTGCTGTTACTGCCCCATAACTTACATGGGGGTGACCAAACTTGCAGAAACATGTTTATTTCTGCTGAAAAACACGTTTTGAAACTTTCAGCCCACTGGGGTTAAGAGCAGAGTGTGTAGGCTCTTCTGAGCCTTGCAGTTACATTAGGATTCTGATGTCTGAAAAAACGCGTTTATTTCGGGCTGAAAAACACGTTTTGAAAAGTGTTCTGTTACTGCCCCTTAAGTTACATGGGGTTGACCAAACTTGCAGAAACATGTTTATTTCTGCTGAAAAACACGTTTTGACACTTTCAGCACACTGGGGTTAAGAGCAGAGTGTGTGGGCTCTTCTGAGCCTTGCAGTTACATTAGGATTCTGATGTCTGAAAAAACGCGTTTATTTCGGGCTGAAAAACACGTTTTGAAATGTGTGCTGTTACTGCCCCATAAGTTACATGGGGGTGACCAAACTTGCAGAAACATGTTTATTTCTGCTGAAAAACACGTTTTGACACTTTCAGCACACTGGGGTTAAGAGCAGAGTGTGTGGGCTCTTCTGAGCCTTGCAGTTACATTAGGATTCTGATGTCTGAAAAAACGCGTTTATTTCGGGCTGAAAAACACGTTTTGAAAAGTGTTCTGTTACTGCCCCATAACTTACATGGGGGTGACCAAACTTGCAGAAACATGTTTATTTCTGCTGAAAAACACGTTTTGACACTTTCAGCACACTGGGGTTAAGAGCAGAGTGTGTGGGCTCTTCTGAGCCTTGCAGTTACATTAGGATTCTGATGTCTGAAAAAACGCGTTTATTTCGGACTGAAAAACACGTTTTGAAAAGGGTGCTGTTACTGCCCCATAAGTTACATAGGGGTGACCAAACTTGCAGAAACATGTTTATTTCTGCTGAAAAACACGTTTTGACACTTTCAGCACACTGGGGTTAAGAGCAGAGTGTGTGGGCTCTTCTGAGCCTTGCAGTTACATTAGGATTCTGATGTCTGAAAAAACGCGTTTATTTCGGGCTGAAAAACACGTTTTGAAAAGTGTTCTGTTACTGCCCCATAAGTTACATGGGGTTGACCAAACTTGCAGAAACATGTTTATTTCTGCTGAAAAACACGTTTTGACACTTTCAGCACACTGGGGTTAAGAGCAGAGTGTGTGGGCTCTTCTGAGACTTGCAGTTACATTAGGATCCTGATGTCTGAAAAAACGCGTTTATTTCGGGCTGAAAAACACGTTTTGAAAAGTGTTCTGTTACTGCCCCATAAGTTACATGGGGTTGACCAAACTTGCAGAAACATGTTTATTTCTGCTGAAAAACACGTTTTGACACTTTCAGCACACTGGGGTTAAGAGCAGAGTGTGTGGGCTCTTCTGAGCCTTGCAGTTACATTAGGATTCTGATGTCTGAAAAAACGCGTTTATTTCGGGCTGAAAAACACGTTTTGAAAAGGGTGCTGTTACTGCCCCATAAGTTACATGGGGTTGACCAAACTTGCAGAAACATGTTTATTTCTGCTGAAAAACACGTTTTGACACTTTCAGCACACTGGGGTTAAGAGCAGAGTGTGTGGGCTCTTCTGAGACTTGCAGTTACATTAGGATCCTGATGTCTGAAAAACGCGTTTATTTCAGGCTGAAAAACACGTTTTGAAAAGTGTTCTGTTACTGCCCCATAAGTTACATGGGGTTGACCAAACTTGCAGAAACATGTTTATTTCTGCTGAAAAACACGTTTTGACACTTTCAGCACACTGGGGTTAAGAGCAGAGTGTGTGGGCTCTTCTGAGCCTTGCAGTTACATTAGGATTCTGATGTCTGAAAAAACGCGTTTATTTCGGGCTGAAAAACACGTTTTGAAAAGGGTGCTGTTACTGCCCCATAAGTTACATGGGGGTGACCAAACTTGCAGAAACATGTTTATTTCTGCTGAAAAACACGTTTTGAAACTTTCAGCACACTGGGGTTAAGAGCAGAGTGTGTGGACTCTTCTGAGCCTTGCAGTTACATTAGGATTCTGATGTCTGAAAAAACGCGTTTATTTCGGGCTGAAAAACACGTTTTGAAAAGTGTGCTGTTACTGCCCCATAAGTTACATGGGGGTGACTAAACTTGCAGAAACATGTTTATTTCTGCTGAAAAACACGTTTTGAAACTTTCAGCACACTGGGGTTAAGGGCAGAGTGTGTAGGCTCTTCTGAGCCTTGCAGTTACATTAGGATTCTGAAGTCTGAAAAAACGTGTTTATTTCGGGCTGAAAAACACGTTTTGAAAAGTGTGCTGTTACTGCCCCATAACTTACATGGGGGTGACCAAACTTGCAGAAACATGTTTATTTCTGCTGAAAAACACGTTTTGAAACTTTCAGCACACTGGGGTTAAGAGCAGAGTGTGTAGGCTCTTCTGAGCCTTGCAGTTACATTAGGATTCTGATGTCTGAAAAAACGCGTTTATTTCGGGCTGAAAAACACGTTTTGAAAAGTGTGCTGTTACTGCCCCATAACTTACATGGGGGTGACCAAACTTGCAGAAACATGTTTATTTCTGCTGAAAAACACGTTTTGAAACTTTCAGCACACTGGGGTTAAGAGCAGAGTGTGTAGGCTCTTCTGAGCCTTGCAGTTACATTAGGATTCTGATGTCTGAAAAAACGAGTTTATTTCGGGCTGAAAAACACGTTTTGAAAAGTGTGCTGTTACTGCCCCATAACTTACATGGGGGTGACCAAACTTGCAGAAACATGTTTATTTCTGCTGAAAAACACGTTTTGACACTTTCAGCACACTGGGGTTAAGAGCAGAGTGTGTGGGCTCTTCTGAGCCTTGCAGTTACTTTAGGATCCTAATGTCTGAAAAAACGCGTTTATTTCGGGCTGAAAAACACGTTTTGAAAAGTGTTCTGTTACTGCCCCATAAGTTACATGGGGTTGACCAAACTTGCAGAAACATGTTTATTTCTGCTGAAAAACACGTTTTGACACTTTCAGCACACTGGGGTTAAGAGCAGAGTGTGTGGGCTCTTCTGAGCCTTGCAGTTACATTAGGATTCTGATGTCTGAAAAAACGCGTTTATTTCGGGCTGAAAAACACGTTTTGAAAAGGGTGCTGTTACTGCCCCATAAGTTACATGGGGGTGACCAAACTTGCAGAAACATGTTTATTTCTGCTGAAAAACACGTTTTGAAACTTTCAGCACACTGGGGTTAAGAGCAGAGTGTGTGGACTCTTCTGAGCCTTGCAGTTACATTAGGATTCTGATGTCTGAAAAAACGCGTTTATTTCGGGCTGAAAAACACGTTTTGAAAAGTGTGCTGTTACTGCCCCATAAGTTACATGGGGGTGACTAAACTTGCAGAAACATGTTTATTTCTGCTGAAAAACACGTTTTGAAACTTTCAGCACACTGGGGTTAAGGGCAGAGTGTGTAGGCTCTTCTGAGCCTTGCAGTTACATTAGGATTCTGAAGTCTGAAAAAACGTGTTTATTTCGGGCTGAAAAACACGTTTTGAAAAGTGTGCTGTTACTGCCCCATAACTTACATGGGGGTGACCAAACTTGCAGAAACATGTTTATTTCTGCTGAAAAACACGTTTTGAAACTTTCAGCACACTGGGGTTAAGAGCAGAGTGTGTAGGCTCTTCTGAGCCTTGCAGTTACATTAGGATTCTGATGTCTGAAAAAACGCGTTTATTTCGGGCTGAAAAACACGTTTTGAAAAGTGTGCTGTTACTGCCCCATAACTTACATGGGGGTGACCAAACTTGCAGAAACATGTTTATTTCTGCTGAAAAACACGTTTTGACATTTTCAGAACACTGGGGTTAAGAGCAGAGTGTGTAGGCTCTTCTGAGCCTTGCAGTTACATTAGGATTCTGATGTCTGAAAAAACGCGTTTATTTCGGGCTGAAAAACACGTTTTGAAAAGGGTTCTGTTACTGCCCCATAAGTTACATGGGGTTGACCAAACTTGCAGAAACATGTTTATTTCTGCTGAAAAACACGTTTTGACACTTTCAGCACACTGGGGTTAAGAGCAGAGTGTGTGGGCTCTTCTGAGCCTTGCAGTTACTTTAGGATCCTAATGTCTGAAAAAACGCGTTTATTTCGGGCTGAAAAACACGTTTTGAAAAGTGTTCTGTTACTGCCCCATAAGTTACATGGGGTTGACCAAACTTGCAGAAACATGTTTATTTCTGCTGAAAAACACGTTTTGACACTTTCAGCACACTGGGGTTAAGAGCAGAGTGTGTGGGCTCTTCTGAGCCTTGCAGTTACATTAGGATTCTGATGTCTGAAAAAACGCGTTTATTTCGGGCTGAAAAACACGTTTTGAAAAGGGTGCTGTTACTGCCCCATAAGTTACATGGGTGTGACCAAACTTGCAGAAACATGTTTATTTCTGCTGAAAAACACGTTTTGAAACTTTCAGTACACTGGGGTTAAGAGCAGAGTGTGTAGGCTCTTCTGAGCCTTGCAGTTACATTAGGATTCTGAAGTCTGAAAAAACGTGTTTATTTCGGGCTGAAAAACACGTTTTGAAAAGTGTGCTGTTACTGCCCCATAACTTACATGGGGGTGACCAAACTTGCAGAAACATGTTTATTTCTTCTGAAAAACACGTTTTGAAACTTTCAGCACACTGGGGTTAAGAGCAGAGTGTGTAGGCTCTTCTGAGCCTTGCAGTTACATTAGGATTCTGATGTCTGAAAAAACGCGTTTATTTCGGGCTGAAAAACACGTTTTGAAAAGTGTTCTGTTACTGCCCCATAACTTACATGGGGGTGACCAAACTTGCAGAAACATGTTTATTTCTGCTGAAAAACACGTTTTGACACTTTCAGCACACTGGGGTTAAGAGCAGAGTGTGTGGGCTCTTCTGAGCCTTGCAGTTACATTAGGATTCTGATGTCTGAAAAAACGCGTTTATTTCGGGCTGAAAAACACGTTTTGAAAAGGTGCTGTTACTGCCCTATAAGTTACATGGGGGTGACCAAACTTGCAGAAACATGTTTATTTCTGCTGAAAAACACGTTTTGACACTTTCAGCACACTGGGGTTAAGAGCAGAGTGTGTGGGCTCTTCTGAGCCTTGCAGTTACTTTAGGATCCTAATGTCTGAAAAAACGCGTTTATTTCGGGCTGAAAAACACGTTTTGAAAAGTGTTTTGTTACTGCCCCATAAGTTACATGGGGTTGACCAAACTTGCAGAAACATGTTTATTTCTGCTGAAAAACACGTTTTGACACTTTCAGCACACTGGGGTTAAGAGCAGAGTGTGTGGGCTCTTCTGAGCCTTGCAGTTACATTAGGATTCTGATGTCTGAAAAAACGCGTTTATTTCGGGCTGAAAAACACGTTTTGAAAAGGGTGCTGTTACTGCCCCATAAGTTACATGGGGGTGACCAAACTTGCAGAAACATGTTTATTTCTGCTGAAAAACACGTTTTGAAACTTTCAGCACACTGGGGTTAAGAGCAGAGTGTGTGGACTCTTCTGAGCCTTGCAGTTACATTAGGATTCTGATGTCTGAAAAAACGCGTTTATTTCGGGCTGAAAAACACGTTTTGAAAAGTGTGCTGTTACTGCCCCATAAGTTACATGGGGGTGACTAAACTTGCAGAAACATGTTTATTTCTGCTGAAAAACACGTTTTGAAACTTTCAGCACACTGGGGTTAAGGGCAGAGTGTGTAGGCTCTTCTGAGCCTTGCAGTTACATTAGGATTCTGAAGTCTGAAAAAACGTGTTTATTTCGGGCTGAAAAACACGTTTTGAAAAGTGTGCTGTTACTGCCCCATAACTTACATGGGGGTGACCAAACTTGCAGAAACATGTTTATTTCTGCTGAAAAACACGTTTTGAAACTTTCAGCACACTGGGGTTAAGAGCAGAGTGTGTAGGCTCTTCTGAGCCTTGCATTTACATTAGGATTCTGATGTCTGAAAAAACGCGTTTATTTCGGGCTGAAAAACACGTTTTGAAAAGTGTGCTGTTACTGCCCCATAACTTACATGGGGGTGACCAAACTTGCAGAAACATGTTTATTTCTGCTGAAAAACACGTTTTGACATTTTCAGAACACTGGGGTTAAGAGCAGAGTGTGTAGGCTCTTCTGAGCCTTGCAGTTACATTAGGATTCTGATGTCTGAAAAAACGCGTTTATTTCGGGCTGAAAAACACGTTTTGAAAAGGGTTCTGTTACTGCCCCATAAGTTACATGGGGTTGACCAAACTTGCAGAAACATGTTTATTTCTGCTGAAAAACACGTTTTGACACTTTCAGCACACTGGGGTTAAGAGCAGAGTGTGTGGGCTCTTCTGAGCCTTGCAGTTACTTTAGGATCCTAATGTCTGAAAAAACGCGTTTATTTCGGGCTGAAAAACACGTTTTGAAAAGTGTTCTGTTACTGCCCCATAAGTTACATGGGGTTGACCAAACTTGCAGAAACATGTTTATTTCTGCTGAAAAACACGTTTTGACACTTTCAGCACACTGGGGTTAAGAGCAGAGTGTGTGGGCTCTTCTGAGCCTTGCAGTTACATTAGGATTCTGATGTCTGAAAAAACGCGTTTATTTCGGGCTGAAAAACACGTTTTGAAAAGGGTGCTGTTACTGCCCCATAAGTTACATGGGTGTGACCAAACTTGCAGAAACATGTTTATTTCTGCTGAAAAACACGTTTTGAAACTTTCAGTACACTGGGGTTAAGAGCAGAGTGTGTAGGCTCTTCTGAGCCTTGCAGTTACATTAGGATTCTGAAGTCTGAAAAAACGTGTTTATTTCGGGCTGAAAAACACGTTTTGAAAAGTGTGCTGTTACTGCCCCATAACTTACATGGGGGTGACCAAACTTGCAGAAACATGTTTATTTCTGCTGAAAAACACGTTTTGAAACTTTCAGCACACTGGGGTTAAGAGCAGAGTGTGTAGGCTCTTCTGAGCCTTGCAGTTACATTAGGATTCTGATGTCTGAAAAAACGCGTTTATTTCGGGCTGAAAAACACGTTTTGAAAAGTGTTCTGTTACTGCCCCATAACTTACATGGGGGTGACCAAACTTGCAGAAACATGTTTATTTCTGCTGAAAAACACGTTTTGACACTTTCAGCACACTGGGGTTAAGAGCAGAGTGTGTGGGCTCTTCTGAGCCTTGCAGTTACATTAGGATTCTGATGTCTGAAAAAACGCGTTTATTTCGGGCTGAAAAACACGTTTTGAAAAGGTGCTGTTACTGCCCTATAAGTTACATGGGGGTGACCAAACTTGCAGAAACATGTTTATTTCTGCTGAAAAACACGTTTTGACACTTTCAGCACACTGGGGTTAAGAGCAGAGTGTGTGGGCTCTTCTGAGCCTTGCAGTTACATTAGGATTCTGATGTCTGAAAAAACGCGTTAATTTCGGGCTGAAAAACACGTTTTGAAAAGTGTTCTGTTACTGCCCCTTAAGTTACATGGGGTTGACCAAACTTGCAGAAACATGTTTATTTCTGCTGAAAAACACGTTTTGACACTTTCAGCACACTGGGGTTAAGAGCAGAGTGTGTGGGCTCTTCTGAGCCTTGCAGTTACATTAGGATTCTGATGTCTGAAAAAACGCGTTTATTTCAGGCTGAAAAACACGTTTTGAAATGTGTGCTGTTACTGCCCCATAAGTTACATGGGGGTGACCAAACTTGCAGAAACATGTTTATTTCTGCTGAAAAACACGTTTTGACACTTTCAGCACACTGGGGTTAAGAGCAGAGTGTGTGGGCTCTTCTGAGACTTGCAGTTACATTAGGATCCTGATGTCTGAAAAAACGCGTTAATTTCGGGCTGAAAAACACGTTTTGAAAAGTGTTCTGTTACTGCCCCTTAAGTTACATGGGGTTGACCAAACTTGCAGAAACATGTTTATTTCTGCTGAAAAACACGTTTTGACACTTTCAGCACACTGGGGTTAAGAGCAGAGTGTGTGGGCTCTTCTGAGCCTTGCAGTTACATTAGGATTCTGATGTCTGAAAAAACGCGTTTATTTCGGGCTGAAAAACACGTTTTGAAAAGGGTTCTGTTACTGCCCCATAAGTTACATGGGGTTGACCAAACTTGCAGAAACATGTTTATTTCTGCTGAAAAACACGTTTTGACACTTTCAGCACACTGGGGTTAAGAGCAGAGTGTGTGGGCTCTTCTGAGCCTTGCAGTTACTTTAGGATCCTAATGTCTGAAAAAACGCGTTTATTTCGGGCTGAAAAACACGTTTTGAAAAGTGTTCTGTTACTGCCCCATAAGTTACATGGGGTTGACCAAACTTGCAGAAACATGTTTATTTCTGCTGAAAAACACGTTTTGACACTTTCAGCACACTGGGGTTAAGAGCAGAGTGTGTAGGCTCTTCTGAGCCTTGCAGTTACATTAGGATTCTGAAGTCTGAAAAAACGTGTTTATTTCGGGCTGAAAAACACGTTTTGAAAAGTGTGCTGTTACTGCCCCATAACTTACATGGGGGTGACCAAACTTGCAGAAACATGTTTATTTCTGCTGAAAAACACGTTTTGAAACTTTCAGCCCACTGGGGTTAAGAGCAGAGTGTGTAGGCTCTTCTGAGCCTTGCAGTTACATTAGGATTCTGATGTCTGAAAAAACGCGTTTATTTCGGGCTGAAAAACACGTTTTGAAAAGTGTGCTGTTACTGCCCCATAACTTACATGGGGGTGACCAAACTTGCAGAAACATGTTTATTTCTGCTGAAAAACACGTTTTGACATTTTCAGCACACTGGGGTTAAGAGCAGAGTGTGTAGGCTCTTCTGAGCCTTGCAGTTACATTAGGATTCTGATGTCTGAAAAAACGCGTTTATTTCGGGCTGAAAAACACGTTTTGAAAAGTGTGCTGTTACTGCCCCATAACTTACATGGGGGTGACCAAACTTGCAGAAACATGTTTATTTCTTCTGAAAAACACGTTTTGAAACTTTCAGCACACTGGGGTTAAGAGCAGAGTGTGTAGGCTCTTCTGAGCCTTGCAGTTACATTAGGATTCTGATGTCTGAAAAAACGCGTTTATTTCGGGCTGAAAAACACGTTTTGAAAAGTGTTCTGTTACTGCCCCATAACTTACATGGGGGTGACCAAACTTGCAGAAACATGTTTATTTCTGCTGAAAAACACGTTTTGACACTTTCAGCACACTGGGGTTAAGAGCAGAGTGTGTGGGCTCTTCTGAGCCTTGCAGTTACATTAGGATTCTGATGTCTGAAAAAACGCGTTTATTTCGGGCTGAAAAACACGTTTTGAAAAGGTGCTGTTACTGCCCTATAAGTTACATGGGGGTGACCAAACTTGCAGAAACATGTTTATTTCTGCTGAAAAACACGTTTTGACACTTTCAGCACACTGGGGTTAAGAGCAGAGTGTGTGGGCTCTTCTGAGCCTTGCAGTTACTTTAGGATCCTAATGTCTGAAAAAACGCGTTTATTTCGGGCTGAAAAACACGTTTTGAAAAGTGTTTTGTTACTGCCCCATAAGTTACATGGGGTTGACCAAACTTGCAGAAACATGTTTATTTCTGCTGAAAAACACGTTTTGACACTTTCAGCACACTGGGGTTAAGAGCAGAGTGTGTGGGCTCTTCTGAGCCTTGCAGTTACTTTAGGATCCTAATGTCTGAAAAAACGCGTTTATTTCGGGCTGAAAAACACGTTTTGAAAAGTGTTCTGTTACTGCCCCATAAGTTACATGGGGTTGACCAAACTTGCAGAAACATGTTTATTTCTGCTGAAAAACACGTTTTGACACTTTCAGCACACTGGGGTTAAGAGCAGAGTGTGTGGGCTCTTCTGAGCCTTGCAGTTACATTAGGATTCTGATGTCTGAAAAAACGCGTTTATTTCGGGCTGAAAAACACGTTTTGAAAAGGGTGCTGTTACTGCCCCATAAGTTACATGGGTGTGACCAAACTTGCAGAAACATGTTTATTTCTGCTGAAAAACACGTTTTGAAACTTTCAGTACACTGGGGTTAAGAGCAGAGTGTGTAGGCTCTTCTGAGCCTTGCAGTTACATTAGGATTCTGAAGTCTGAAAAAACGTGTTTATTTCGGGCTGAAAAACACGTTTTGAAAAGTGTGCTGTTACTGCCCCATAACTTACATGGGGGTGACCAAACTTGCAGAAACATGTTTATTTCTGCTGAAAAACACGTTTTGAAACTTTCAGCACACTGGGGTTAAGAGCAGAGTGTGTAGGCTCTTCTGAGCCTTGCAGTTACATTAGGATTCTGATGTCTGAAAAAACGCGTTTATTTCGGGCTGAAAAACACGTTTTGAAAAGTGTTCTGTTACTGCCCCATAACTTACATGGGGGTGACCAAACTTGCAGAAACATGTTTATTTCTGCTGAAAAACACGTTTTGACACTTTCAGCACACTGGGGTTAAGAGCAGAGTGTGTGGGCTCTTCTGAGCCTTGCAGTTACATTAGGATTCTGATGTCTGAAAAAACGCGTTTATTTCGGGCTGAAAAACACGTTTTGAAAAGGTGCTGTTACTGCCCTATAAGTTACATGGGGGTGACCAAACTTGCAGAAACATGTTTATTTCTGCTGAAAAACACGTTTTGACACTTTCAGCACACTGGGGTTAAGAGCAGAGTGTGTGGGCTCTTCTGAGCCTTGCAGTTACATTAGGATTCTGATGTCTGAAAAAACGCGTTAATTTCGGGCTGAAAAACACGTTTTGAAAAGTGTTCTGTTACTGCCCCTTAAGTTACATGGGGTTGACCAAACTTGCAGAAACATGTTTATTTCTGCTGAAAAACACGTTTTGACACTTTCAGCACACTGGGGTTAAGAGCAGAGTGTGTGGGCTCTTCTGAGCCTTGCAGTTACATTAGGATTCTGATGTCTGAAAAAACGCGTTTATTTCAGGCTGAAAAACACGTTTTGAAATGTGTGCTGTTACTGCCCCATAAGTTACATGGGGGTGACCAAACTTGCAGAAACATGTTTATTTCTGCTGAAAAACACGTTTTGACACTTTCAGCACACTGGGGTTAAGAGCAGAGTGTGTGGGCTCTTCTGAGACTTGCAGTTACATTAGGATCCTGATGTCTGAAAAAACGCGTTAATTTCGGGCTGAAAAACACGTTTTGAAAAGTGTTCTGTTACTGCCCCTTAAGTTACATGGGGTTGACCAAACTTGCAGAAACATGTTTATTTCTGCTGAAAAACACGTTTTGACACTTTCAGCACACTGGGGTTAAGAGCAGAGTGTGTGGGCTCTTCTGAGCCTTGCAGTTACATTAGGATTCTGATGTCTGAAAAAACGCGTTTATTTCGGGCTGAAAAACACGTTTTGAAAAGGGTTCTGTTACTGCCCCATAAGTTACATGGGGTTGACCAAACTTGCAGAAACATGTTTATTTCTGCTGAAAAACACGTTTTGACATTTTCAGCACACTGGGGTTAAGAGCAGAGTGTGTAGGCTCTTCTGAGCCTTGCAGTTACATTAGGATTCTGATGTCTGAAAAAACGCGTTTATTTCGGGCTGAAAAACACGTTTTGAAAAGTGTGCTGTTACTGCCCCATAACTTACATGGGGGTGACCAAACTTGCAGAAACATGTTTATTTCTTCTGAAAAACACGTTTTGAAACTTTCAGCACACTGGGGTTAAGAGCAGAGTGTGTAGGCTCTTCTGAGCCTTGCAGTTACATTAGGATTCTGATGTCTGAAAAAACGCGTTTATTTCGGGCTGAAAAACACGTTTTGAAAAGTGTTCTGTTACTGCCCCATAACTTACATGGGGGTGACCAAACTTGCAGAAACATGTTTATTTCTGCTGAAAAACACGTTTTGACACTTTCAGCACACTGGGGTTAAGAGCAGAGTGTGTGGGCTCTTCTGAGCCTTGCAGTTACATTAGGATTCTGATGTCTGAAAAAACGCGTTTATTTCGGGCTGAAAAACACGTTTTGAAAAGGTGCTGTTACTGCCCTATAAGTTACATGGGGGTGACCAAACTTGCAGAAACATGTTTATTTCTGCTGAAAAACACGTTTTGACACTTTCAGCACACTGGGGTTAAGAGCAGAGTGTGTGGGCTCTTCTGAGCCTTGCAGTTACTTTAGGATCCTAATGTCTGAAAAAACGCGTTTATTTCGGGCTGAAAAACACGTTTTGAAAAGTGTTTTGTTACTGCCCCATAAGTTACATGGGGTTGACCAAACTTGCAGAAACATGTTTATTTCTGCTGAAAAACACGTTTTGACACTTTCAGCACACTGGGGTTAAGAGCAGAGTGTGTGGGCTCTTCTGAGCCTTGCAGTTACTTTAGGATCCTAATGTCTGAAAAAACGCGTTTATTTCGGGCTGAAAAACACGTTTTGAAAAGTGTTCTGTTACTGCCCCATAAGTTACATGGGGTTGACCAAACTTGCAGAAACATGTTTATTTCTGCTGAAAAACACGTTTTGACACTTTCAGCACACTGGGGTTAAGAGCAGAGTGTGTGGGCTCTTCTGAGCCTTGCAGTTACATTAGGATTCTGATGTCTGAAAAAACGCGTTTATTTCGGGCTGAAAAACACGTTTTGAAAAGGGTGCTGTTACTGCCCCATAAGTTACATGGGTGTGACCAAACTTGCAGAAACATGTTTATTTCTGCTGAAAAACACGTTTTGAAACTTTCAGTACACTGGGGTTAAGAGCAGAGTGTGTAGGCTCTTCTGAGCCTTGCAGTTACATTAGGATTCTGAAGTCTGAAAAAACGTGTTTATTTCGGGCTGAAAAACACGTTTTGAAAAGTGTGCTGTTACTGCCCCATAACTTACATGGGGGTGACCAAACTTGCAGAAACATGTTTATTTCTGCTGAAAAACACGTTTTGAAACTTTCAGCACACTGGGGTTAAGAGCAGAGTGTGTAGGCTCTTCTGAGCCTTGCAGTTACATTAGGATTCTGATGTCTGAAAAAACGCGTTTATTTCGGGCTGAAAAACACGTTTTGAAAAGTGTTCTGTTACTGCCCCATAACTTACATGGGGGTGACCAAACTTGCAGAAACATGTTTATTTCTGCTGAAAAACACGTTTTGACACTTTCAGCACACTGGGGTTAAGAGCAGAGTGTGTGGGCTCTTCTGAGCCTTGCAGTTACATTAGGATTCTGATGTCTGAAAAAACGCGTTTATTTCGGGCTGAAAAACACGTTTTGAAAAGGTGCTGTTACTGCCCTATAAGTTACATGGGGGTGACCAAACTTGCAGAAACATGTTTATTTCTGCTGAAAAACACGTTTTGACACTTTCAGCACACTGGGGTTAAGAGCAGAGTGTGTGGGCTCTTCTGAGCCTTGCAGTTACATTAGGATTCTGATGTCTGAAAAAACGCGTTAATTTCGGGCTGAAAAACACGTTTTGAAAAGTGTTCTGTTACTGCCCCTTAAGTTACATGGGGTTGACCAAACTTGCAGAAACATGTTTATTTCTGCTGAAAAACACGTTTTGACACTTTCAGCACACTGGGGTTAAGAGCAGAGTGTGTGGGCTCTTCTGAGCCTTGCAGTTACATTAGGATTCTGATGTCTGAAAAAACGCGTTTATTTCAGGCTGAAAAACACGTTTTGAAATGTGTGCTGTTACTGCCCCATAAGTTACATGGGGGTGACCAAACTTGCAGAAACATGTTTATTTCTGCTGAAAAACACGTTTTGACACTTTCAGCACACTGGGGTTAAGAGCAGAGTGTGTGGGCTCTTCTGAGACTTGCAGTTACATTAGGATCCTGATGTCTGAAAAAACGCGTTAATTTCGGGCTGAAAAACACGTTTTGAAAAGTGTTCTGTTACTGCCCCTTAAGTTACATGGGGTTGACCAAACTTGCAGAAACATGTTTATTTCTGCTGAAAAACACGTTTTGACACTTTCAGCACACTGGGGTTAAGAGCAGAGTGTGTGGGCTCTTCTGAGCCTTGCAGTTACATTAGGATTCTGATGTCTGAAAAAACGCGTTTATTTCGGGCTGAAAAACACGTTTTGAAAAGGGTTCTGTTACTGCCCCATAAGTTACATGGGGTTGACCAAACTTGCAGAAACATGTTTATTTCTGCTGAAAAACACGTTTTGACACTTTCAGCACACTGGGGTTAAGAGCAGAGTGTGTGGGCTCTTCTGAGCCTTGCAGTTACTTTAGGATCCTAATGTCTGAAAAAACGCGTTTATTTCGGGCTGAAAAACACGTTTTGAAAAGTGTTCTGTTACTGCCCCATAAGTTACATGGGGTTGACCAAACTTGCAGAAACATGTTTATTTCTGCTGAAAAACACGTTTTGACACTTTCAGCACACTGGGGTTAAGAGCAGAGTGTGTAGGCTCTTCTGAGCCTTGCAGTTACATTAGGATTCTGAAGTCTGAAAAAACGTGTTTATTTCGGGCTGAAAAACACGTTTTGAAAAGTGTGCTGTTACTGCCCCATAACTTACATGGGGGTGACCAAACTTGCAGAAACATGTTTATTTCTGCTGAAAAACACGTTTTGAAACTTTCAGCCCACTGGGGTTAAGAGCAGAGTGTGTAGGCTCTTCTGAGCCTTGCAGTTACATTAGGATTCTGATGTCTGAAAAAACGCGTTTATTTCGGGCTGAAAAACACGTTTTGAAAAGTGTGCTGTTACTGCCCCATAACTTACATGGGGGTGACCAAACTTGCAGAAACATGTTTATTTCTGCTGAAAAACACGTTTTGACATTTTCAGCACACTGGGGTTAAGAGCAGAGTGTGTAGGCTCTTCTGAGCCTTGCAGTTACATTAGGATTCTGATGTCTGAAAAAACGCGTTTATTTCGGGCTGAAAAACACGTTTTGAAAAGTGTGCTGTTACTGCCCCATAACTTACATGGGGGTGACCAAACTTGCAGAAACATGTTTATTTCTTCTGAAAAACACGTTTTGAAACTTTCAGCACACTGGGGTTAAGAGCAGAGTGTGTAGGCTCTTCTGAGCCTTGCAGTTACATTAGGATTCTGATGTCTGAAAAAACGCGTTTATTTCGGGCTGAAAAACACGTTTTGAAAAGTGTTCTGTTACTGCCCCATAACTTACATGGGGGTGACCAAACTTGCAGAAACATGTTTATTTCTGCTGAAAAACACGTTTTGACACTTTCAGCACACTGGGGTTAAGAGCAGAGTGTGTGGGCTCTTCTGAGCCTTGCAGTTACATTAGGATTCTGATGTCTGAAAAAACGCGTTTATTTCGGGCTGAAAAACACGTTTTGAAAAGGTGCTGTTACTGCCCTATAAGTTACATGGGGGTGACCAAACTTGCAGAAACATGTTTATTTCTGCTGAAAAACACGTTTTGACACTTTCAGCACACTGGGGTTAAGAGCAGAGTGTGTGGGCTCTTCTGAGCCTTGCAGTTACTTTAGGATCCTAATGTCTGAAAAAACGCGTTTATTTCGGGCTGAAAAACACGTTTTGAAAAGTGTTTTGTTACTGCCCCATAAGTTACATGGGGTTGACCAAACTTGCAGAAACATGTTTATTTCTGCTGAAAAACACGTTTTGACACTTTCAGCACACTGGGGTTAAGAGCAGAGTGTGTGGGCTCTTCTGAGCCTTGCAGTTACATTAGGATTCTGATGTCTGAAAAAACGCGTTTATTTCGGGCTGAAAAACACGTTTTGAAAAGGGTGCTGTTACTGCCCCATAAGTTACATGGGGGTGACCAAACTTGCAGAAACATGTTTATTTCTGCTGAAAAACACGTTTTGAAACTTTCAGCACACTGGGGTTAAGAGCAGAGTGTGTGGACTCTTCTGAGCCTTGCAGTTACATTAGGATTCTGATGTCTGAAAAAACGCGTTTATTTCGGGCTGAAAAACACGTTTTGAAAAGTGTGCTGTTACTGCCCCATAAGTTACATGGGGGTGACTAAACTTGCAGAAACATGTTTATTTCTGCTGAAAAACACGTTTTGAAACTTTCAGCACACTGGGGTTAAGGGCAGAGTGTGTAGGCTCTTCTGAGCCTTGCAGTTACATTAGGATTCTGAAGTCTGAAAAAACGTGTTTATTTCGGGCTGAAAAACACGTTTTGAAAAGTGTGCTGTTACTGCCCCATAACTTACATGGGGGTGACCAAACTTGCAGAAACATGTTTATTTCTGCTGAAAAACACGTTTTGAAACTTTCAGCACACTGGGGTTAAGAGCAGAGTGTGTAGGCTCTTCTGAGCCTTGCATTTACATTAGGATTCTGATGTCTGAAAAAACGCGTTTATTTCGGGCTGAAAAACACGTTTTGAAAAGTGTGCTGTTACTGCCCCATAACTTACATGGGGGTGACCAAACTTGCAGAAACATGTTTATTTCTGCTGAAAAACACGTTTTGACATTTTCAGAACACTGGGGTTAAGAGCAGAGTGTGTAGGCTCTTCTGAGCCTTGCAGTTACATTAGGATTCTGATGTCTGAAAAAACGCGTTTATTTCGGGCTGAAAAACACGTTTTGAAAAGGGTTCTGTTACTGCCCCATAAGTTACATGGGGTTGACCAAACTTGCAGAAACATGTTTATTTCTGCTGAAAAACACGTTTTGACACTTTCAGCACACTGGGGTTAAGAGCAGAGTGTGTGGGCTCTTCTGAGCCTTGCAGTTACTTTAGGATCCTAATGTCTGAAAAAACGCGTTTATTTCGGGCTGAAAAACACGTTTTGAAAAGTGTTCTGTTACTGCCCCATAAGTTACATGGGGTTGACCAAACTTGCAGAAACATGTTTATTTCTGCTGAAAAACACGTTTTGACACTTTCAGCACACTGGGGTTAAGAGCAGAGTGTGTGGGCTCTTCTGAGCCTTGCAGTTACATTAGGATTCTGATGTCTGAAAAAACGCGTTTATTTCGGGCTGAAAAACACGTTTTGAAAAGGGTGCTGTTACTGCCCCATAAGTTACATGGGTGTGACCAAACTTGCAGAAACATGTTTATTTCTGCTGAAAAACACGTTTTGAAACTTTCAGTACACTGGGGTTAAGAGCAGAGTGTGTAGGCTCTTCTGAGCCTTGCAGTTACATTAGGATTCTGAAGTCTGAAAAAACGTGTTTATTTCGGGCTGAAAAACACGTTTTGAAAAGTGTGCTGTTACTGCCCCATAACTTACATGGGGGTGACCAAACTTGCAGAAACATGTTTATTTCTGCTGAAAAACACGTTTTGAAACTTTCAGCACACTGGGGTTAAGAGCAGAGTGTGTAGGCTCTTCTGAGCCTTGCAGTTACATTAGGATTCTGATGTCTGAAAAAACGCGTTTATTTCGGGCTGAAAAACACGTTTTGAAAAGTGTTCTGTTACTGCCCCATAACTTACATGGGGGTGACCAAACTTGCAGAAACATGTTTATTTCTGCTGAAAAACACGTTTTGACACTTTCAGCACACTGGGGTTAAGAGCAGAGTGTGTGGGCTCTTCTGAGCCTTGCAGTTACATTAGGATTCTGATGTCTGAAAAAACGCGTTTATTTCGGGCTGAAAAACACGTTTTGAAAAGGTGCTGTTACTGCCCTATAAGTTACATGGGGGTGACCAAACTTGCAGAAACATGTTTATTTCTGCTGAAAAACACGTTTTGACACTTTCAGCACACTGGGGTTAAGAGCAGAGTGTGTGGGCTCTTCTGAGCCTTGCAGTTACATTAGGATTCTGATGTCTGAAAAAACGCGTTAATTTCGGGCTGAAAAACACGTTTTGAAAAGTGTTCTGTTACTGCCCCTTAAGTTACATGGGGTTGACCAAACTTGCAGAAACATGTTTATTTCTGCTGAAAAACACGTTTTGACACTTTCAGCACACTGGGGTTAAGAGCAGAGTGTGTGGGCTCTTCTGAGCCTTGCAGTTACATTAGGATTCTGATGTCTGAAAAAACGCGTTTATTTCAGGCTGAAAAACACGTTTTGAAATGTGTGCTGTTACTGCCCCATAAGTTACATGGGGGTGACCAAACTTGCAGAAACATGTTTATTTCTGCTGAAAAACACGTTTTGACACTTTCAGCACACTGGGGTTAAGAGCAGAGTGTGTGGGCTCTTCTGAGACTTGCAGTTACATTAGGATCCTGATGTCTGAAAAAACGCGTTAATTTCGGGCTGAAAAACACGTTTTGAAAAGTGTTCTGTTACTGCCCCTTAAGTTACATGGGGTTGACCAAACTTGCAGAAACATGTTTATTTCTGCTGAAAAACACGTTTTGACACTTTCAGCACACTGGGGTTAAGAGCAGAGTGTGTGGGCTCTTCTGAGCCTTGCAGTTACATTAGGATTCTGATGTCTGAAAAAACGCGTTTATTTCGGGCTGAAAAACACGTTTTGAAAAGGGTTCTGTTACTGCCCCATAAGTTACATGGGGTTGACCAAACTTGCAGAAACATGTTTATTTCTGCTGAAAAACACGTTTTGACACTTTCAGCACACTGGGGTTAAGAGCAGAGTGTGTGGGCTCTTCTGAGCCTTGCAGTTACTTTAGGATCCTAATGTCTGAAAAAACGCGTTTATTTCGGGCTGAAAAACACGTTTTGAAAAGTGTTCTGTTACTGCCCCATAAGTTACATGGGGTTGACCAAACTTGCAGAAACATGTTTATTTCTGCTGAAAAACACGTTTTGACACTTTCAGCACACTGGGGTTAAGAGCAGAGTGTGTAGGCTCTTCTGAGCCTTGCAGTTACATTAGGATTCTGAAGTCTGAAAAAACGTGTTTATTTCGGGCTGAAAAACACGTTTTGAAAAGTGTGCTGTTACTGCCCCATAACTTACATGGGGGTGACCAAACTTGCAGAAACATGTTTATTTCTGCTGAAAAACACGTTTTGAAACTTTCAGCCCACTGGGGTTAAGAGCAGAGTGTGTAGGCTCTTCTGAGCCTTGCAGTTACATTAGGATTCTGATGTCTGAAAAAACGCGTTTATTTCGGGCTGAAAAACACGTTTTGAAAAGTGTGCTGTTACTGCCCCATAACTTACATGGGGGTGACCAAACTTGCAGAAACATGTTTATTTCTGCTGAAAAACACGTTTTGACATTTTCAGCACACTGGGGTTAAGAGCAGAGTGTGTAGGCTCTTCTGAGCCTTGCAGTTACATTAGGATTCTGATGTCTGAAAAAACGCGTTTATTTCGGGCTGAAAAACACGTTTTGAAAAGGGTTCTGTTACTGCCCCATAAGTTACATGGGGTTGACCAAACTTGCAGAAACATGTTTATTTCTGCTGAAAAACACGTTTTGACACTTTCAGCACACTGGGGTTAAGAGCAGAGTGTGTGGGCTCTTCTGAGCCTTGCAGTTACTTTAGGATCCTAATGTCTGAAAAAACGCGTTTATTTCGGGCTGAAAAACACGTTTTGAAAAGTGTTCTGTTACTGCCCCATAAGTTACATGGGGTTGACCAAACTTGCAGAAACATGTTTATTTCTGCTGAAAAACACGTTTTGACACTTTCAGCACACTGGGGTTAAGAGCAGAGTGTGTGGGCTCTTCTGAGCCTTGCAGTTACATTAGGATTCTGATGTCTGAAAAAACGCGTTTATTTCGGGCTGAAAAACACGTTTTGAAAAGGGTGCTGTTACTGCCCCATAAGTTACATGGGGTTGACCAAACTTGCAGAAACATGTTTATTTCTGCTGAAAAACACGTTTTGACACTTTCAGCACACTGGGGTTAAGAGCAGAGTGTGTGGGCTCTTCTGAGCCTTGCAGTTACTTTAGGATCCTAATGTCTGAAAAAACGCGTTTATTTCGGGCTGAAAAACACGTTTTGAAAAGTGTTCTGTTACTGCCCCATAAGTTACATGGGGTTGACCAAACTTGCAGAAACATGTTTATTTCTGCTGAAAAACACGTTTTGACACTTTCAGCACACTGGGGTTAAGAGCAGAGTGTGTGGGCTCTTCTGAGCCTTGCAGTTACATTAGGATTCTGATGTCTGAAAAAACGCGTTTATTTCGGGCTGAAAAACACGTTTTGAAAAGGGTGCTGTTACTGCCCCATAAGTTACATGGGTGTGACCAAACTTGCAGAAACATGTTTATTTCTGCTGAAAAACACGTTTTGAAACTTTCAGCACACTGGGGTTAAGAGCAGAGTGTGTAGGCTCTTCTGAGCCTTGCAGTTACATTAGGATTCTGAAGTCTGAAAAAACGTGTTTATTTCGGGCTGAAAAACACGTTTTGAAAAGTGTGCTGTTACTGCCCCATAACTTACATGGGGGTGACCAAACTTGCAGAAACATGTTTATTTCTGCTGAAAAACACGTTTTGAAACTTTCAGCACACTGGGGTTAAGAGCAGAGTGTGTAGGCTCTTCTGAGCCTTGCAGTTACATTAGGATTCTGATGTCTGAAAAAACGCGTTTATTTCGGGCTGAAAAACACGTTTTGAAAAGTGTTCTGTTACTGCCCCATAACTTACATGGGGGTGACCAAACTTGCAGAAACATGTTTATTTCTGCTGAAAAACACGTTTTGACACTTTCAGCACACTGGGGTTAAGAGCAGAGTGTGTGGGCTCTTCTGAGCCTTGCAGTTACATTAGGATTCTGATGTCTGAAAAAACGCGTTTATTTCGGGCTGAAAAACACGTTTTGAAAAGTGTGCTGTTACTGCCCCATAAGTTACATGGGGGTGACTAAACTTGCAGAAACATGTTTATTTCTGCTGAAAAACACGTTTTGAAACTTTCAGCACACTGGGGTTAAGGGCAGAGTGTGTAGGCTCTTCTGAGCCTTGCAGTTACATTAGGATTCTGAAGTCTGAAAAAACGTGTTTATTTCGGGCTGAAAAACACGTTTTGAAAAGTGTGCTGTTACTGCCCCATAACTTACATGGGGGTGACCAAACTTGCAGAAACATGTTTATTTCTGCTGAAAAACACGTTTTGAAACTTTCAGCACACTGGGGTTAAGAGCAGAGTGTGTAGGCTCTTCTGAGCCTTGCAGTTACATTAGGATTCTGATGTCTGAAAAAACGCGTTTATTTCGGGCTGAAAAACACGTTTTGAAAAGTGTGCTGTTACTGCCCCATAACTTACATGGGGGTGACCAAACTTGCAGAAACATGTTTATTTCTGCTGAAAAACACGTTTTGAAACTTTCAGCACACTGGGGTTAAGAGCAGAGTGTGTAGGCTCTTCTGAGCCTTGCAGTTACATTAGGATTCTGATGTCTGAAAAAACGCGTTTATTTCGGGCTGAAAAACACGTTTTGAAAAGTGTGCTGTTACTGCCCCATAACTTACATGGGGGTGACCAAACTTGCAGAAACATGTTTATTTCTGCTGAAAAACACGTTTTGACACTTTCAGCACACTGGGGTTAAGAGCAGAGTGTGTGGGCTCTTCTGAGCCTTGCAGTTACTTTAGGATCCTAATGTCTGAAAAAACGAGTTTATTTCGGGCTGAAAAACACGTTTTGAAAAGTGTTCTGTTACTGCCCCATAAGTTACATGGGGTTGACCAAACTTGCAGAAACATGTTTATTTCTGCTGAAAAACACGTTTTGACACTTTCAGCACACTGGGGTTAAGAGCAGAGTGTGTGGGCTCTTCTGAGCCTTGCAGTTACATTAGGATTCTGATGTCTGAAAAAACGCGTTTATTTCGGGCTGAAAAACACGTTTTGAAAAGGGTGCTGTTACTGCCCCATAAGTTACATGGGGGTGACCAAACTTGCAGAAACATGTTTATTTCTGCTGAAAAACACGTTTTGAAACTTTCAGCACACTGGGGTTAAGAGCAGAGTGTGTGGACTCTTCTGAGCCTTGCAGTTACATTAGGATTCTGATGTCTGAAAAAACGCGTTTATTTCGGGCTGAAAAACACGTTTTGAAAAGTGTGCTGTTACTGCCCCATAAGTTACATGGGGGTGACTAAACTTGCAGAAACATGTTTATTTCTGCTGAAAAACACGTTTTGAAACTTTCAGCACACTGGGGTTAAGGGCAGAGTGTGTAGGCTCTTCTGAGCCTTGCAGTTACATTAGGATTCTGAAGTCTGAAAAAACGTGTTTATTTCGGGCTGAAAAACACGTTTTGAAAAGTGTGCTGTTACTGCCCCATAACTTACATGGGGGTGACCAAACTTGCAGAAACATGTTTATTTCTGCTGAAAAACACGTTTTGAAACTTTCAGCACACTGGGGTTAAGAGCAGAGTGTGTAGGCTCTTCTGAGCCTTGCAGTTACATTAGGATTCTGATGTCTGAAAAAACGCGTTTATTTCGGGCTGAAAAACACGTTTTGAAAAGTGTGCTGTTACTGCCCCATAACTTACATGGGGGTGACCAAACTTGCAGAAACATGTTTATTTCTGCTGAAAAACACGTTTTGACATTTTCAGAACACTGGGGTTAAGAGCAGAGTGTGTAGGCTCTTCTGAGCCTTGCAGTTACATTAGGATTCTGATGTCTGAAAAAACGCGTTTATTTCGGGCTGAAAAACACGTTTTGAAAAGGGTTCTGTTACTGCCCCATAAGTTACATGGGGTTGACCAAACTTGCAGAAACATGTTTATTTCTGCTGAAAAACACGTTTTGACACTTTCAGCACACTGGGGTTAAGAGCAGAGTGTGTGGGCTCTTCTGAGCCTTGCAGTTACTTTAGGATCCTAATGTCTGAAAAAACGCGTTTATTTCGGGCTGAAAAACACGTTTTGAAAAGTGTTCTGTTACTGCCCCATAAGTTACATGGGGTTGACCAAACTTGCAGAAACATGTTTATTTCTGCTGAAAAACACGTTTTGACACTTTCAGCACACTGGGGTTAAGAGCAGAGTGTGTGGGCTCTTCTGAGCCTTGCAGTTACATTAGGATTCTGATGTCTGAAAAAACGCGTTTATTTCGGGCTGAAAAACACGTTTTGAAAAGGGTGCTGTTACTGCCCCATAAGTTACATGGGTGTGACCAAACTTGCAGAAACATGTTTATTTCTGCTGAAAAACACGTTTTGAAACTTTCAGTACACTGGGGTTAAGAGCAGAGTGTGTAGGCTCTTCTGAGCCTTGCAGTTACATTAGGATTCTGAAGTCTGAAAAAACGTGTTTATTTCGGGCTGAAAAACACGTTTTGAAAAGTGTGCTGTTACTGCCCCATAACTTACATGGGGGTGACCAAACTTGCAGAAACATGTTTATTTCTGCTGAAAAACACGTTTTGAAACTTTCAGCACACTGGGGTTAAGAGCAGAGTGTGTAGGCTCTTCTGAGCCTTGCAGTTACATTAGGATTCTGATGTCTGAAAAAACGCGTTTATTTCGGGCTGAAAAACACGTTTTGAAAAGTGTTCTGTTACTGCCCCATAACTTACATGGGGGTGACCAAACTTGCAGAAACATGTTTATTTCTGCTGAAAAACACGTTTTGACACTTTCAGCACACTGGGGTTAAGAGCAGAGTGTGTGGGCTCTTCTGAGCCTTGCAGTTACATTAGGATTCTGATGTCTGAAAAAACGCGTTTATTTCGGGCTGAAAAACACGTTTTGAAAAGGTGCTGTTACTGCCCTATAAGTTACATGGGGGTGACCAAACTTGCAGAAACATGTTTATTTCTGCTGAAAAACACGTTTTGACACTTTCAGCACACTGGGGTTAAGAGCAGAGTGTGTGGGCTCTTCTGAGCCTTGCAGTTACATTAGGATTCTGATGTCTGAAAAAACGCGTTAATTTCGGGCTGAAAAACACGTTTTGAAAAGTGTTCTGTTACTGCCCCTTAAGTTACATGGGGTTGACCAAACTTGCAGAAACATGTTTATTTCTGCTGAAAAACACGTTTTGACACTTTCAGCACACTGGGGTTAAGAGCAGAGTGTGTGGGCTCTTCTGAGCCTTGCAGTTACATTAGGATTCTGATGTCTGAAAAAACGCGTTTATTTCAGGCTGAAAAACACGTTTTGAAATGTGTGCTGTTACTGCCCCATAAGTTACATGGGGGTGACCAAACTTGCAGAAACATGTTTATTTCTGCTGAAAAACACGTTTTGACACTTTCAGCACACTGGGGTTAAGAGCAGAGTGTGTGGGCTCTTCTGAGACTTGCAGTTACATTAGGATCCTGATGTCTGAAAAAACGCGCTAATTTCGGGCTGAAAAACACGTTTTGAAAAGTGTTCTGTTACTGCCCCTTAAGTTACATGGGGTTGACCAAACTTGCAGAAACATGTTTATTTCTGCTGAAAAACACGTTTTGACACTTTCAGCACACTGGGGTTAAGAGCAGAGTGTGTGGGCTCTTCTGAGCCTTGCAGTTACATTAGGATTCTGATGTCTGAAAAAACGCGTTTATTTCGGGCTGAAAAACACGTTTTGAAAAGGGTTCTGTTACTGCCCCATAAGTTACATGGGGTTGACCAAACTTGCAGAAACATGTTTATTTCTGCTGAAAAACACGTTTTGACACTTTCAGCACACTGGGGTTAAGAGCAGAGTGTGTGGGCTCTTCTGAGCCTTGCAGTTACTTTAGGATCCTAATGTCTGAAAAAACGCGTTTATTTCGGGCTGAAAAACACGTTTTGAAAAGTGTTCTGTTACTGCCCCATAAGTTACATGGGGTTGACCAAACTTGCAGAAACATGTTTATTTCTGCTGAAAAACACGTTTTGACACTTTCAGCACACTGGGGTTAAGAGCAGAGTGTGTAGGCTCTTCTGAGCCTTGCAGTTACATTAGGATTCTGAAGTCTGAAAAAACGTGTTTATTTCGGGCTGAAAAACACGTTTTGAAAAGTGTGCTGTTACTGCCCCATAACTTACATGGGGGTGACCAAACTTGCAGAAACATGTTTATTTCTGCTGAAAAACACGTTTTGAAACTTTCAGCCCACTGGGGTTAAGAGCAGAGTGTGTAGGCTCTTCTGAGCCTTGCAGTTACATTAGGATTCTGATGTCTGAAAAAACGCGTTTATTTCGGGCTGAAAAACACGTTTTGAAAAGTGTGCTGTTACTGCCCCATAACTTACATGGGGGTGACCAAACTTGCAGAAACATGTTTATTTCTGCTGAAAAACACGTTTTGACATTTTCAGCACACTGGGGTTAAGAGCAGAGTGTGTAGGCTCTTCTGAGCCTTGCAGTTACATTAGGATTCTGATGTCTGAAAAAACGCGTTTATTTCGGGCTGAAAAACACGTTTTGAAAAGGGTTCTGTTACTGCCCCATAAGTTACATGGGGTTGACCAAACTTGCAGAAACATGTTTATTTCTGCTGAAAAACACGTTTTGACACTTTCAGCACACTGGGGTTAAGAGCAGAGTGTGTGGGCTCTTCTGAGCCTTGCAGTTACTTTAGGATCCTAATGTCTGAAAAAACGCGTTTATTTCGGGCTGAAAAACACGTTTTGAAAAGTGTTCTGTTACTGCCCCATAAGTTACATGGGGTTGACCAAACTTGCAGAAACATGTTTATTTCTGCTGAAAAACACGTTTTGACACTTTCAGCACACTGGGGTTAAGAGCAGAGTGTGTGGGCTCTTCTGAGCCTTGCAGTTACATTAGGATTCTGATGTCTGAAAAAACGCGTTTATTTCGGGCTGAAAAACACGTTTTGAAAAGGGTGCTGTTACTGCCCCATAAGTTACATGGGGTTGACCAAACTTGCAGAAACATGTTTATTTCTGCTGAAAAACACGTTTTGACACTTTCAGCACACTGGGGTTAAGAGCAGAGTGTGTGGGCTCTTCTGAGCCTTGCAGTTACTTTAGGATCCTAATGTCTGAAAAAACGCGTTTATTTCGGGCTGAAAAACACGTTTTGAAAAGTGTTCTGTTACTGCCCCATAAGTTACATGGGGTTGACCAAACTTGCAGAAACATGTTTATTTCTGCTGAAAAACACGTTTTGACACTTTCAGCACACTGGGGTTAAGAGCAGAGTGTGTGGGCTCTTCTGAGCCTTGCAGTTACATTAGGATTCTGATGTCTGAAAAAACGCGTTTATTTCGGGCTGAAAAACACGTTTTGAAAAGGGTGCTGTTACTGCCCCATAAGTTACATGGGTGTGACCAAACTTGCAGAAACATGTTTATTTCTGCTGAAAAACACGTTTTGAAACTTTCAGCACACTGGGGTTAAGAGCAGAGTGTGTAGGCTCTTCTGAGCCTTGCAGTTACATTAGGATTCTGAAGTCTGAAAAAACGTGTTTATTTCGGGCTGAAAAACACGTTTTGAAAAGTGTGCTGTTACTGCCCCATAACTTACATGGGGGTGACCAAACTTGCAGAAACATGTTTATTTCTGCTGAAAAACACGTTTTGAAACTTTCAGCACACTGGGGTTAAGAGCAGAGTGTGTAGGCTCTTCTGAGCCTTGCAGTTACATTAGGATTCTGATGTCTGAAAAAACGCGTTTATTTCGGGCTGAAAAACACGTTTTGAAAAGTGTTCTGTTACTGCCCCATAACTTACATGGGGGTGACCAAACTTGCAGAAACATGTTTATTTCTGCTGAAAAACACGTTTTGACACTTTCAGCACACTGGGGTTAAGAGCAGAGTGTGTGGGCTCTTCTGAGCCTTGCAGTTACATTAGGATTCTGATGTCTGAAAAAACGCGTTTATTTCGGGCTGAAAAACACGTTTTGAAAAGTGTGCTGTTACTGCCCCATAAGTTACATGGGGGTGACTAAACTTGCAGAAACATGTTTATTTCTGCTGAAAAACACGTTTTGAAACTTTCAGCACACTGGGGTTAAGGGCAGAGTGTGTAGGCTCTTCTGAGCCTTGCAGTTACATTAGGATTCTGAAGTCTGAAAAAACGTGTTTATTTCGGGCTGAAAAACACGTTTTGAAAAGTGTGCTGTTACTGCCCCATAACTTACATGGGGGTGACCAAACTTGCAGAAACATGTTTATTTCTGCTGAAAAACACGTTTTGAAACTTTCAGCACACTGGGGTTAAGAGCAGAGTGTGTAGGCTCTTCTGAGCCTTGCAGTTACATTAGGATTCTGATGTCTGAAAAAACGCGTTTATTTCGGGCTGAAAAACACGTTTTGAAAAGTGTGCTGTTACTGCCCCATAACTTACATGGGGGTGACCAAACTTGCAGAAACATGTTTATTTCTGCTGAAAAACACGTTTTGAAACTTTCAGCACACTGGGGTTAAGAGCAGAGTGTGTAGGCTCTTCTGAGCCTTGCAGTTACATTAGGATTCTGATGTCTGAAAAAACGCGTTTATTTCGGGCTGAAAAACACGTTTTGAAAAGTGTGCTGTTACTGCCCCATAACTTACATGGGGGTGACCAAACTTGCAGAAACATGTTTATTTCTGCTGAAAAACACGTTTTGACACTTTCAGCACACTGGGGTTAAGAGCAGAGTGTGTGGGCTCTTCTGAGCCTTGCAGTTACTTTAGGATCCTAATGTCTGAAAAAACGAGTTTATTTCGGGCTGAAAAACACGTTTTGAAAAGTGTTCTGTTACTGCCCCATAAGTTACATGGGGTTGACCAAACTTGCAGAAACATGTTTATTTCTGCTGAAAAACACGTTTTGACACTTTCAGCACACTGGGGTTAAGAGCAGAGTGTGTGGGCTCTTCTGAGCCTTGCAGTTACATTAGGATTCTGATGTCTGAAAAAACGCGTTTATTTCGGGCTGAAAAACACGTTTTGAAAAGGGTGCTGTTACTGCCCCATAAGTTACATGGGGGTGACCAAACTTGCAGAAACATGTTTATTTCTGCTGAAAAACACGTTTTGAAACTTTCAGCACACTGGGGTTAAGAGCAGAGTGTGTGGACTCTTCTGAGCCTTGCAGTTACATTAGGATTCTGATGTCTGAAAAAACGCGTTTATTTCGGGCTGAAAAACACGTTTTGAAAAGTGTGCTGTTACTGCCCCATAAGTTACATGGGGGTGACTAAACTTGCAGAAACATGTTTATTTCTGCTGAAAAACACGTTTTGAAACTTTCAGCACACTGGGGTTAAGGGCAGAGTGTGTAGGCTCTTCTGAGCCTTGCAGTTACATTAGGATTCTGAAGTCTGAAAAAACGTGTTTATTTCGGGCTGAAAAACACGTTTTGAAAAGTGTGCTGTTACTGCCCCATAACTTACATGGGGGTGACCAAACTTGCAGAAACATGTTTATTTCTGCTGAAAAACACGTTTTGAAACTTTCAGCACACTGGGGTTAAGAGCAGAGTGTGTAGGCTCTTCTGAGCCTTGCAGTTACATTAGGATTCTGATGTCTGAAAAAACGCGTTTATTTCGGGCTGAAAAACACGTTTTGAAAAGTGTGCTGTTACTGCCCCATAACTTACATGGGGGTGACCAAACTTGCAGAAACATGTTTATTTCTGCTGAAAAACACGTTTTGACATTTTCAGAACACTGGGGTTAAGAGCAGAGTGTGTAGGCTCTTCTGAGCCTTGCAGTTACATTAGGATTCTGATGTCTGAAAAAACGCGTTTATTTCGGGCTGAAAAACACGTTTTGAAAAGGGTTCTGTTACTGCCCCATAAGTTACATGGGGTTGACCAAACTTGCAGAAACATGTTTATTTCTGCTGAAAAACACGTTTTGACACTTTCAGCACACTGGGGTTAAGAGCAGAGTGTGTGGGCTCTTCTGAGCCTTGCAGTTACTTTAGGATCCTAATGTCTGAAAAAACGCGTTTATTTCGGGCTGAAAAACACGTTTTGAAAAGTGTTCTGTTACTGCCCCATAAGTTACATGGGGTTGACCAAACTTGCAGAAACATGTTTATTTCTGCTGAAAAACACGTTTTGACACTTTCAGCACACTGGGGTTAAGAGCAGAGTGTGTGGGCTCTTCTGAGCCTTGCAGTTACATTAGGATTCTGATGTCTGAAAAAACGCGTTTATTTCGGGCTGAAAAACACGTTTTGAAAAGGGTGCTGTTACTGCCCCATAAGTTACATGGGTGTGACCAAACTTGCAGAAACATGTTTATTTCTGCTGAAAAACACGTTTTGAAACTTTCAGTACACTGGGGTTAAGAGCAGAGTGTGTAGGCTCTTCTGAGCCTTGCAGTTACATTAGGATTCTGAAGTCTGAAAAAACGTGTTTATTTCGGGCTGAAAAACACGTTTTGAAAAGTGTGCTGTTACTGCCCCATAACTTACATGGGGGTGACCAAACTTGCAGAAACATGTTTATTTCTGCTGAAAAACACGTTTTGAAACTTTCAGCACACTGGGGTTAAGAGCAGAGTGTGTAGGCTCTTCTGAGCCTTGCAGTTACATTAGGATTCTGATGTCTGAAAAAACGCGTTTATTTCGGGCTGAAAAACACGTTTTGAAAAGTGTTCTGTTACTGCCCCATAACTTACATGGGGGTGACCAAACTTGCAGAAACATGTTTATTTCTGCTGAAAAACACGTTTTGACACTTTCAGCACACTGGGGTTAAGAGCAGAGTGTGTGGGCTCTTCTGAGCCTTGCAGTTACATTAGGATTCTGATGTCTGAAAAAACGCGTTTATTTCGGGCTGAAAAACACGTTTTGAAAAGGTGCTGTTACTGCCCTATAAGTTACATGGGGGTGACCAAACTTGCAGAAACATGTTTATTTCTGCTGAAAAACACGTTTTGACACTTTCAGCACACTGGGGTTAAGAGCAGAGTGTGTGGGCTCTTCTGAGCCTTGCAGTTACATTAGGATTCTGATGTCTGAAAAAACGCGTTAATTTCGGGCTGAAAAACACGTTTTGAAAAGTGTTCTGTTACTGCCCCTTAAGTTACATGGGGTTGACCAAACTTGCAGAAACATGTTTATTTCTGCTGAAAAACACGTTTTGACACTTTCAGCACACTGGGGTTAAGAGCAGAGTGTGTGGGCTCTTCTGAGCCTTGCAGTTACATTAGGATTCTGATGTCTGAAAAAACGCGTTTATTTCAGGCTGAAAAACACGTTTTGAAATGTGTGCTGTTACTGCCCCATAAGTTACATGGGGGTGACCAAACTTGCAGAAACATGTTTATTTCTGCTGAAAAACACGTTTTGACACTTTCAGCACACTGGGGTTAAGAGCAGAGTGTGTGGGCTCTTCTGAGACTTGCAGTTACATTAGGATCCTGATGTCTGAAAAAACGCGTTAATTTCGGGCTGAAAAACACGTTTTGAAAAGTGTTCTGTTACTGCCCCTTAAGTTACATGGGGTTGACCAAACTTGCAGAAACATGTTTATTTCTGCTGAAAAACACGTTTTGACACTTTCAGCACACTGGGGTTAAGAGCAGAGTGTGTGGGCTCTTCTGAGCCTTGCAGTTACATTAGGATTCTGATGTCTGAAAAAACGCGTTTATTTCGGGCTGAAAAACACGTTTTGAAAAGTGTGCTGTTACTGCCCCATAAGTTACATGGGGGTGACCAAACTTGCAGAAACATGTTTATTTCTGCTGAAAAACACGTTTTGAAACTTTCAGCACACTGGGGTTAAGAGCAGAGTGTGTGGACTCTTCTGAGCCTTGCAGTTACATTAGGATTCTGATGTCTGAAAAAACGCGTTTATTTCGGGCTGAAAAACACGTTTTGAAAAGTGTGCTGTTACTGCCCCATAAGTTACATGGGGGTGACTAAACTTGCAGAAACATGTTTATTTCTGCTGAAAAACACGTTTTGAAACTTTCAGCACACTGGGGTTAAGAGCAGAGTGTGTAGGCTCTTCTGAGCCTTGCAGTTACATTAGGATTCTGAAGTCTGAAAAAACGTGTTTATTTCGGGCTGAAAAACACGTTTTGAAAAGTGTGCTGTTACTGCCCCATAACTTACATGGGGGTGACCAAACTTGCAGAAACATGTTTATTTCTGCTGAAAAACACGTTTTGAAACTTTCAGCACACTGGGGTTAAGAGCAGAGTGTGTGGACTCTTCTGAGCCTTGCAGTTACATTAGGATTCTGATGTCTGAAAAAACGCGTTTATTTCGGGCTGAAAAACACGTTTTGAAAAGTGTGCTGTTACTGCCCCATAAGTTACATGGGGGTGACTAAACTTGCAGAAACATGTTTATTTCTGCTGAAAAACACGTTTTGACACTTTCAGCACACTGGGGTTAAGAGCAGAGTGTGTAGGCTCTTCTGAGCCTTGCAGTTACATTAGGATTCTGAAGTCTGAAAAAACGTGTTTATTTCGGGCTGAAAAACACGTTTTGAAAAGTGTGCTGTTACTGCCCCATAACTTACATGGGGGTGACCAAACTTGCAGAAACATGTTTATTTCTGCTGAAAAACACGTTTTGAAACTTTCAGCCCACTGGGGTTAAGAGCAGAGTGTGTAGGCTCTTCTGAGCCTTGCAGTTACATTAGGATTCTGATGTCTGAAAAAACGCGTTTATTTCGGGCTGAAAAACACGTTTTGAAAAGTGTTCTGTTACTGCCCCTTAAGTTACATGGGGTTGACCAAACTTGCAGAAACATGTTTATTTCTGCTGAAAAACACGTTTTGACACTTTCAGCACACTGGGGTTAAGAGCAGAGTGTGTGGGCTCTTCTGAGCCTTGCAGTTACATTAGGATTCTGATGTCTGAAAAAACGCGTTTATTTCGGGCTGAAAAACACGTTTTGAAATGTGTGCTGTTACTGCCCCATAAGTTACATGGGGGTGACCAAACTTGCAGAAACATGTTTATTTCTGCTGAAAAACACGTTTTGACACTTTCAGCACACTGGGGTTAAGAGCAGAGTGTGTGGGCTCTTCTGAGCCTTGCAGTTACATTAGGATTCTGATGTCTGAAAAAACGCGTTTATTTCGGGCTGAAAAACACGTTTTGAAAAGTGTTCTGTTACTGCCCCATAACTTACATGGGGGTGACCAAACTTGCAGAAACATGTTTATTTCTGCTGAAAAACACGTTTTGACACTTTCAGCACACTGGGGTTAAGAGCAGAGTGTGTGGGCTCTTCTGAGCCTTGCAGTTACATTAGGATTCTGATGTCTGAAAAAACGCGTTTATTTCGGGCTGAAAAACACGTTTTGAAAAGGGTGCTGTTACTGCCCCATAAGTTACATAGGGGTGACCAAACTTGCAGAAACATGTTTATTTCTGCTGAAAAACACGTTTTGACACTTTCAGCACACTGGGGTTAAGAGCAGAGTGTGTGGGCTCTTCTGAGCCTTGCAGTTACATTAGGATTCTGATGTCTGAAAAAACGCGTTTATTTCGGGCTGAAAAACACGTTTTGAAAAGTGTTCTGTTACTGCCCCATAAGTTACATGGGGTTGACCAAACTTGCAGAAACATGTTTATTTCTGCTGAAAAACACGTTTTGACACTTTCAGCACACTGGGGTTAAGAGCAGAGTGTGTGGGCTCTTCTGAGACTTGCAGTTACATTAGGATCCTGATGTCTGAAAAAACGCGTTTATTTCGGGCTGAAAAACACGTTTTGAAAAGTGTTCTGTTACTGCCCCATAAGTTACATGGGGTTGACCAAACTTGCAGAAACATGTTTATTTCTGCTGAAAAACACGTTTTGACACTTTCAGCACACTGGGGTTAAGAGCAGAGTGTGTGGGCTCTTCTGAGCCTTGCAGTTACATTAGGATTCTGATGTCTGAAAAAACGCGTTTATTTCGGGCTGAAAAACACGTTTTGAAAAGGGTGCTGTTACTGCCCCATAAGTTACATGGGGTTGACCAAACTTGCAGAAACATGTTTATTTCTGCTGAAAAACACGTTTTGACACTTTCAGCACACTGGGGTTAAGAGCAGAGTGTGTGGGCTCTTCTGAGACTTGCAGTTACATTAGGATCCTGATGTCTGAAAAACGCGTTTATTTCAGGCTGAAAAACACGTTTTGAAAAGTGTTCTGTTACTGCCCCATAAGTTACATGGGGTTGACCAAACTTGCAGAAACATGTTTATTTCTGCTGAAAAACACGTTTTGACACTTTCAGCACACTGGGGTTAAGAGCAGAGTGTGTGGGCTCTTCTGAGCCTTGCAGTTACATTAGGATTCTGATGTCTGAAAAAACGCGTTTATTTCGGGCTGAAAAACACGTTTTGAAAAGTGTGCTGTTACTGCCCCATAAGTTACATGGGGGTGACTAAACTTGCAGAAACATGTTTATTTCTGCTGAAAAACACGTTTTGAAACTTTCAGCACACTGGGGTTAAGGGCAGAGTGTGTAGGCTCTTCTGAGCCTTGCAGTTACATTAGGATTCTGAAGTCTGAAAAAACGTGTTTATTTCGGGCTGAAAAACACGTTTTGAAAAGTGTGCTGTTACTGCCCCATAACTTACATGGGGGTGACCAAACTTGCAGAAACATGTTTATTTCTGCTGAAAAACACGTTTTGAAACTTTCAGCACACTGGGGTTAAGAGCAGAGTGTGTAGGCTCTTCTGAGCCTTGCAGTTACATTAGGATTCTGATGTCTGAAAAAACGCGTTTATTTCGGGCTGAAAAACACGTTTTGAAAAGTGTGCTGTTACTGCCCCATAACTTACATGGGGGTGACCAAACTTGCAGAAACATGTTTATTTCTGCTGAAAAACACGTTTTGAAACTTTCAGCACACTGGGGTTAAGAGCAGAGTGTGTAGGCTCTTCTGAGCCTTGCAGTTACATTAGGATTCTGATGTCTGAAAAAACGCGTTTATTTCGGGCTGAAAAACACGTTTTGAAAAGTGTGCTGTTACTGCCCCATAACTTACATGGGGGTGACCAAACTTGCAGAAACATGTTTATTTCTGCTGAAAAACACGTTTTGACACTTTCAGCACACTGGGGTTAAGAGCAGAGTGTGTGGGCTCTTCTGAGCCTTGCAGTTACTTTAGGATCCTAATGTCTGAAAAAACGCGTTTATTTCGGGCTGAAAAACACGTTTTGAAAAGTGTTCTGTTACTGCCCCATAAGTTACATGGGGTTGACCAAACTTGCAGAAACATGTTTATTTCTGCTGAAAAACACGTTTTGACACTTTCAGCACACTGGGGTTAAGAGCAGAGTGTGTGGGCTCTTCTGAGCCTTGCAGTTACATTAGGATTCTGATGTCTGAAAAAACGCGTTTATTTCGGGCTGAAAAACACGTTTTGAAAAGGGTGCTGTTACTGCCCCATAAGTTACATGGGGGTGACCAAACTTGCAGAAACATGTTTATTTCTGCTGAAAAACACGTTTTGAAACTTTCAGCACACTGGGGTTAAGAGCAGAGTGTGTGGACTCTTCTGAGCCTTGCAGTTACATTAGGATTCTGATGTCTGAAAAAACGCGTTTATTTCGGGCTGAAAAACACGTTTTGAAAAGTGTGCTGTTACTGCCCCATAAGTTACATGGGGGTGACTAAACTTGCAGAAACATGTTTATTTCTGCTGAAAAACACGTTTTGAAACTTTCAGCACGCTGGGGTTAAGGGCAGAGTGTGTAGGCTCTTCTGAGCCTTGCAGTTACATTAGGATTCTGAAGTCTGAAAAAACGTGTTTATTTCGGGCTGAAAAACACGTTTTGAAAAGTGTGCTGTTACTGCCCCATAACTTACATGGGGGTGACCAAACTTGCAGAAACATGTTTATTTCTGCTGAAAAACACGTTTTGAAACTTTCAGCACACTGGGGTTAAGAGCAGAGTGTGTAGGCTCTTCTGAGCCTTGCAGTTACATTAGGATTCTGATGTCTGAAAAAACGCGTTTATTTCGGGCTGAAAAACACGTTTTGAAAAGTGTGCTGTTACTGCCCCATAACTTACATGGGGGTGACCAAACTTGCAGAAACATGTTTATTTCTGCTGAAAAACACGTTTTGACATTTTCAGAACACTGGGGTTAAGAGCAGAGTGTGTAGGCTCTTCTGAGCCTTGCAGTTACATTAGGATTCTGATGTCTGAAAAAACGCGTTTATTTCGGGCTGAAAAACACGTTTTGAAAAGGGTTCTGTTACTGCCCCATAAGTTACATGGGGTTGACCAAACTTGCAGAAACATGTTTATTTCTGCTGAAAAACACGTTTTGACACTTTCAGCACACTGGGGTTAAGAGCAGAGTGTGTGGGCTCTTCTGAGCCTTGCAGTTACTTTAGGATCCTAATGTCTGAAAAAACGCGTTTATTTCGGGCTGAAAAACACGTTTTGAAAAGTGTTCTGTTACTGCCCCATAAGTTACATGGGGTTGACCAAACTTGCAGAAACATGTTTATTTCTGCTGAAAAACACGTTTTGACACTTTCAGCACACTGGGGTTAAGAGCAGAGTGTGTGGGCTCTTCTGAGCCTTGCAGTTACATTAGGATTCTGATGTCTGAAAAAACGCGTTTATTTCGGGCTGAAAAACACGTTTTGAAAAGGGTGCTGTTACTGCCCCATAAGTTACATGGGTGTGACCAAACTTGCAGAAACATGTTTATTTCTGCTGAAAAACACGTTTTGAAACTTTCAGTACACTGGGGTTAAGAGCAGAGTGTGTAGGCTCTTCTGAGCCTTGCAGTTACATTAGGATTCTGAAGTCTGAAAAAACGTGTTTATTTCGGGCTGAAAAACACGTTTTGAAAAGTGTGCTGTTACTGCCCCATAACTTACATGGGGGTGACCAAACTTGCAGAAACATGTTTATTTCTGCTGAAAAACACGTTTTGAAACTTTCAGCACACTGGGGTTAAGAGCAGAGTGTGTAGGCTCTTCTGAGCCTTGCAGTTACATTAGGATTCTGATGTCTGAAAAAACGCGTTTATTTCGGGCTGAAAAACACGTTTTGAAAAGTGTTCTGTTACTGCCCCATAACTTACATGGGGGTGACCAAACTTGCAGAAACATGTTTATTTCTGCTGAAAAACACGTTTTGACACTTTCAGCACACTGGGGTTAAGAGCAGAGTGTGTGGGCTCTTCTGAGCCTTGCAGTTACATTAGGATTCTGATGTCTGGAAAAACGCGTTTATTTCGGGCTGAAAAACACGTTTTGAAAAGGTGCTGTTACTGCCCTATAAGTTACATGGGGGTGACCAAACTTGCAGAAACATGTTTATTTCTGCTGAAAAACACGTTTTGACACTTTCAGCACACTGGGGTTAAGAGCAGAGTGTGTGGGCTCTTCTGAGCCTTGCAGTTACATTAGGATTCTGATGTCTGAAAAAACGCGTTAATTTCGGGCTGAAAAACACGTTTTGAAAAGTGTTCTGTTACTGCCCCTTAAGTTACATGGGGTTGACCAAACTTGCAGAAACATGTTTATTTCTGCTGAAAAACACGTTTTGACACTTTCAGCACACTGGGGTTAAGAGCAGAGTGTGTGGGCTCTTCTGAGCCTTGCAGTTACATTAGGATTCTGATGTCTGAAAAAACGCGTTTATTTCAGGCTGAAAAACACGTTTTGAAATGTGTGCTGTTACTGCCCCATAAGTTACATGGGGGTGACCAAACTTGCAGAAACATGTTTATTTCTGCTGAAAAACACGTTTTGACACTTTCAGCACACTGGGGTTAAGAGCAGAGTGTGTGGGCTCTTCTGAGACTTGCAGTTACATTAGGATCCTGATGTCTGAAAAAACGCGTTAATTTCGGGCTGAAAAACACGTTTTGAAAAGTGTTCTGTTACTGCCCCTTAAGTTACATGGGGTTGACCAAACTTGCAGAAACATGTTTATTTCTGCTGAAAAACACGTTTTGACACTTTCAGCACACTGGGGTTAAGAGCAGAGTGTGTGGGCTCTTCTGAGCCTTGCAGTTACATTAGGATTCTGATGTCTGAAAAAACGCGTTTATTTCGGGCTGAAAAACACGTTTTGAAAAGTGTGCTGTTACTGCCCCATAAGTTACATGGGGGTGACCAAACTTGCAGAAACATGTTTATTTCTGCTGAAAAACACGTTTTGAAACTTTCAGCACACTGGGGTTAAGAGCAGAGTGTGTGGACTCTTCTGAGCCTTGCAGTTACATTAGGATTCTGATGTCTGAAAAAACGCGTTTATTTCGGGCTGAAAAACACGTTTTGAAAAGTGTGCTGTTACTGCCCCATAAGTTACATGGGGGTGACTAAACTTGCAGAAACATGTTTATTTCTGCTGAAAAACACGTTTTGAAACTTTCAGCACACTGGGGTTAAGAGCAGAGTGTGTAGGCTCTTCTGAGCCTTGCAGTTACATTAGGATTCTGAAGTCTGAAAAAACGTGTTTATTTCGGGCTGAAAAACACGTTTTGAAAAGTGTGCTGTTACTGCCCCATAACTTACATGGGGGTGACCAAACTTGCAGAAACATGTTTATTTCTGCTGAAAAACACGTTTTGAAACTTTCAGCACACTGGGGTTAAGAGCAGAGTGTGTGGACTCTTCTGAGCCTTGCAGTTACATTAGGATTCTGATGTCTGAAAAAACGCGTTTATTTCGGGCTGAAAAACACGTTTTGAAAAGTGTGCTGTTACTGCCCCATAAGTTACATGGGGGTGACTAAACTTGCAGAAACATGTTTATTTCTGCTGAAAAACACGTTTTGAAACTTTCAGCACACTGGGGTTAAGAGCAGAGTGTGTAGGCTCTTCTGAGCCTTGCAGTTACATTAGGATTCTGAAGTCTGAAAAAACGTGTTTATTTCGGGCTGAAAAACACGTTTTGAAAAGTGTGCTGTTACTGCCCCATAACTTACATGGGGGTGACCAAACTTGCAGAAACATGTTTATTTCTGCTGAAAAACACGTTTTGACATTTTCAGCACACTGGGGTTAAGAGCAGAGTGTGTAGGCTCTTCTGAGCCTTGCAGTTACATTAGGATTCTGATGTCTGAAAAAACGCGTTTATTTCGGGCTGAAAAACACGTTTTGAAAAGGGTTCTGTTACTGCCCCATAAGTTACATGGGGTTGACCAAACTTGCAGAAACATGTTTATTTCTGCTGAAAAACACGTTTTGACACTTTCAGCACACTGGGGTTAAGAGCAGAGTGTGTGGGCTCTTCTGAGCCTTGCAGTTACTTTAGGATCCTAATGTCTGAAAAAACGCGTTTATTTCGGGCTGAAAAACACGTTTTGAAAAGTGTTCTGTTACTGCCCCATAAGTTACATGGGGTTGACCAAACTTGCAGAAACATGTTTATTTCTGCTGAAAAACACGTTTTGACACTTTCAGCACACTGGGGTTAAGAGCAGAGTGTGTAGGCTCTTCTGAGCCTTGCAGTTACATTAGGATTCTGAAGTCTGAAAAAACGTGTTTATTTCGGGCTGAAAAACACGTTTTGAAAAGTGTGCTGTTACTGCCCCATAACTTACATGGGGGTGACCAAACTTGCAGAAACATGTTTATTTCTGCTGAAAAACACGTTTTGAAACTTTCAGCCCACTGGGGTTAAGAGCAGAGTGTGTAGGCTCTTCTGAGCCTTGCAGTTACATTAGGATTCTGATGTCTGAAAAAACGCGTTTATTTCGGGCTGAAAAACACGTTTTGAAAAGTGTGCTGTTACTGCCCCATAACTTACATGGGGGTGACCAAACTTGCAGAAACATGTTTATTTCTGCTGAAAAACACGTTTTGACATTTTCAGCACACTGGGGTTAAGAGCAGAGTGTGTAGGCTCTTCTGAGCCTTGCAGTTACATTAGGATTCTGATGTCTGAAAAAACGCGTTTATTTCGGGCTGAAAAACACGTTTTGAAAAGGGTTCTGTTACTGCCCCATAAGTTACATGGGGTTGACCAAACTTGCAGAAACATGTTTATTTCTGCTGAAAAACACGTTTTGACACTTTCAGCACACTGGGGTTAAGAGCAGAGTGTGTGGGCTCTTCTGAGCCTTGCAGTTACTTTAGGATCCTAATGTCTGAAAAAACGCGTTTATTTCGGGCTGAAAAACACGTTTTGAAAAGTGTTCTGTTACTGCCCCATAAGTTACATGGGGTTGACCAAACTTGCAGAAACATGTTTATTTCTGCTGAAAAACACGTTTTGACACTTTCAGCACACTGGGGTTAAGAGCAGAGTGTGTGGGCTCTTCTGAGCCTTGCAGTTACATTAGGATTCTGATGTCTGAAAAAACGCGTTTATTTCGGGCTGAAAAACACGTTTTGAAAAGGGTGCTGTTACTGCCCCATAAGTTACATGGGGTTGACCAAACTTGCAGAAACATGTTTATTTCTGCTGAAAAACACGTTTTGACACTTTCAGCACACTGGGGTTAAGAGCAGAGTGTGTGGGCTCTTCTGAGCCTTGCAGTTACTTTAGGATCCTAATGTCTGAAAAAACGCGTTTATTTCGGGCTGAAAAACACGTTTTGAAAAGTGTTCTGTTACTGCCCCATAAGTTACATGGGGTTGACCAAACTTGCAGAAACATGTTTATTTCTGCTGAAAAACACGTTTTGACACTTTCAGCACACTGGGGTTAAGAGCAGAGTGTGTGGGCTCTTCTGAGCCTTGCAGTTACATTAGGATTCTGATGTCTGAAAAAACGCGTTTATTTCGGGCTGAAAAACACGTTTTGAAAAGGGTGCTGTTACTGCCCCATAAGTTACATGGGTGTGACCAAACTTGCAGAAACATGTTTATTTCTGCTGAAAAACACGTTTTGAAACTTTCAGCACACTGGGGTTAAGAGCAGAGTGTGTAGGCTCTTCTGAGCCTTGCAGTTACATTAGGATTCTGAAGTCTGAAAAAACGTGTTTATTTCGGGCTGAAAAACACGTTTTGAAAAGTGTGCTGTTACTGCCCCATAACTTACATGGGGGTGACCAAACTTGCAGAAACATGTTTATTTCTGCTGAAAAACACGTTTTGAAACTTTCAGCACACTGGGGTTAAGAGCAGAGTGTGTAGGCTCTTCTGAGCCTTGCAGTTACATTAGGATTCTGATGTCTGAAAAAACGCGTTTATTTCGGGCTGAAAAACACGTTTTGAAAAGTGTTCTGTTACTGCCCCATAACTTACATGGGGGTGACCAAACTTGCAGAAACATGTTTATTTCTGCTGAAAAACACGTTTTGACACTTTCAGCACACTGGGGTTAAGAGCAGAGTGTGTGGGCTCTTCTGAGCCTTGCAGTTACATTAGGATTCTGATGTCTGAAAAAACGCGTTTATTTCGGGCTGAAAAACACGTTTTGAAAAGTGTGCTGTTACTGCCCCATAAGTTACATGGGGGTGACTAAACTTGCAGAAACATGTTTATTTCTGCTGAAAAACACGTTTTGAAACTTTCAGCACACTGGGGTTAAGGGCAGAGTGTGTAGGCTCTTCTGAGCCTTGCAGTTACATTAGGATTCTGAAGTCTGAAAAAACGTGTTTATTTCGGGCTGAAAAACACGTTTTGAAAAGTGTGCTGTTACTGCCCCATAACTTACATGGGGGTGACCAAACTTGCAGAAACATGTTTATTTCTGCTGAAAAACACGTTTTGAAACTTTCAGCACACTGGGGTTAAGAGCAGAGTGTGTAGGCTCTTCTGAGCCTTGCAGTTACATTAGGATTCTGATGTCTGAAAAAACGCGTTTATTTCGGGCTGAAAAACACGTTTTGAAAAGTGTGCTGTTACTGCCCCATAACTTACATGGGGGTGACCAAACTTGCAGAAACATGTTTATTTCTGCTGAAAAACACGTTTTGAAACTTTCAGCACACTGGGGTTAAGAGCAGAGTGTGTAGGCTCTTCTGAGCCTTGCAGTTACATTAGGATTCTGATGTCTGAAAAAACGCGTTTATTTCGGGCTGAAAAACACGTTTTGAAAAGTGTGCTGTTACTGCCCCATAACTTACATGGGGGTGACCAAACTTGCAGAAACATGTTTATTTCTGCTGAAAAACACGTTTTGACACTTTCAGCACACTGGGGTTAAGAGCAGAGTGTGTGGGCTCTTCTGAGCCTTGCAGTTACTTTAGGATCCTAATGTCTGAAAAAACGAGTTTATTTCGGGCTGAAAAACACGTTTTGAAAAGTGTTCTGTTACTGCCCCATAAGTTACATGGGGTTGACCAAACTTGCAGAAACATGTTTATTTCTGCTGAAAAACACGTTTTGACACTTTCAGCACACTGGGGTTAAGAGCAGAGTGTGTGGGCTCTTCTGAGCCTTGCAGTTACATTAGGATTCTGATGTCTGAAAAAACGCGTTTATTTCGGGCTGAAAAACACGTTTTGAAAAGGGTGCTGTTACTGCCCCATAAGTTACATGGGGGTGACCAAACTTGCAGAAACATGTTTATTTCTGCTGAAAAACACGTTTTGAAACTTTCAGCACACTGGGGTTAAGAGCAGAGTGTGTGGACTCTTCTGAGCCTTGCAGTTACATTAGGATTCTGATGTCTGAAAAAACGCGTTTATTTCGGGCTGAAAAACACGTTTTGAAAAGTGTGCTGTTACTGCCCCATAAGTTACATGGGGGTGACTAAACTTGCAGAAACATGTTTATTTCTGCTGAAAAACACGTTTTGAAACTTTCAGCACACTGGGGTTAAGGGCAGAGTGTGTAGGCTCTTCTGAGCCTTGCAGTTACATTAGGATTCTGAAGTCTGAAAAAACGTGTTTATTTCGGGCTGAAAAACACGTTTTGAAAAGTGTGCTGTTACTGCCCCATAACTTACATGGGGGTGACCAAACTTGCAGAAACATGTTTATTTCTGCTGAAAAACACGTTTTGAAACTTTCAGCACACTGGGGTTAAGAGCAGAGTGTGTAGGCTCTTCTGAGCCTTGCAGTTACATTAGGATTCTGATGTCTGAAAAAACGCGTTTATTTCGGGCTGAAAAACACGTTTTGAAAAGGGTTCTGTTACTGCCCCATAAGTTACATGGGGTTGACCAAACTTGCAGAAACATGTTTATTTCTGCTGAAAAACACGTTTTGACACTTTCAGCACACTGGGGTTAAGAGCAGAGTGTGTGGGCTCTTCTGAGCCTTGCAGTTACTTTAGGATCCTAATGTCTGAAAAAACGCGTTTATTTCGGGCTGAAAAACACGTTTTGAAAAGTGTTCTGTTACTGCCCCATAAGTTACATGGGGTTGACCAAACTTGCAGAAACATGTTTATTTCTGCTGAAAAACACGTTTTGACACTTTCAGCACACTGGGGTTAAGAGCAGAGTGTGTGGGCTCTTCTGAGCCTTGCAGTTACATTAGGATTCTGATGTCTGAAAAAACGCGTTTATTTCGGGCTGAAAAACACGTTTTGAAAAGGGTGCTGTTACTGCCCCATAAGTTACATGGGTGTGACCAAACTTGCAGAAACATGTTTATTTCTGCTGAAAAACACGTTTTGAAACTTTCAGTACACTGGGGTTAAGAGCAGAGTGTGTAGGCTCTTCTGAGCCTTGCAGTTACATTAGGATTCTGAAGTCTGAAAAAACGTGTTTATTTCGGGCTGAAAAACACGTTTTGAAAAGTGTGCTGTTACTGCCCCATAACTTACATGGGGGTGACCAAACTTGCAGAAACATGTTTATTTCTGCTGAAAAACACGTTTTGAAACTTTCAGCACACTGGGGTTAAGAGCAGAGTGTGTAGGCTCTTCTGAGCCTTGCAGTTACATTAGGATTCTGATGTCTGAAAAAACGCGTTTATTTCGGGCTGAAAAACACGTTTTGAAAAGTGTTCTGTTACTGCCCCATAACTTACATGGGGGTGACCAAACTTGCAGAAACATGTTTATTTCTGCTGAAAAACACGTTTTGACACTTTCAGCACACTGGGGTTAAGAGCAGAGTGTGTGGGCTCTTCTGAGCCTTGCAGTTACATTAGGATTCTGATGTCTGAAAAAACGCGTTTATTTCGGGCTGAAAAACACGTTTTGAAAAGGTGCTGTTACTGCCCTATAAGTTACATGGGGGTGACCAAACTTGCAGAAACATGTTTATTTCTGCTGAAAAACACGTTTTGACACTTTCAGCACACTGGGGTTAAGAGCAGAGTGTGTGGGCTCTTCTGAGCCTTGCAGTTACATTAGGATTCTGATGTCTGAAAAAACGCGTTAATTTCGGGCTGAAAAACACGTTTTGAAAAGTGTTCTGTTACTGCCCCTTAAGTTACATGGGGTTGACCAAACTTGCAGAAACATGTTTATTTCTGCTGAAAAACACGTTTTGACACTTTCAGCACACTGGGGTTAAGAGCAGAGTGTGTGGGCTCTTCTGAGCCTTGCAGTTACATTAGGATTCTGATGTCTGAAAAAACGCGTTTATTTCAGGCTGAAAAACACGTTTTGAAATGTGTGCTGTTACTGCCCCATAAGTTACATGGGGGTGACCAAACTTGCAGAAACATGTTTATTTCTGCTGAAAAACACGTTTTGACACTTTCAGCACACTGGGGTTAAGAGCAGAGTGTGTGGGCTCTTCTGAGACTTGCAGTTACATTAGGATCCTGATGTCTGAAAAAACGCGTTAATTTCGGGCTGAAAAACACGTTTTGAAAAGTGTTCTGTTACTGCCCCTTAAGTTACATGGGGTTGACCAAACTTGCAGAAACATGTTTATTTCTGCTGAAAAACACGTTTTGACACTTTCAGCACACTGGGGTTAAGAGCAGAGTGTGTGGGCTCTTCTGAGCCTTGCAGTTACATTAGGATTCTGATGTCTGAAAAAACGCGTTTATTTCGGGCTGAAAAACACGTTTTGAAAAGTGTGCTGTTACTGCCCCATAAGTTACATGGGGGTGACCAAACTTGCAGAAACATGTTTATTTCTGCTGAAAAACACGTTTTGAAACTTTCAGCACACTGGGGTTAAGAGCAGAGTGTGTGGACTCTTCTGAGCCTTGCAGTTACATTAGGATTCTGATGTCTGAAAAAACGCGTTTATTTCGGGCTGAAAAACACGTTTTGAAAAGTGTGCTGTTACTGCCCCATAAGTTACATGGGGGTGACTAAACTTGCAGAAACATGTTTATTTCTGCTGAAAAACACGTTTTGAAACTTTCAGCACACTGGGGTTAAGAGCAGAGTGTGTAGGCTCTTCTGAGCCTTGCAGTTACATTAGGATTCTGAAGTCTGAAAAAACGTGTTTATTTCGGGCTGAAAAACACGTTTTGAAAAGTGTGCTGTTACTGCCCCATAACTTACATGGGGGTGACCAAACTTGCAGAAACATGTTTATTTCTGCTGAAAAACACGTTTTGAAACTTTCAGCACACTGGGGTTAAGAGCAGAGTGTGTGGACTCTTCTGAGCCTTGCAGTTACATTAGGATTCTGATGTCTGAAAAAACGCGTTTATTTCGGGCTGAAAAACACGTTTTGAAAAGTGTGCTGTTACTGCCCCATAAGTTACATGGGGGTGACTAAACTTGCAGAAACATGTTTATTTCTGCTGAAAAACACGTTTTGACACTTTCAGCACACTGGGGTTAAGAGCAGAGTGTGTAGGCTCTTCTGAGCCTTGCAGTTACATTAGGATTCTGAAGTCTGAAAAAACGTGTTTATTTCGGGCTGAAAAACACGTTTTGAAAAGTGTGCTGTTACTGCCCCATAACTTACATGGGGGTGACCAAACTTGCAGAAACATGTTTATTTCTGCTGAAAAACACGTTTTGAAACTTTCAGCCCACTGGGGTTAAGAGCAGAGTGTGTAGGCTCTTCTGAGCCTTGCAGTTACATTAGGATTCTGATGTCTGAAAAAACGCGTTTATTTCGGGCTGAAAAACACGTTTTGAAAAGTGTTCTGTTACTGCCCCTTAAGTTACATGGGGTTGACCAAACTTGCAGAAACATGTTTATTTCTGCTGAAAAACACGTTTTGACACTTTCAGCACACTGGGGTTAAGAGCAGAGTGTGTGGGCTCTTCTGAGCCTTGCAGTTACATTAGGATTCTGATGTCTGAAAAAACGCGTTTATTTCGGGCTGAAAAACACGTTTTGAAATGTGTGCTGTTACTGCCCCATAAGTTACATGGGGGTGACCAAACTTGCAGAAACATGTTTATTTCTGCTGAAAAACACGTTTTGACACTTTCAGCACACTGGGGTTAAGAGCAGAGTGTGTGGGCTCTTCTGAGCCTTGCAGTTACATTAGGATTCTGATGTCTGAAAAAACGCGTTTATTTCGGGCTGAAAAACACGTTTTGAAAAGTGTTCTGTTACTGCCCCATAACTTACATGGGGGTGACCAAACTTGCAGAAACATGTTTATTTCTGCTGAAAAACACGTTTTGACACTTTCAGCACACTGGGGTTAAGAGCAGAGTGTGTGGGCTCTTCTGAGCCTTGCAGTTACATTAGGATTCTGATGTCTGAAAAAACGCGTTTATTTCGGGCTGAAAAACACGTTTTGAAAAGGGTGCTGTTACTGCCCCATAAGTTACATAGGGGTGACCAAACTTGCAGAAACATGTTTATTTCTGCTGAAAAACACGTTTTGACACTTTCAGCACACTGGGGTTAAGAGCAGAGTGTGTGGGCTCTTCTGAGCCTTGCAGTTACATTAGGATTCTGATGTCTGAAAAAACGCGTTTATTTCGGGCTGAAAAACACGTTTTGAAAAGTGTTCTGTTACTGCCCCATAAGTTACATGGGGTTGACCAAACTTGCAGAAACATGTTTATTTCTGCTGAAAAACACGTTTTGACACTTTCAGCACACTGGGGTTAAGAGCAGAGTGTGTGGGCTCTTCTGAGACTTGCAGTTACATTAGGATCCTGATGTCTGAAAAAACGCGTTTATTTCGGGCTGAAAAACACGTTTTGAAAAGTGTTCTGTTACTGCCCCATAAGTTACATGGGGTTGACCAAACTTGCAGAAACATGTTTATTTCTGCTGAAAAACACGTTTTGACACTTTCAGCACACTGGGGTTAAGAGCAGAGTGTGTGGGCTCTTCTGAGCCTTGCAGTTACATTAGGATTCTGATGTCTGAAAAAACGCGTTTATTTCGGGCTGAAAAACACGTTTTGAAAAGGGTGCTGTTACTGCCCCATAAGTTACATGGGGTTGACCAAACTTGCAGAAACATGTTTATTTCTGCTGAAAAACACGTTTTGACACTTTCAGCACACTGGGGTTAAGAGCAGAGTGTGTGGGCTCTTCTGAGACTTGCAGTTACATTAGGATCCTGATGTCTGAAAAACGCGTTTATTTCAGGCTGAAAAACACGTTTTGAAAAGTGTTCTGTTACTGCCCCATAAGTTACATGGGGTTGACCAAACTTGCAGAAACATGTTTATTTCTGCTGAAAAACACGTTTTGACACTTTCAGCACACTGGGGTTAAGAGCAGAGTGTGTGGGCTCTTCTGAGCCTTGCAGTTACATTAGGATTCTGATGTCTGAAAAAACGCGTTTATTTCGGGCTGAAAAACACGTTTTGAAAAGGGTGCTGTTACTGCCCCATAAGTTACATGGGTGTGACCAAACTTGCAGAAACATGTTTATTTCTGCTGAAAAACACGTTTTGAAACTTTCAGTACACTGGGGTTAAGAGCAGAGTGTGTAGGCTCTTCTGAGCCTTGCAGTTACATTAGGATTCTGAAGTCTGAAAAAACGTGTTTATTTCGGGCTGAAAAACACGTTTTGAAAAGTGTGCTGTTACTGCCCCATAACTTACATGGGGGTGACCAAACTTGCAGAAACATGTTTATTTCTGCTGAAAAACACGTTTTGAAACTTTCAGCACACTGGGGTTAAGAGCAGAGTGTGTAGGCTCTTCTGAGCCTTGCAGTTACATTAGGATTCTGATGTCTGAAAAAACGCGTTTATTTCGGGCTGAAAAACACGTTTTGAAAAGTGTTCTGTTACTGCCCCATAACTTACATGGGGGTGACCAAACTTGCAGAAACATGTTTATTTCTGCTGAAAAACACGTTTTGACACTTTCAGCACACTGGGGTTAAGAGCAGAGTGTGTGGGCTCTTCTGAGCCTTGCAGTTACATTAGGATTCTGATGTCTGAAAAAACGCGTTTATTTCGGGCTGAAAAACACGTTTTGAAAAGGTGCTGTTACTGCCCTATAAGTTACATGGGGGTGACCAAACTTGCAGAAACATGTTTATTTCTGCTGAAAAACACGTTTTGACACTTTCAGCACACTGGGGTTAAGAGCAGAGTGTGTGGGCTCTTCTGAGCCTTGCAGTTACATTAGGATTCTGATGTCTGAAAAAACGCGTTAATTTCGGGCTGAAAAACACGTTTTGAAAAGTGTTCTGTTACTGCCCCTTAAGTTACATGGGGTTGACCAAACTTGCAGAAACATGTTTATTTCTGCTGAAAAACACGTTTTGACACTTTCAGCACACTGGGGTTAAGAGCAGAGTGTGTGGGCTCTTCTGAGCCTTGCAGTTACATTAGGATTCTGATGTCTGAAAAAACGCGTTTATTTCAGGCTGAAAAACACGTTTTGAAATGTGTGCTGTTACTGCCCCATAAGTTACATGGGGGTGACCAAACTTGCAGAAACATGTTTATTTCTGCTGAAAAACACGTTTTGACACTTTCAGCACACTGGGGTTAAGAGCAGAGTGTGTGGGCTCTTCTGAGACTTGCAGTTACATTAGGATCCTGATGTCTGAAAAAACGCGTTAATTTCGGGCTGAAAAACACGTTTTGAAAAGTGTTCTGTTACTGCCCCTTAAGTTACATGGGGTTGACCAAACTTGCAGAAACATGTTTATTTCTGCTGAAAAACACGTTTTGACACTTTCAGCACACTGGGGTTAAGAGCAGAGTGTGTGGGCTCTTCTGAGCCTTGCAGTTACATTAGGATTCTGATGTCTGAAAAAACGCGTTTATTTCGGGCTGAAAAACACGTTTTGAAAAGTGTGCTGTTACTGCCCCATAAGTTACATGGGGGTGACCAAACTTGCAGAAACATGTTTATTTCTGCTGAAAAACACGTTTTGAAACTTTCAGCACACTGGGGTTAAGAGCAGAGTGTGTGGACTCTTCTGAGCCTTGCAGTTACATTAGGATTCTGATGTCTGAAAAAACGCGTTTATTTCGGGCTGAAAAACACGTTTTGAAAAGTGTGCTGTTACTGCCCCATAAGTTACATGGGGGTGACTAAACTTGCAGAAACATGTTTATTTCTGCTGAAAAACACGTTTTGAAACTTTCAGCACACTGGGGTTAAGAGCAGAGTGTGTAGGCTCTTCTGAGCCTTGCAGTTACATTAGGATTCTGAAGTCTGAAAAAACGTGTTTATTTCGGGCTGAAAAACACGTTTTGAAAAGTGTGCTGTTACTGCCCCATAACTTACATGGGGGTGACCAAACTTGCAGAAACATGTTTATTTCTGCTGAAAAACACGTTTTGAAACTTTCAGCACACTGGGGTTAAGAGCAGAGTGTGTGGACTCTTCTGAGCCTTGCAGTTACATTAGGATTCTGATGTCTGAAAAAACGCGTTTATTTCGGGCTGAAAAACACGTTTTGAAAAGTGTGCTGTTACTGCCCCATAAGTTACATGGGGGTGACTAAACTTGCAGAAACATGTTTATTTCTGCTGAAAAACACGTTTTGACACTTTCAGCACACTGGGGTTAAGAGCAGAGTGTGTAGGCTCTTCTGAGCCTTGCAGTTACATTAGGATTCTGAA